>NC_137462.1:219436997-220036997 GCF_964235325.1 Thermobia domestica | reverse complement strand
ATCATCTTATTTGCAATCGCTGATCGCTTATTTATAGAATTTGTATTTAAATATAAGGTTTGCTGAAACTGACAGTTCTCTGAATATTAGTGTCAAAATTTACGCCATAACAAACTGTATTATTAAACATTTGTACGAAATAAAACGTTACATATACTATTGTGTTCTAAAAATATATAGAAATAAATATGTATATACAAGTACCTCAAACAAAGAAATTGCAACTTGACTATTTCAAGCAAGAAACAAAGTACTAGGCGTAGGTGACGATGATGTAGGGGTGTTACATACAGCTAGACTAGAAAACATATAAACCATAAAATTACATAATTTTCTTGATAAGTTTTCTCTTTTCTGTCCCGTGGATTAAAGAAGACAAAAGATAAATGCAAGTGAATGATTATGTGGAATTTGGTGGAATGAGAATGCGGGAGTACCCCGAGAAACTCACGGACACGATGTTGTCCACCACAATCTCACTTGACCGAGAAGCGGACCAGTATCCCTTGCACCAGAGGTGAGCCTTCTGCCACTGAGCCACAGTGCTTCCTTGATTGGTTGAGAATCTACCATATTTTTAAATTTACTGCAGTCATTCTTAATTTTGTAATTCTGGAAGCGGCTCCTAAATATGTATATGTAATTATCCAAAGTTATGATTAAAATGAACAAAAATTTCAAAATCTGAGTGTAAAAATGTCCCGACAATGTCGCCCTGACATGGTAGGTGGATACTTTCTTTTCTTGATCTAATACATTGCTATATATCTTTGTAACCGTTAATTGTTATTACGAACCTTTCATTCGTTAGTTAATTTGAAGTGCAATGTCCCGTTTTAGCACCGAGGCTACAGGGAATGCAGACCTCCAGAATGAAATGGGACCTGAACTACTTTAACGCGTTCAATGCTCTCCATTTGCGTAACTCGAGGGAGGTAATGCCCCCTAGATCATCGTGCCTCCCTTCTCGAGTTACATGTCTGCCTCTGTGGGGAAAATTTTGTCTCAATATCTTATGTAGAAGGAAATGATGATAGAAATGATCACCTCTGTCGGTTCCCCTCACTCATGATTTCGAATCCGAGTCTTGCCTCAAAGTTCGTCTTTTTAAATCGTACTATTGGATTTTTGTATGCAGAATCAACACAAGCTACTGTAGCCCTATTATTACATACTATTAATACTAAAAAGAAACTACATAATGAAATCGCTTTTTTATAATTTCATTTAACACTGCATTTATTTATTACTTTTATGTAAAACTTACCATATTTTAGGTTTATTTTGTCCTGTCGCCTGCAAGCTAAAATCCATTTCTGGAGACCTTCCCTCTCTTTTTGAGGAAATCTAAAGTATTTTATAATAGTTCCCTTAGTTTTTCTGTAATAATTACTACAGCCGTACACTGCACAGTTAAGCATTCTCGATATCATTTAAAAGAACAAAGTAACAAAGAATTTCCACTTGTCACTTAAAGCCGCGCCTTTTCCCGTTGTCTCTTGCAAACCAGATGACGTCACAGCCACGACAGCGCTCCAGGCGACATGCGCATGCAACCACCTTGTAGTCTTTCCACCATGGTCACAGCAATGTTTCTCCTCGAACAGAACTTAACAGGGAGGGTGCGACCTCCTCGCTATGTGCGCCCTTCATCCATCACGATCTAGACATCGAGGTAGCGACTGCGACTTAAACCTCGACCTCGCGATCGTGGTCGAGGTTTAAGTCGCGGTCGCACCCTCCATACTGGCACAAACGCATGGATTCAAATGGGTAAGCGTGTGCCGAAGATGTACGCTACATCGCGACCTAGAGGTCGACCGCCAGTGTGAATGATAAATAAGCGAGTTTGTTTTTACATCGATGTTCAGCGGAAACATCGCTGTGGCTCGTGTTCTCATTGGTTCTCCCTGAAGCGCTACATGGAATCAAGTCTTCGTTTGTTTCAAATTTCGTCTGCAAAGATTGTCTATGCTCGAGAGGTTTTACTGCTCTATTAAATTTGATTATGAAAGACATAATAAGTTATTCATATTTATTTGAGAATTATATTGTAGCTTATTATTATATAGGGCAGTGGCGGTTACAGGGAGGAGGCTTTCTGGATGAAGTCCGTAAATTGTGAAATTTCTGAAGGAAAAAAGAAGCTACTGTTAATCATATCTGCTTAAAACCTCCACGCTCTCCCTCCCTCTCAATTCCGAGATTAATAAAGAAAAGTTCCTTCTAAATTCGTTTTTTATATAAGGTAAAGGAATACCTCTAAAGAGAGGCACATAACCATAGGGAGGAAACGTCGAATAATGGAATTGCAGTGATGAAGTTTCATTTGCTGAAGTTGATACCTCCCCACCTCAAAACTTATTTATTTATTTATTTTAAATTTTACTGGGAAATGATTTTTCGTCTGAGTGCTGAAAGAGGGCATTTCTTCACAGAAAACTGAAAAAATGAAAATGTCTTTGATTTATTGATAGAAATGAAGAAGGTATGAGACAAATATTTTTGCGAAACAAGAAACGAGACTTTAGCATTTCTCATGTCTCGTCTCACGATCATCCTTTCAATATCAAAATATCGTTTAGCGGTGATTTTTATGCGATAATTTCACATGCGTCAGAGTAATGTTTTTCCACAAACTGAGAACTCGACCTCCTCGCTATGTGTGCCCTTCATCCATCGCGACCTAGACATCGAGGTAGCGACCGCGACTTAAACCTCGACTTTGATCGCGAGGTCTTTTGGTATGTCTTTACCCTAAGCTAGCTCAAATGACCGTGCTCTTGTACAACCGTGGTTTTTGTCATACATCCACACTGTATTTATACTCATCATAGTTACAAATAATGAACCGTAATTACTACCAAGTGAGCCAGTGTAAGGTTGCCAACTCTAGAAAATAAAAAACCTGCACCCCCTCAAAATCTCCTATGATATAGGTCTAAGGGTACGATCATACCGAAGAGACCTCGCAATCGAGGTCGAGGTTTAAGTCGCGGTCGCTACCTCGATATCTAGGTCGCGGTGCATGAAGGGCGCACATAGCGAGGAGGTCGCACCCTCGCTGTAGGTTCTCAGTTTGAGGAGAAACATTACTGTGATGCGTGTGAAATTATTCCGTCAGTGCATAAAAATTACTGCGAAACTACATTTTGAAATTGAGATGACCAATCCGTTTATAAATAAGGATGGACGCGAGACTAGATATGAGAAATGCCAAATTCTCGTCTCTTGTTTCGAAAAAATATTCGAGTCTCATCTCTTGTCCATCGCTATCAATACATCAAAGATCATTTTTTTTTTTTTCAATTTTCTGTGAAGAAATGACCTCTTCCAGCACTCAGGCATTAAATCATTTCCCATTAAAATTACAAAAAAAAAAAGTATGTCGTCAGGTTTCAAGGAGGAGGGGTATTAATTCAGCAAATGAAGTTTCGTCATGCAATTTCATTATTCGACATTTCCTCCCTATGGATACGTGCCTGTCTTTACAAGTATTTCTATACCTTATACCAGTAACGAATTTAAAAGAAACTCTTTTTATATTAATCTCGGAATTGGGGGGTGGCATGGAGTTTTTAAGCATAGATATGATTAACAGCAGGGGCAGATCCAGGATCCGATCGGGGCCATCGCCCCCCAGAAGAGGAAACTTTCTTATTTTTTATATATAAATAAAACCCATCCCAAAGTTTGGAGCCCTTAAAAGTAGCAGTATGACAATCCCCCAGAAGTCGGTCCTGGATCCGCCCCTGATTAACAGTAGCTTCTTTTCTTCTTTAGAAATCCCACAATTTACGGACTCAGCCTGAAAGTCCCCTCCCTCTAACCGCCACTTCCTTATATAATAATAAGCTACAATATAATTCTCAAATAAATGTAATAACTTACCTGACATTCACATTTCAGTTGCTATTTTCTTCCATTCTCTATTTAAAACATACCTATTATGATGTTGTTTGTGTGTGTTTTTTATCCCATGTTGCTGGAACATCCCTTACTAATTCAATTAATATGTCTTTCACAATCAAATTTAATAGTGCAGCGAAACCTCTCGAGCATAAACACACACACAATCCTCTGCAGACAAAATTCGAAACAAATGAAGACTTTATTCCGTGCAACGCTTCAGGGAGAGCCAATGAGAACATGAGCCACAGCGATGCTTCCGTTGAACATCGATGTAAAACCAAACTCAGTCGTGCATCATCGCGACCACTAATTCACCCTAGTGGTCGACCTCTTGGTCGCGATCTAGCGTACATCTTCGGCATGCGCTTACTCATTTGAATACATGAGTTTGTGCCAGTATCGAGGGTGCGACCGCGACTTAATCCCAGTGGTAGCTAATGTTAGTGTTGCAGCGTCGCGCAACGACCAAAGTATTTCAAGAAAAAAATATTATCAATAATAGTAAAGAACAAAAAAATACTTTTTAATACTTGCATATATACACTTTAAATAATATATTTTTTTACTTCTGTAACTGTCCATTCCGTTAATCCGTTTTAAAAAGCGAAAAATAATCCGTCACAGAGTCTCTAATTTATATTGTGTTGCAGCGAGCATATAACGACCAGATTCCTTCAGCGCGGCAATTGGAGCAAATGTTAAGTCTCCTTTCCCCTATCTCAGAAGTTAAAGGGACTGGTCGTTGCAGTGCTTCTGCAACACAGCACTGTTTCCAGTGAATGAGAAGGTTTTTCGCGCTAAATAAGATTTCTGAATTTTCTTTCACTAGCAATTAACAAATGGAATTTGTTTTTATGCATTCATATTTTTAAATTACGGGACCATACTGAAGCAAATCAATATAATGACAATTAAAAAATGTGATTGCAGAATTACAAAATAAGAAAGAAAATATCTAGTAGAGGAGAAAGCAAATGAAAGTAGACCCGCATTTACAAGTTAATTCTTAGCTTATATTGATAATGAAGGCTTCTTCTACAGTAATTTGTGAATCAAATATTAATAAGTCAGTATGTAGAGTATTTTAGTATAAACATATTTCTTTTATAAAATAAGTATATTTTATACTCTTGATAATTTCCACATAAAACTGTATGATGGGGAACGCCCCATTGAATTTGGGACTAGTTAGCAATGCTCAGGGGCGTAGCCACGAGGGGGGTCCACCGGGTCGGGACCTCCCAAAACTTTCGAAACTTGACTAACATTTGTAGACTTTCTTAAGTAACTATACTTGTTTAACAGAGAAACGATTGATGTAGGCTAAATATTTTATTTTGCGCCTCATCATGAACTCTTCTTTTCTTATAAATATAATCGTTCTATCATTTTTTCTAAACTTATAGGTGACAGTAAGTAAGAATTACTTATCGTATTTTCGGGTGCAGTATAAGACAGATTCCATATTTTATAGACGTATTGGACCTCCCTCAAATACTTTGGACCACTTCCAGTTAACATTTCTGGGTGTAGTACTGACAGTGCTGTTTGTTTTGATGTTCTTTGATTTTTTGCTTCTGTTACATGTTGATCCTTCATCTGGTGGCTTTCGAGGTTTCCTTTCCAGAACATATTACATTGGTAAGCGTTGTTTCGCCTCATGTGGAAGTATATTGTGTTCATCGTGCATTGCGTAACAACCAAGACGGAAGATTTGGAATGTAGTTTTTCTTTTACGCACATATGTGTGTGTTGATGTATGAATATGTGACATAGGAATTCATATACCAGTACCTCTTTTGTATCAGCTGATTTGGTTTTTAATTATTAGGTTTAATTTTATTGTGTGTGCTTTAATTCTGTAAATAATCTACAAATTCTGAATGAATTGTATACCATGACTTTTGTAAATAACTTACAAAAACATTGACCATCTTTCAACTGAGGAAAAATTTGCAATTAAGGCTTAGACAAAACAAGCAAAGGGCAATTCAGGAGAGTGTTCAAAAAAAATCCAGTTTAAATTTACAGGATCTTATGGCAGTAGTGTTGTTTGCACCAGATATATTTCCTCAATTTATTTTAAATTTTCCTGGATAAACTGTGAATAAAGTGTGTTCAATGTACATTGTTTTTTATAACACTAATCTCTGCTACGAACTCTCTTCAGTCAACGCAGAAGAGGAATTCGGATCACTGTCAGGGACTGAGTTTGCTAGAATGAATCGTTCGCAATAATCTAGAAAAAAATATTTAGTGAATCTGCAAAGCTTCTGAAATTAATATTAACTGTACCTATAGTGTCAGTAAAAGACGAAAAGTTTTTTTTTCCCACATGAGAAAGAATTGACACTTTCAAGTAATTGAATATCCCAAGAAACGTTATCACCATTGGTTATGCTTTCCATCGAAAAAGACCTGCAATAAGAATACCAGAGTTCAACCAGCATGTATTAGACAGATTTGCTTCAATCAAAGAGAGGATAATGAACTTACTAATTAATTAAGGTGATTAATCGGTTAAAATGTTCTGCATTTTTTATTTTTTAAAAACAGAATTTTATTTAATTTAACATGTCACATAGCATTTGCATCTAAAGTTATGCTGATTAGTCAATGAATCAATTTTATATCTTCTGTCTCTTATCGTTCGTACCGCAACACCCGAAACGACAATCCACCGGCCGCCACTGCTTAAACCTCGATCTCGATCATGAGATCTCTTCGGCATGTTCGTACCCTAAGGTGAAGTATCTCTGTTCGGACTTATCCATGGGAAGGAAAAGTGCATTAGCACCTGTATTCTGCATATCCTTAGTACATTCACTAATACACTTAATAGATACATTGTGCTATAAATGAGAAACTGAAATCGACATTCATCATTTTATGAATTTACCAGTAACTGCAATTTCTATAAAATTATCGAAACAGATGAACAAGAGTGACAATCTTTGGTTTGGAAGATGAAATTTATTCTTTAAACTTATACATCAACTACAGGAAATTGCTTTAAGAAGTCCTTTCTCACTCTCAATAAATGTATAAAATTCCTTACAAGTAAATTTAAAATTTTCCGTGATACAGTCCCTGTCACCTTTTTAAAATTACTTAAACTGATGATCAAAATATATCAATCGTTGATAGATGGTGAAAGGTGACAACTTTGAATTTACAGAGTGAAAGTTACTATACTTCGAACTAGATGAAATTGCTTCGAACTAGATACAAATTTGAGAAAATCGGCCATAATGGGGCTGGTAAGAAGTTTGTACGGGGACAAGGCAGACGTCCTAAAAGGCATAAGTCCTAAACGGCACAAGACCTAAACGTCATAAGACCTAAACGGCAGAAGTCCTAAAAATCATTTCGCGTCACAAGTCCTAAACGGCACAAGTCCTAAAACTCATTTCGCGGCACAAGTCCTAAACGGCTGCAGTCCTAAATGGCACTGGACCTAAAACTTCCTTGTGGCGCTACTATCGCGTCCATGCCAAGAATACTGTCAATCTGTTAGTCAAAGTTTTAGATATACTGTTTAATATTACAGAACTTTAGATCTTACAAGTAATTTGTATAAATACATATTCTATCGTTTTGAAATAAAAAAAATAAATAGTATTAAAGTTAAAAACAGAACGGAAACGAAATGTTAATTCTATTTAAAACTGTTCTTTAATTCCAGCTGTCATAATGGCATAGTAGTAATCGCATGACTTGAGGCCATTTTCCCGCCCCATGGAGCGTGGCGCCCGCCGCCGCCAAATTTTGCGCCCCGGGCGCCCGGCGCCCATTTTTTGGGTTACGTGGCTCAGGGTTAATGACCTAGGGGTACATAGGACCACCCCTTTTAGATTTTGGTAGGGGTACCATGGCCCACCCCCTAAATTTTGGCAGGGGTACCTAGGACCATCCCCCTTATATTTTGGAAATTGCCAAATCTAAAAATTTGGTGTGGTAGCCTAGGACCATAGTATGTACCTCTATCAGTATTGGGTGTCTATGTCGTTCCCTTTCATGGGTAAAAAATTGCCAAAAATTCAAATTTCGGGGTTTTTTGACCTAATTTATCCCCTTGGATGAGGTGTTATTATCCTATATGGTTATATGGGCGTATACAGGGGTCCATTACCTTTCATAAGACATGGGTATATTAATGTACCCCTTGAAAAATTTGGGAGGGGTACCTTGGCCCACCCCTTAAATTTTGGAAATTGACCAATTTAAATATTGGGTATTATAGTACAGGACCCTAATATGTATTATGATAAATTTGGGTGGTTCACCTTGTTCCCTTCTAGGGGTAGGGCTGTTCCGATAATCGAGTAATCGATAACAATTCGATAAAATTTCAAAACCGTTTCATCAATAAATAATTTTAATTTTATCGAATTATCGAACTTTCGAGACTCCCGAAATGTTCGAGACTCTCGAAATGATCGAGACTCCCGAAATGTTCGCGACTCTCGAAATGATCGAGACTCCCGAAATGTTCGAGACTCTCGAAATGTTCGAGACTCTCGAAATGTTCGAGACTCCCGAAATGTTCGAGACTCCCGAAATGTTCGAGACACTCGAAATGTTCGAGACTCCTGAAATGTTCGGGACTCCCAAAATGTTCGAGACTCTCGAAGTGTTCGAGGCACTCGAAATGTAAGATACATTAGACAACTTCGAGACACTCGAACTCTTCGAGAGTCTCGAATTGTTTGAAAGCAGCAAATACAGAAATATATCAATATGATCGCATTTGTCGAGTCGCTTGAATATTTTGAAAAGTTCGGGATTATCGGAGTGTTCGGAAGAAACAATGAATTCGAGGTTATCATAGTTGTATATAATATGTATTACATATATGCAGAGTGTTTATTTTAAAACTTCTCTCCTTAGCAATGAAGTGAAGGAAAAGTTTTTTCCCCACAGATCTGTATAAGGTTTAAGCAGTCTGTCAAAAGAGAGAAAGAGGAAGAGAAAACATGCATCACCTGAATGGAATTGGAATCCAAGACACCATTAGTCTACTAATAGTCACTTTGCCGATTGCGCCAATAACGGGGCAGGCAGAAAAATAATTTTAATATGATTTCGAGGGTTTAATTTAAAGTTCTGTATAGCGAGAGCTACTGATATAGGTAGAGGTAAGGAAAGTCGATAAGGCTGAAGACTTATCAAACTTCCGTCTCGAAAATTTACTCTCCGGTGCTCGATTGCCTTCGAGTATTTGAGATTGTCGTGAAACAAACCTTGAGAATTTTGGGTGCGAAGCTCCCTATTACAGGCCGTCCTGTCTGTCTGTTTGCATGTGGCATCCGACGATAACTTTCGAACGGATTGTCCGATTTTGATGGAACTCATTTTAAAATGCTCTCTTTTGCTTTCACCAGACACCTATTGTTTTGGTTGCCATACCACAAGGGGATTTTTCCCGAATTGAAGTATTTGTTCTTACTTTGGGCGTAGGCGTGTGAAAGCTACGATAACTTTCGAATGAATTATCCGATTTTTAAAGAGGATTGCATATGTCAGGTATCTGTTGCTCTTGGTTACTTTACGATATTTGATTTTGTGCATAAGATGCCATGCGGCTCTAGGCATTACCAACCTCAGATTCAATGCGTACCTGGGAGGGGGGGATGCGGCCGAAGCGTGGTGCCAACAACACCACATTCATCTACGACTGAGGGCACACTCCCTACATGCCCTCATGGCATATGCTATGAACAAGGGAGAACTTTACATATGACAGAACGAAGACTAAAGAAAAATGAAATGAAGTGAAATCTTCCAGTTTAATGACCTACTATTATGTCTGTTAGGCTAAGGGAGAAGTATGATTTAGGCAAGTGAATGATAATGGAATAATTGGTGGAATGGGAATGTGGAAGGAAACGGGAGTACGCCGAGAAAACCCACGGACACGATGTTGTCCACCACAAACTTTCTTGGTCTGGGATCGAAACAGGGAGGGACAAAAGGGATGAAGGGGAAAGGAGAAAAACACACATCTTCTGACTTACATTTCAATGGCACTGATCCAATTTCCATATCAAATTAAAATAACTTCCGATAACTTCTTAAGGAAAAATAGAAAATATTATTTCCTCAAGAGTTCTCTCAGCTGCTTCGTATATTGTTGCAAACAGACTTTCAAAGAAAGATGGTGTACAGTTACTTGCTTTGCAGTTGTTGAAAGCAATATTAGACCCTTTCTCTCCTGTCGTGTCCTGCATACAATAGACTACTTATCACTGTTTCTTTCTTTTCTGAAACAAGAAGCCAATGTCTTTGAAACCAATTACAATTACATTGCACTTCGGTTGTAATCAGATTTTTCTATGGGAAACAAGGTTATACTGCTAATTCAAGCTGAAACGGTACTGGAAAGTGTGTTCAAGTTACTGAAGTGAAAATATCAGCGAAAAGATCATATGGGATATTTGGATCATTCTGAAACTTGGATATTTGGATAGGGCACATACTAGTTCCTAAATAAAATCTTGACCGGACTACGGTAGATCCTATAGTATTGGAGCTATGGACCTATAAAGTTCATTTATTCATGTTTTCGGCATCCTATAACTCCAAAAGGAAGCATTTGTGCACCCAGGTTGGTCTATACTTTTTGTTTTATCTTGGTCTCAGGATAGGGCTGCCATATTTTGAAATTAGAAAAGCGGGGGATTCTAAACCGTAAGTACTGATGTGAATTTGTGTATTATAAATACTGACGATCCTTCTGACCATTTTTTTAGTGATTTCTTTGTTAAGTGACACTTCCAATGTACTTTTCTAACAAAACTAAAGTAAAGAAAATTTAGTTTTTGCCTTTAATATTTTATTAAGTTCAACAAATGTGAGTCTCGTATTGTAAAGTAAGTATTAAATAAGTATTACAGTAAAATATCTCTAATAAGGATTTCTCTAAGACAAGTTAAAAAAAAAAAAAGCAAGCGATATATGGCAGATGTTGTTCATACGGTTTTCTCTCTAAGGAATACAAAATAATTTCTAAACTTTTATCGTAAGAAAGCTAAAACATATTTAGGAGTCTTGGTCCATCTCTTATAAAATTTCTGATCATTTTCAAAGATTTCTACTTGAAATCATACTAACATACGAAAATACCACAGTTTCACAATATATGAAATACAGTATAAACATTTTAAAAGAAAAAAATACTAATAATGAATCTAAACAATATGCTAAGGATCCGTAGGTTCAATTTGCAATCATTTCTTCGATAATACTCGGAATTTCGATAATACCCGAAACTTCGATAATACCCGAAACTTCGATAATACTCGAAATTTCGATAATTCCCGAAACTTCCATAATACTCGAAATTTCGATAATACCCGAAACTTCGATAATACTTAAAATTTCGATAATACCCGAAACTTCGATAATACTCGAAATTTCGATAATACCCGAAACTTCGATAATACTCGAAATTTCGATAATACCCGAAACTTCGATAATACTCGAAATTTCGATAATACCCGAAACTTCGATAATTTCAAATACTCGAAAGGTTTCGAGTAACCGATGACAACTCGATAAATTTTCAGTCCCGAAATTCGATAGGTCCTCAGCCTTATCGAACACCCCTATCTAGGGGTACAAAATTGCCAAAATATAAACGTAAGCAATACGTTATACCACGTGTTTGGTTTTTGGTCGATTTTATCCCCTTTGATGAGGTGTTATTATCCTATATAGTTATATGGTCATGTATAGGGGTCCATTCCCTTTCATAAGATATGGGTATATTTGTGCACCACTTTAAAAATTTGGGAGGGGTACCTTGGCCCACCCCTTAAATTTTAGAAATTGACCAATTTAAACATTTGGTGTTATAGTACTGCACCCTAACATGTATTATGATAAATTTGGGTGGTCCACCTCGTTCCCTTTTAGGGGTACAAATTTGCCAAAATATAAATGTAAGCAATACGTTGTACCACGTGTTTGTTCTTTTGGCCCAATTTATTTCCTTGGATGAGGTCCTATTACCTTATATGGTTATATGGTTACGTAAAGGGATCTATTCCCTATCATAAGACATAGGTACATTTGTGCACCCCTTTAAAAATTTGGGAGGGGTACCTTGGCCCACCCCTTAAATTTTAGAAATTAACCATTTTACATATTTGGTATAATAGTATAGAACCCTAATATACTGTATATTACTATAAATTTGGTTGGTCTACCTCGTTCCCTTTCATGGGTACGAAATTGCCGAATTTTAGTACAATCACGTGTTTCGTTTTTGACCTAATTTATTCCCTTGGATGAGGTCCTATTACCTTATATGGTTATATGGTCATGTATAGGGGTCCATTACCTATCATAAGACATAGGTACATTTGTGCACCCCTTTAAATTTTTGGGAGGGGTACCTTGGCCCACCCCTTTGGTTTTGGAAATTACCCATTTTATATATTTGGTATTATAGTATGGGACCCTAATAGAAATTACTATAAATTTGGTTGGTTCACCTCGTTCCCTTTCATGAGTACGAATTGCGAAATTTTAATACATTCACGTGTTTGGTTTTTGACCTAATTTATCCCCTTGGATGAGGTATTATTACCCTATATGGTTATATGGGCGTATACAGGGGTCCATTACCTTTCATAAGACATGGGTATATTAATACACCCCTTGAAAAATTTGGGAGGGGTACCTTGGACCACACTTTAAATTTTGGAAAATTGACCAATTTAAACATTGGATATTATAGTACAGGATCCTAATATGTATTATGATAAATTTGGGTGGTCCACCTCGATCCCTTCTAGGGGTACAAAATTGCCAAAATATAAAAGGAAAGCAATACGTTATACCACATGTTTAGTTTTGGCCCAATTTCTCCCCTTTGATGAGGTTTTATTACCCTATATGGTTATATGGTCATGTATATGGATTCATTTCCTATCATAAGACATGGGTACATTGATGCACCCCTTGAAAAATTTTGGGATGGGTACCTTGGCCCACCTCTTAAATTTTGGAAATTGACCAATTTAAACATTGGGTATTATAGTACAGGATCCTAGTATGTATTATAATAAATTTGGGTGCTCCACCTCGTTCCCTTTCATGGGTAAAGAACTACCAAAAATTAAATTTCCGAGGTTATTGACCCCTTTGATAAGGATTTAACACGTTATATGGGTATGTACAGAGGTTTATTACCTTCATATGTTTATGTGCCCTTTTAAATTTGGGAATTATCAAATAACAAAATTCGGTAAAACGTTCTCTAGGATCCATTGGTGTTCCTCTTATAGCCAAATACTCAAATTTTCAAGGTTATTGACCTATTTTTTGATACGGCTTTTATTATTGAATAAGTACAGAATTTATTACTTTTTCGTAAGACACAAGTGTATTTGTGTACCAATCTTAAATTTTGGGAGGGGTACATTTCTTATTGTCATATCAATAATTGGTAATTGTTCTTAGAATTGGGTGGTATCTCTTTCTTTGGGTAAATCATTGTCAAATATTAGTATGATCACGTGATCAGTTATTGACCTATGATGGGATTAGGAGTCCAGGACATTGGTACATTTAACCTTTGTAGGATAATTTGAGAATGCGTCATTGGTTTTTGATTATTCCAGCCTATGGACCAAATATAAACGTAAGCAATACGATGTACCACGTGATTGACCTTGATGAGGTAATGTACAGGGATTCATTTCCTTTGTTGTGGTACTTCTTAAGTTTGAGTACACACTTAAACAGTTGGTTCTACTGAGGTAAACAAATGACGGACATTATTGACTTATTGAACATATAATAATATGATTAATTCTAAGACTTAGGTATATCGAGAGAAGTATTCTTTAAATTTGGGAATTGTGATAAACAGAACTTTAACATAAGGCGCGAAATTTGAAACAATACTTTGAACTTTAGTCACAGCTCATAGTCTAAGATCATTTGTGGTGATTGATTTGACCTTGAGTTTTAGAAATCTGATAGCTAACCTTATTGAATATTATGACTCATAGTCTTAAGGGAATACATGCTACAACACTGAAATTTAGTCACAAGGTGATGTAATCTGACACTGGCAAAGTTATTGTTGATGCAAGTTGATTGGTTGATCACTATCTTTCGTACAATCTGATTGGTTGATGAGTTTCAAATCTTTGACGCATTCAGTTTTGTTTTAACATTTAAAAAGTTTTTGAAAATTTTTTTTGTTTGAAACTTTGGTTTGACATTTTTTTTCGTTTGATATTTTTAGTTTAAAAATTTTTGTTTCGAAATTTTTGTTTGAAATTTTTTTCAATTTTTTTTTGAATTTTTTTCGTTTGAAAATTTTTGTTTCGAAATTTTTGTTTGGAAAATTTTGGTTTCAAATTTTTAAGTTTGTGCACTCATTGGTAAAGAACCGGAACTGCTTAGAACAAAAACATCTGGCATCATTGTGGTGCAATAGTACACGTCAGAACATGATAATGCAACATCATAAGTTTTGCATCATATATAAGTATCGTTCGCGTTAGTATTCATGATAACATCATCATGGCTACTTGTATGCAGTTTCTAAACACACGTGATGTGATGAAATCATTTACCAAGATTACTGATTTACAACAGAATGTACCTTATAGAATCTTAGCTAGCCAAAAAATCCCTACAAAGTTTGGATTAAGAATCGTAGTGAAGCTTCAAAATGATAAGAATATAATTTTACCAGCAAGATATTTATCCATGGAAGCATCAAAACAAGAAGAACTGCTGCGTTTCTTAAATACTGGATCTGTATCTTTATGTTACAAAGGATTCTTGGGTCTAAGTCATCAATTTGAATTTGGTACACAGCCAGATTCGTCAGCAATTGTGATGAAATCATGAATTCAAACGTCAGCACATTCCTTTGACGTCAGACATAGTTGTATGAATTTGGTTGGTCAGCATGACGTCAGTAACTGTGATGAAATCATGAATTCAAATGTAAGCACATTCCTTTCCTATGACGTCAGCCGTAGTTCTATAAATCAACCAATACACTGTCATCCCACGAAATTATTTGAGCAAGTGCTTTTCAGGAGGAAAGATGTGTACTTCTAACGATAAAGAGTTCATCTTCGCAAGCTATTATCCAATAAATATATTTCAAACAAAACATGTGATGATTGGTATCAGTGCTAGAACATTTGAACCAGTGATTCGATTGGGCAAAGCAGAACAATTTGGTGTACAACTGGCCAGTGAAGAATGGCAAATATTATGTTCACGAATCGACCAAATGAACGATTATTTTCATGATGAGCTAAATGTGACCATAGTCAAATCATTAGGCTCAAATCATGAAGTGGTGCTGCGTACAGTCCTCGAAGAGAAGATGGTGCTGTTACGTAAAACGAGTACATTCCATGTCCCTCGCAACATGGTGTATCTAACGCAAACGGAATGGAACAAATTCATCAGCGTATTTCAGTGTGTTAAACATGCAGTGAAAGTGTGCAACAAAACAAGTATATTCCTGAAAAAGTACTATTTTGAAAAATGTGTTATGCATATTGTACAACATGTATCTAGATATTGTGATGGTTGTCAACATCGTTCGTGGGTGCATACCTGTATTGATAAACAGTTTATTTGTGATCAAATGGACATTGAGTTTCCACCAATTGATATTGCAATAGACCTTAAAAGACTTCAGTTGGAATTAAAATTATATGCTAAAGACAAACTACTGCAAGAAGTTCAAAATACATTGTATCGACAATATCCAGATCCTATACCTGGTATGAGGAGTGTAATAAAATGATCCATTTCAATGAAATGTGTTTTTTCATTTCAAGTACAACCCCATGTTCTGACGTGTACAATTGCACCACAATGTTGCCAGAGGTTTTAGTTCTAAACAGTTCCGGTTCTTTACTAATGAGTGCACAAACTTTTAAAAATGTCAAACCAACCTTTGAAACAAAAATTTCAAACAAAACTTTCGAAACAAATTTTCAAAGAAAAAAATTTCAAACAAAATTTTCTTCTAAGCAGTTCCGGTTCTTTACTAATGAGTGCACAAACTTAAAAATTTGAAACCAAAATTTTCCAAACAAAAATTTCGAAACAAAAATGTTCAAAACAAAAAAAATTAAACAGAAAAAAATTCGAACATTTTTTAAACAAATTTCAAACAAAAAGGTTTTTAGTTTTGAAACGAAAAATTTTGAAACAAATTTTCAAACGAAAAAAATTCAAAAAAATTTTTGAAAAAATTTCAAACAAAAATTTCGAAACAAAACATTTTTAAACTAAAAATATCAAACGAAAAAAAATTTCAAACCAAAGTTTCAAACAAAAAAAATTTTCAAAAACTTTTTAAATGTTAAAACAAAACTGAATGCGTCAAAGATTTGAAACTCATCAACCAATCAGATTGCACGAAAGATAGTGATCAACCAATCAACTTGCATCAACAATAACTTTGCCAGTGTCAGATTACATCACCTTGTGACTAAATTTCAGTGTTGTAGCATGTATTCCCTTAATACTATGAGTCATAATATTCAATAAGGTTAGCTATCAGATTTCTAAAACTCAAGGTCAAATCAATCACCACAAATGATCTTAGACTATGAGCTGTGACTAAAGTTCAAAGTATTGTTTCAAATTTCGCGCCTTATGTTAAAGTTCTGTTTATCACAATTCCCAAATTTAAAGAATACTTCTCTCGATATACCTAAGTCTTAGAATTAATCATATTATTATATGTTCAATAAGTCAATAATGTCCGTCATTTGTTTACCTCAGTAGAACCAACTGTTTAAGTGTGTACTCAAACTTAAGAAGTACCACAACAATTGAAATGAATCCCTGTACATTACCTCATCAAGGTCAATCACGTGGTACATCGTATTGCTTAGGTTTATATTTGGTCCATAGGCTGGAATAATCAAAAACCAATGACGCATTCTCAAATTATCCTACAAAGGTTAAATGTACCAATGTCCTGGACTCCTAATCCCATCATAGGTCAATAACTGATCACGTGATCATACTAATATTTGACAATGATTTACCCAAAGAAAGAGATTCCACCCAATTCTAAGAACAATTACCAATTATTGATATGACAATAAGAAATGTACCCCTCCCAAAATTTAAGATTGGTACACAAATACACTTGTGTCTTACGAAAAAGTAATAAATTCTGTACTTATTCAGTAATAAAAGCCGTATCAAAAAATAGGTCAATAGCCTTCAAAATTTGAGTATTTGGCTATAAGAGGAACACCAATGGGTCCTAGAAAACGTTTTACCGAATTTTGTTATTTGATAATTCCCAAATTTAAAAGGGCACATAAACATATGAAGGTAATAAACCTGTGTACATACCCATATAACGTGTTAAATCCTTATCAAAGGGGTCAATAACCTCGGAAATTTAATTTTTGGTAGTTCTTTACCCATGAAAGGGAACGAGGTGGAGCACCCAAATTTATTATAATACATACTAGGATCCTGTACTATAATATCCAATGTTTAAATTGGTCAATTTTCCAAAATTTAAGGGGTGGTCCAAGGTACCCCTCCCAAATTTTTCAAGGGGTGTATTAATATACCCATGTCTTATGAAAGGTAATGGACCCCTGTATACGCCCATATAACCATATAGGGTAATAATACCTCATCCAAGGGGATAAATTAGGTCAAAAACCAAACACGTGAATGTATTAAAATTTCGCAATTTCGTACTGATGAAAGGGAACGAGGTGAACCAACCAAATTTATAGTAATTTCTATTAGGGTCCCATACTATAATACCAAATATATAAAATGGGTAATTTCCAAAACCAAAGGGGTGGGCCAAGGTACCCCTCCCAAAAATTTAAAGGGGTGCACAAATGTACCTATGTCTTATGATAGGTAATGAATCCCTATACATGACCATATAACCATATAAGGTAATAGGACCTCATCCAAGGGAATAAATTAGGTCAAAAACGAAACACGTGATTGTACTAAAATTCGGCAATTTCGTACCCATGAAAGGGAACGAGGTGGACCAACCAAATTTATAGTAATATACAGTATATTTAGGGTTCTATACTATTATACCAAATATGTAAAATGGTTAATTTCTAAAATTTAAGGGGTGGGCCAAGGTACCCCTCCCAAATTTTTAAAGGGGTGCACAAATGTACCTATGTCTTATGATAGGGAATAGACCCCTATACATAACCATATAACCATATAAGGTAATAGGACCTCATCCAAGGAAATAAATTGGGCCAAAAGAACAAACACGTGGTACAACGTATTGCTTACGTTTATATTTTGGTAAATTTGTACCCCTAAAAGGGAACGAGGTGGACCACCCAAATTTATCATAATACATGTTAGGGTCCTGTACTATAATACCCAATATTTAAATTGGTCAATTTCCAAAATTTAAGGGGTGGGCCAAGGTACCCCTCCCAAATTTTTCAAGGGGTGCATTAATATACCCATGTCTTATGAAAGGTAATGGACCTCTATATACGCCGATATAACCATATAGGATAATAACACCTCATCCAAGGGGATAAATTAGGTCAAAAAACCCCGAAATTTGAATTTTTGGCAATTTTTTACCCATGAAAGGGAACGACGTAGACACCCAATACTGATAGAGGTACATACTATGGCCCTAGGCTACCACACCAAATTTTTAGATTTGGCAATTTCCAAAATATAAGGGGGATGGTCCTAGGTACCCCTGCCAAAATTTAGGGGGTGGGCCATGGTACCCCTACCAAAATCTAAAAGGGGTGGTCTTATGTACTCCTAGGTCATTGACCCCGAGCCACGTAACCCCAAAAATGGGACGCCGGGTGCCCGGGGCGCAAAATTTTGGCGGCGGCGGGCGCCCCCTATGTCATTGACCCCGGGCCACGTAACCCCAAAAAATGGGGCGCCCGGGGCGCAAAACTTTGGCGGAGGCGGCGGGCGCCACGCTCCAGGGGCCGGAAAAAATGGCCTTAAGTCATGCGATTACTACTGGCATTATGGTATGTTCTTAGAATTATAAAAAGACAACAGCACATTGCCCAAAGTTTGTGCACTGACTCCAAGTAAACTGATATAAAAGAAACTCAAAAGGGTAAAAGCAAGTTTATTAAAAAGTGCTTGAGTTTCGGAGGGGGACAACCCTCAGGCTCTCACGCTGGATACGTTCCTGATTCAGTGCAGTGCATTTATTTGTTAAAAAAACATGATTGTTAGATGTGTAATATGTATAATTATATCATAAGTTTTACTTTTAATAGGTATTTTCTTAACATATCCATATTATTCGGCGTTCTATAAACATACCACATTGACTTGACACCCAGTCTTCCATTTCAGGCGCTGCTATCGGGTGAAGGAACTCCACTCTCTTTCGCTGAGGCTCTCTCGCTTAGCAGCTGCTGAACCCTTATTGGCTCAACGCGTGGGTGTGTCTGGGTGTGAGCTTTAGTTCGCATTTTTGCCACGGCTCAAGACATTTTGGCAGCACAATACCTGCCTGTTTATGTCGAATAAGCAAAACTCTACTGTATTTCCAAAGCTAGCACATATTTGAACTAGAATTGTATCGACCTAGAACAGACAATAGTGTGAAATGCTTATATTAAAAGGCTGAAATAAGAAAAAGGCATAAGTACTGTTTTGGTAGCGTGAGAACAAATTTAAAACAATTCAATATATTTCCTAGGCATCAGATTATCATCTTATTGTGTCGATGTGTATTCTTTTTTAAACATAGTTTTAAAAGTCATACCATTCGCAATACTCCTAAGGAAATCGAAAGAAAAATTCCTATGTGCCTCTTGTGACAAAGCGACTTAAGTGCATGGTCCGAAACCGATTCCCACGTTAAGGTATAAATAGAGTTCCCATATTTCAAAAATGCAAATCCGGGATGACATTAAATTACGAGAATCTTTGAAATGCTTGAAATTGAAAGAAGTATTGAATACTGATTTACCTTCCTCCATTAGATAGAGTTGTTCAAATATTATGTTATCACATTTTTATTCATTTCACTAGACCTTCTTCCAAGGACGCCGATTTCTCTGTAAATTTGAGGGGGCCCATTCAAATGCAGAAGATATACATATGAGGATTTTAAGACAAATTGCACTCAAATTATGCCAAATATTGTATATTCATAAAAACAAAGGAGGCCCATATGAGCTTTGAGGGGCCCGGCCCCCCAAGATCGGCGCCCTTGCCTTGCAGATGATTTACTCCCTCCCCCTGGTAACCAAAATTGTTTTTTTCTCGTCAAGATCTGTTGTGTTTCGTGAAATAACACCAGCAATTTCCTGATTACTTAACCATCTAAATGAATGTTTTCACTTAGAGCCATCCCGTCGATTCGCGTTGCCTAGGAATAAAATAAATTAAGGGTCAATAATGAAGATGAGACTTCCATATTAAACATGAAGAGACATGCAGATCAGAGATCTTTCTTTGTTCGAACTTTGATTTTTTCAAATCCATGATGAGAAATCATATTATGAGTACAATTTTCGAAAGTAATAGTATACGATCCTAAAAATATTTTACAAAACGATGGTTTATTGCAAAATACTTTGACTCAAAGAATAAATTATAAGTAATAAATTTGTTACTTTTCCTGGAAAGTCTAAGTCTTGAATGAGATGGAGGCTGTCGAGCGTAGTGCTTCGAACGATTGCCTCACTTGTTCTACCTTCCCGTGGAGCAGCCTTGATTCGACTTGATCCTAAACGGATTATTCAGAAGTCGAAGTCGGAAGATGTTCCCCATCTTTCCAAAACTCTCTTGGTCGATTACAATCTGCCTCACTTGTGAGGGGACAACCCCATGCCGTAAGCGTCGGTGGATCACCGATAGGCAACTAGCGACATGTCCCCAAAAATTGGCGGTCCCGCAGCGACGATCGGCTGTGGTTGCACTTCCGTTTTGAAAATTATACCACCAGCGGCTGAGAAGCGAAGGAACGCCAACTATCCACAAAATTATTCCCCTAAAATACGTTAAATCGCCTATATGCGTAATTTGTTTGCATTAAGGTGAGTCTAAAAACATTTTTAAAAAAGTAAAAAAAAGTGCACTGAGCTGGTCGCGAACCACCAACCTTACGGTTACTTGTTGCGTGTTCTTCCGAATTCGCTACGGAGGCGACTATGAAGACCCAGCTTGTTGAGTGATAAATCGTGGAAGTCTTTTTAATATTTCTAATCAGAGTGCTCCTTTAACCGTGTATATTTGACGATAACTGTTTGAAATTAGATCAAATGCACTCGCCATGTAATTTTATAACATAATGGCAAGCGTCTATTTACTTTTATCATAGTTCTCCCATATTCACTTGCTAGTGATCGGCGACAGTTACCATCTAAATTCATACAATTATACGCACCCATCTCAAGATTTTTCGCTTCATGATGTAAAGGCAGGAGTTACTCTTGACCCCCGGAGCTCAAATATTGTCGTTATATTAAAAATTTATCAGGGAAAAATAATATATAATAATAACCACATGCACATGACTGGCGATAGTTCGTGTTGGTTCCCTTGT
The DNA here is from genome assembly GCF_964235325.1 of Thermobia domestica. Classification (NCBI taxonomy): domain Eukaryota; kingdom Metazoa; phylum Arthropoda; class Insecta; order Zygentoma; family Lepismatidae; genus Thermobia; species Thermobia domestica. Next base: position 220,015,522 of record NC_137462.1, on the reverse strand, counting down.
GATTCTTCGTGACAAATCAAAGGAGCGCGGATCAAAATGAAGTCCTCCCTGTTACGCGGTGGTAACTTCAATACTCCCGATTCTAGATATCTGTTTCGACTCGACGAATCCCTGCCACTAGTGGCACACTAGCGACAATCCTTCGATGCGTCGCTATATCGACGATCGCCATTTACCGGCAAGTGGGCCACTAGGTGTTGACGACGTTTACGGTATGGTTAAGCTAATAAACAAACAAACCAATAAATAAATCTAAAACCTTATAAAAATGTTTTTCAAAAATTTACATCTACCAAAATCATTTGTTGGTATTCCAGAACTGTAAATTCACCTTTATTCATAATTTACATCTATCGTAGTTTTGATATGAGAATAATATGTCTGAAATTGTTGCATAGGTTATTAATATATATATATATATATATATATATATATATATATATATATATATATATATATATATATATATATATATATATATATATGTGTGTGTGTGTGTGTGTGTGTGTGTAGTCAGATTTAGCAGTTTTAATTTACTTGTCAGTCAGTTTGGATCTGTGATTTCAGAGTCTTAGAGATTTTCTTAAATTTTTCATTTCTACAACAGTTTGCAACTAACACGATTAACGTATCTCTTTCGATATATGAAGAGGTAATGGCTTGGTCACTCCCAGTATATTTCAAACAATAAACTATTTACGGTGTCTTACACCATTAATCCGAAATACATTTAATATCGAACAACTCTGTGAATTTTCCCTTAAATCTGCAAACTTTCTACTAGGATAAAACTGAGCAGTTTCTATTTTCTTCCTTTCTTGCTAAAACAAAAGTGTTCTTTAGACAACCTAGAAATGATGACTCTATACTACATTATGTTGCATGGGACATTTTGTGTAGCATATTATTTGAAAGTTGGACACTTTCTTCGTATATTGAAAGCAACAGAGATTAAGTCCTTCTACACTTACATGAGAAGTAAACAAATTCTTTTTAATTCATGGAATTGTGCCAATGCACTAGGTCCAGAGAGTTTTTAATTTAAGATAATAATAATAATAATAATAATAATAATAATAATAATAATAATAATAATAATAATAATAATAATAATAATAATAATAATAATATTATTTTATTAACTTAAATTTTCCTGAATATTAAGCAATATTTTACAAAAAGCTGGTATTTTAAAACAAATGTGTTCAATATCAAGTTTTCATAAAGTAGTCACTCTCTCCTATAAATAATTTCAGAGGGGCCGCGGTGGCTCAGTGATAAAGTGTTCACCTTTGGTGCATGGGATCCTTGGTTCGATCCCAGCCCGCACCAACTGAATTTTGTGGTGCGCAAACACCATGTGCATGGGTTTTCTCGGGGTTCTCCCGTTTTCTATCATTTTCTTCATTTCTCATGATCAGCGTCTCCTTTAGCCTAGCCGGTATAACCGTGGGTCGTAAAACTTAAAGATTTGATTTCAAATAATTCCAACCCAAACAGTTGCAGAAAGTATGTCATTTCGAATAAAACAAACTACTCTATAAAATTCTGAGTTTTATTACTTTTTATGTATACAATTCTAGCGAACCGTATTTCTAAATCGAAGGGTAAGAAGACTAAATTCATTCTCTTATTATTATAGATTCATTTCATTTGAAGCAGTTAAAATAGTTGGGAAAAATTAGAGATCCATACCCTATATTTCAGTATGCCACAACCGGGTAACACGGCACACTGGCGTGCCCAGCAAAATGAACAGTGTGACGCAAACTTTTACCTATTATTTACAAGAATATTTGTCGAGTTTATTTTATTTATTATTATCAACGATTCTTCCACGGATCAGCTGTCTGTATACAGTTAAACAAACAAGTATCACATTGAGGGAATGAGTGTAATTATTTACTTTAATATTAATAGAAAGGTATATTTTCTTGTATTTTCTACCGGAAATCACTGCATCCGGTCTAGAAAGCTGGAACTAACAACAAAGGAACCCGATGTGCCAACCACACATCACCCTATAGTCGTTGAGTCCTTTTCTACGTCTTGGCACCCTAAGGGTTGTTGCCCTCAAAGAGAGACATTGCACTTACATGCTTAAATATATAAATTATGTAAATATATTTTTCGTTTTATTATTATTATTATTATTATTATTATTATTATTATTATTATTATTATTATTATTATAAATTTCTTACGAAGTTGACTGCCATATGTATGCATACGGCTCTCCCATGCAGCGCCTCGTGTATGATTTTCCATACACAAACTATATATTTCAAGTTTGTTGTGTCCGTTCTATAGGTGTGTTTGTAATTAGATGCATATGGCGTAAAAGCCAAAATTTAATGTCCACGCTACGTATATGCAAAACCATAGACAAAGAAATTTATGAACAAAGACATTTATGGTGCTAAAACAGTGGGCAAAAATAAAGAATTACTAGCGGATTGTTGCTCGTAGTGCACAGGTGATAACGGTTAACAATGTTAAATTTAAACAAATAGAGCTTTAATTAAGCACGAATTTAACTTATAGTGTACAGTGGAGAAGGCTCAGGAGTTCGCAAGGATCGTTACAATATCGAACCCTGTGAACTGCACTGCAAACCTGTCCGCAAACTCCCCGTAATGTTCAACAGATATTGTGTATTAATGCTCATTTCAGTACAAACCTACATGGGCCTACGCACTTCAATACTCAACGAAGGTGCACACTATTCATGAGTTGCAGTATTAAACTCTCTCACCCACTGTATTCTCCTAACATGTCTCCCAGCGATTACAACATTTTTTGATATCTCAATCACTTCCTAGTAGGCTAGCTTTACCTAGAGGCCACTGATTAACCTGGTATTGGATGTTTCACTTTCTTACCTTTGGAGTTGACAGTCATCGGTTGGACATTTCACACGCAAATATCTTATGTTAACAACGTTCTTCTATAATTTCGTAATATTGTATTATTTCTTTGTATTATTCATTAGGTTGGTTAGGCTTGTTTAAACACTTTTCTCTTTGCACCTACATATTACCTATACCTTAACGTTGGATAAAAATACACTAGCTGTCACCGGGAATGAAATCCAAAACCAGTGCACTTGAACCATTTGCCCACAACAAGCACATTTAAAAAGAAGTTACGATTTTATTAGGAAAATTGTGATTTAAAAATATATTTAGGAATGGGTGCGGATGAAACGCACTGAATTTTCTCGCTCGAATTTCTTAAACTGACTCGTGTTAGGCTGCAGCTATTACTGAAACATTTATTTGGGAAATGCGAATAAAATAATGTGTTCTGGAAAACTTTGTTCGAAGCAACTTAGTCCAAAAGTAAAGTACCCATTGGTCATATTTCTGTTAGAAATAACTTATGCCATATATTAGAATGATTAAGGAAATAATTGTATGTGAACTATGAGCAAAAGAGTCTGAGTACTTTCTGAGAAAATCGTCAAAAAAGTCATCCCCAAGAATAAAATATCCCTTGTGTCTTTTCAGGACAAACAAGTTATGCTATTTATGAAATACGAACAAAATTGCCTGAGTCGTTCTCGACAAAATTGTAGGGAAAAACTTACTCCGAAAAGTAATACACCACTTCTACTTTTTTAGGATGATGGAATTATACCATATCGTTAGGTTATTTATGTAACATTTATTTATGGAATATGAACAAAATTGCGTTAGGCGTTTATGGGAAAATCGTCGGAGAACAGTAAACTACCCCCTTCTGAATGATTACAGGACGAACGAGTTGTGTCATATTGTTAGGTTATTAATGATACAGTTATTTATGAAAGGTGATTGAGAAAATTGTTCGAAAAAACGCATCCCATACAGTAAATTACACCTTATGTATTTTTTCAGAGCAATGATTCATACTACGGTGAAGAGTTATTAATAAAATATACACCCTCCATTCCAAAAGAAACCGAACGTTTTAAAAAAACAAAAAAACAATGTACATTTTGGAACAAATCATTTTTATTAATCAATGTATTCCCCTTCTGCATCGATACACATATTTGCACGCTCCAACAAGTTGTCAAACGACTTCTCCATGTCCTTTATTGGAATGGTCTTTAGGACGGCGGTCGTCGACTTCTCAATGGCATCAATCGATGCGTGCCACTTTCCTTTCATCGCCAAATGCAGTTTCGGGAACAGATAGAAATCGCACGGAGCGAGATCTGGTGAATAGGGCGGATGATGCAACCGAATAATGTGATTTTTGACCAAAAATTCAGTTACAAGTCGCGAACGATGTGATGGTGCATTATCGTCCAAAAGAGTCCAACTGCCGATTTCGCGATATTCGGGCCGAATACGACGAATTCTTGCCAGCAAACGCTTCATGACGCCCAAGTAAAACTCTCCAGTGACTGTCTGGCCGGGCGGAACAAATTCTTTGTGGATAATTCCTTTTGAATCGTAAAAACAAATCAGCATCACCTTAACTTTTGACTTCACCAAGCGACTTTTTTTGGGTGTTCCTTCATCCGGCGCTCTCCATTCAGCACTTTGCCGCTTTGTTTCGGGCTCATATTCAAAACACCACGTCTCGTCACCAGTTACAATCGATTTCAAGAAGTTTCGATCCTGCCGAGCACTTTTAACGATGTCTTTGCAATGCGCAATTCGATCAACGTTTTGGTCTTCGGTGAGTTTGTGTGGTACAAACCGCGAATTAACCTTCTTAAGGCCCAAAACTTCGGTCAAAATACGGTATGCGGTTGTTTGAGGAATGCCTAATTCCATTTCAATAACTTTCACAGACGATTTTTTGTTATGTTTGATGAATTCACGCACTTTTTCGAGGTTTTCTTCCGATATTCCGGTTCTGGGACGGCCTGATCTTTCGTCATCATCCAGCGTCTCTCTACCCGATTTGAATCGCCTGAACCACTCGTAAACTTGCGTACGGGATAGACACACATCACCATATGCATTTTGTAGCATTTGGTGCGTTTCACTAAAAGTTTTACCCAGTTTAACACAAAACTCAATTGCAGCTCGTTGTTTGAAACTCATTTTCCGACCGATGTACACAACACACTGATAGTTGAAACGCAATAACTTTGTTGCCGTGCATTCAAATGTCATGACATATATACCAGTTGTCAATGAGGGACTACGCCATCTACCGGTAAAATATTACAATAGATGGCACTAGTGGTATTATTTGTTTTCAAAAGTTCGGTTTCTTTTGGAATGGAGGGTGTATATTTGTAAAAAATAAGCAAAATCTTTACAGCTGTTTTTGAGACAAATTAATTATTTTAAATTTTCATCATTCAGTAAACTACCCTTATTTTTAGTTGTCGGAGGATATAGAATTCGAAACGATAAAGTGTTATAAAAACTTCATGTCTAGAATTCGGTCCAGATACTTCGAACAATATGGCCTCTATTTGAATGCATGTAAAAGCGTGACGAACCGACAGACGAACAGATGGACAGACACCAAAATCACTTTTTCGATATGTGAGGGCGTGAAACTTGAATTCATTGAAATCTCGAATTCGATTTTTTATCACAATCACTACAATTTCTTCTTTCGTCGCTCGAACATGAAAACGAATAGGAATACAACGACACGTAAGGTGATAATTTGTAATCCCCAAAATTTAATGACTTACGTTTAATGTGTTGCTATGCTAGAAAAAAAGCTTATGCCTGTTTGTTATATCATTTTAATATCAGTTTTTCACGCTACTATATAATGTCGAAATATGGTATGATTATCGTTCATATTCATTCTATCTTTTGGAAATATTCGTATTCCGCATACATAGCTCGATATAATTTAGTTACGTTGAACGAAAACGTTCTTTATTCCTTTCATAGACTTATGATTGCATTTCTTGCACTTGTGGATATGAAAAAAAGAGAGAAAGTCAATACTCTAAAAAGAAAAAACACAAGCACACACACACATAAACGATAATTTGACATCAGCTTTTTCCTTTCTCCCTTTTTTCCATGATAACAAGCTATTCATTCGATGTAGCATCATGTCGATATAACAAGGGGTAAGACTGGAAAGACTGTCAAGGTCGCGTATGTTCTTTTTCCTGTTTCTGACACACAAATCCGAAGTGAGTTGTCTGCTGTTCAAGAACGGGCAGAAGAGGTGTAACATACAAGACCATAAACTGAAAGCAATCGCTGTTTCCAATAGTAGGCCTTCACGTAATCTAATACTGAATAAATACGTCGATTAAAGGATACTATCAATAAGTTATTTCCTTATTATATAGTTTCGGTTCATATTGGCATCAAAATTATACACTTCCTATAATGTTTTGTAATATATATATGGGATGGGATGGGATTCGATCTCGTGTCAAAATAATAAAATAACTGCTAGTCCGCCACTCTATCCACCTAACCATGGTGCGTATGGCTTCGAACCTTAAGATAAGAGTTTTTCTGTTTAATTCTATATTTTCGTACGACATCTTAGTTACAGAAGCTAATTTATATTTGGCAAACCATCTGGGCACTAGGTTTAAACCAATAAATTCAATATTTTACTCCACTTTCCAGTTCCTTCCTTCGCCTACCGCCCGTCGTTCACTTCCTATTGTCAATTTCCCTTCGCAATCGTGCTCTGCTACTGAAAAATCCCTCGATAGCATAATTGCCAGTATACACAAAATCGAGCGTAATTTTGTTTTTAGCACATATTTTTATTATTTTATTATATTTTTTGGAAATATCTCCTTAGATGTATAGCTTTCCATCATCTCCACATACTAATAACTGAATTTTGCTCATAAACGTAAGGATAATGAAATAAATGCGAAAAATTTGAGTTACAGTCATTGAGATAATATATAGACCCATTATATATTATATATTATCTCACTATTGGTCTATATATTATCTCAATGGTTACAGTATACGCGCAATTTTTTTTTTGCGCATGTGGGTACATCCCAACTCCTTTTTTTAGCATCACCATATCAGCTGATTTGTGTTCTATGCATAATTCTATACTATATGCGATAACATACTTCTATTCTCACATTTATATTGTCAATGTACAAGCTTGTAAATAGCAGCAATACAAAATATTTATATCAGACGTTCAAATACTTGTGTTTTTTTTATAGAGTTTCAACCAAATCAAAAGGTCAGATAATCGGGGATAAGGACCGTCTTATGCACCCTCTTGGATTATTTGTTTAATGTATAGCAAAACATGTCTTGGGAATGTGAAATATGATACCTTTTATTTACTGCTAACCTTAGCATGTTGGACATGAATTACTGGAAAACCGAGAAAAGTTTTGTTTTGAAATTACTTTATATTAGAATTAAGTTTATTTTAGGTTTGTTTCAGTTACAAAGTCAAACGAGTTTCCTGCAACTGTGTCAATCAATTTCCCATTTCTCTGCAAGTATTTAAAAAGCACATTCATTTTTACTAAAATAGATGTGAATAATACTGCTAATAAGAAAACTGTATCCACTCATTTTTCCGAGAAGAACAAGTAGAATAACATTTACAATTTATAATGAAACCTGAAAAAATAGTTATTCTCCTTACAGAATCTCTCACAATTAAGAAGAAAAAAATCCTACAAGATATCCCTCCCTGTACAGAATTCCCCACCTCCAACGATTAGGCCGAAATGGAATTATTGAAGCTTCCGTAACCCGGAAATAAACTTTTTGTTTGGTTTTAATATATAAAAAGTCTGCTCTCCTAGAAAATTTTGCAGGCTACACCCCTAAATGACTATGTAATGGTTTCTGCAAACGTACCGGTATTGTATTGTATATTACATTAGTAATTTAGCGTCATTTGTTGATTTTTTTTTTTTTTTGCTTATACATATCAACTCTATCAAAGCACCCTGTGAAATATAATAACTGTATTGCATAATAAACGTTCTTTGTTCAATTTTAAATTTACTGCATTCTTAATGTATACAGTTGGTTTTTAATGTTCATTCGTGAAATATCTAGTGAGCTTTTGTCCTAATTAAATAAACTTTGGTGGATTTCTCCTACTCTTAACAAAATACACCCCACACAGCATATATTGCAATTTTTTATGTTTGCTTGGTTTCAGAAATCTGGTAAATTATGCTTTTTAATCATTTTTATTTAATTCTTTTTTTTTTTTTTTTTTTTTTAAGGAATTGGTCTGGATTCTCGCATCTCCATTTGAAAGAAACGAATTTCTTAACCAGTTATGTACCTAATTACTTCCTAGAATGAAATAGTTTATATTATGTAATTCGTGCATAAGTGCAGAACAGATAATGAAAATAATAATCTTAGTAGTACAAATATTACCGTTGGAATTAGCTACGTTCTAATATTATTCCTACTAGTTGCTGCATCGTCGCAATTTCATGTGGTGGTGGCGAATTTCAGAACTAAAGCAAGTGAGTGAAAAAGGCACAAGACTTAAACGGCACAAGTCCTAAACGACATAACACCTAAACAGCACAAGACCGAAAAATCATTTCGCGGCACAAGTCCTAAACGTCAGAAGTCCTAAACGGCACAAGTCCTAAAAATTATTTCGCAACACAAGTCCTAAACGGCAGAAGTTTAGGTCTTGTGCCTATATTTTTAGAACTTATGCCGTTTAGGACTTATGAATGTCACCCGTTTGTACCGGTCACCCGCTTTAATTAAAATAACAGCAATATTTCTTGCTATTCCGGTGAAAAACCTGCCAGTTGGCAACCCACAGCCAGAGTCACTACGAAGAAAATAATAATACCAAAGGACGAAATAATACCCTAATATTTAATGCCCTTTGTTGCAAACTGATACCAAACACTATGTTGAGATCACACAAGCTTATATTTAATAGGGCCCTAGGCAGTATTGTTACGTTATCCTCGCAAATGTTTTGGAGGGGCATTAAGAAGGAAATTAGTAAATTATAATTTTCAAACAAATACTTCGAGTGGTGTGCCTAAACTTGACCTGCCCTCGTTGGGTACATCATTGTGTTTTAGTCCTTGCAAATATGGAGTGTTGTGATATTTAGCTTTTGTCTAGGGTTATACGTAGTACATATATACAGTATGGTCAATAGCAGAGAATTAGAGGTAATAGAACTAGATTTTATGAATGACTTGTTACTTGTGAAACTTTGTGAAAATGGCCTGGCAATATTGATCGTGGCACTATCATAATCAGTCAGATACAGTGGGGCAAACGCTTCATGATCCCTGGCAATGGGAAGAAATGAATAAGAGAAGACAGGATGCGGTGAGATGACGAGGAAGAAGAAGTTCGGATTGTGTGTGTGTGAATGGTGATGTGGTTGTTTTTATGTGTGTGATGGATTATCAAATTCGAAGTAAGAGATATATAACATTTGTGCAAAGTGGCTAATTTGTATGAGAGATTACTCCTCTCGAACCCACAAGCTTTTGCAGCTGTTGCTGGGAGGAGAAACTATCATGGCGGCAAACAACAGAAATAGTAATCGTTCAGTGGGACAACATAAAAATATTACGTCAATATTTTCTAAACTTCACGGTGCATTTGCGGAAGCTATGGCACCTCCTAAACTAGCAACTGATAAAAGAACTTTAGATAAGACATGGAAGTTAATGGACAAAGTTGTAAAGTTGTGCCAACATCAGAAAATGAATTTAAAGAACTCACCACCTTTTATTTTGGATATTCTTCCAGATACTTACCAACGTCTTAGGCTGATTTACTCCAAATATGAGGACAAAATGATAGCACTCCATAGTAATGAGCACTTCAATGTGTTTATCGTAAACCTGATGAGGAAATGTAAACAGGCCATCAAACTGTTCAAAGAGGGGAAGGAAAAAATGTTCGATGAAAATTCACATTATCGACGAAATTTAACGAAACTTAGTTTAGTGTTTAGTCATATGTTAAGTGAATTAAAGGCAATATTTCCTAATGGAACTTTTGCAGGAGATCAGTTTAGGATTACGAAAAGTGATGCTGCAGAATTCTGGAAAAATAACTTTGGGAACAGGTAAGGTGAAAAGTTGCAAGATTACATCTTTTTTAATGAGCAATGTATGATTTAGCTAATTCGTTACATCATCGAATATGACTGACAAGTATTAAATTAATAATACAGGAGTAGAGGGTACCTGAGAGTATCGCTGTTAAGAGTTTGTTTGCAACAGTAGTATGACGCTTTGTACATTGTGGAATTGGGCAAAGTTCTAGATTACTGGTCCCCCTTCCGGTAATAGTTAAGAACAGCTACTTCTCATCTCCCGTGCACGAGGATACATCTTACTGTTGCACTACCTAAACACCCTAAGTACAAGGGCAAGAACTCAGTCTATTACCTACTTTTTAACATCCTAGATAGTCAATGAATAATTCCTGAAAGTATGGCGTTTCTCGTCCTTCCCTAAATGGGAAGTACGGCTCCTTAACTATAACCCCCCTTCCCATTCGGCAGTTCACTCGCTAACGCTCGCTCGGCAATAATGTATAAGTTAAATGTATAAACTTTAGTACAGAAAGAAACCAACCCAGCTACTAATCTACATAGGGGACCAGTAATCTAGAACCTTCCCGTGGAATTGTCATATTTTCTATTATTGGTTTCCTGTAGAGGAGAAGGTATGACTTAACACGTTGTAAAATGAACATTGTGTGTTATGAAAGGTAGCAATAATATATATCTCGAACATGAGCGATATACGCAAAAAAAAGTTACATTAACATTGTAACTGATTAATGTGATAATTCCGTACTAGGCAAAGAGTACTGTTGCATTGCCATTCCATCAAGACATTTTAATCAAGACTAACTGAGTAGGCCTAGTTATACTGCCTGAAGATAGAGGCGTTCGGAAGAACTCACTAATCTGTAGTAGCTCTTGAGCAATTGATTCGGTTCAGGACAGGGCAGAGCTGGAGTACTTGCACGAAAGTTCGTCCGTATAATTACATGGTGTGGTACGTCCCGAGTAGGTAGAAGTACGGTTTCTGCTTTATTTTTATCAATACATTATCGATTTAATATTTCCAGTAACGTAAACTGTAACTTGGAACTATGAATTTTATTTGAAATCGTGCGTAGTGAATTTTCACGGATAGGTTCCATTGATTACTTACTTTTGCTGCTTTTGCGTAAGGGTGTAGGGCATATTTTGTCGTATTAAGGGGCCACATTAAATTGGCCTCTTTGTTTAAAATTCGTACTTCCTATATTTCCTGTGTTTTTGATGTTTTAGGATAGGTTAGATTAGTTTAGGTTAAGATAGTAATTATCCTTACGTAACATGAACTCATTTCTTCTGTAATTGTTATTTTTTCCGACCAAAAGTTTTTATTTTAATGACTCTTAGTGTAGGACATATACCAACAATCACAGAAAAAGGAAATCGTAGTTAACGGAGGTACAATGCAAGATTCAAACAATGCAAAAACGCGCTACTTACTTCACGGCAGTAGAAAAAAGATGTTTTTGTTTGACGTAACGGCTAAACTGCCGCAGATGGCAGCCCCAGATAAGATTTCCATGAACCTGTTTTCAACGTCGTAGGCCTGTTACTACTTATCTCTTCTTCAATATATTTTACCTAGAATTACCTGTTTCGTTTCAGGCCTTTAGTATTCCTAGTTAATCGCAGATATTTCTTATTTTTACGCTTACTTTTCTCTTTCGTTTGTAGTATATATATAATACTATATAGTATACGCAGTATGCATCTATATAGTATTACTGCACAAAATCAGTTCTTCAAACTGTTAAGTGTTGCAAATTACGAACTATTCAGAAATTAACTACAATGATGAATCCTTACCTTCTCACTGCAGTGCAGGATGCGGAGCTTCGAAACCGCTGCTAGAAGTTCGTGAATGATACCTTTTTTTTTTTTATATATATATTTATTTTTATTGTGTGTTTCGTGAGTGTTTGGAACTGCAGTGCTTATCAAACACATGTTCCTAAAACATTTAAAATGGGTTCACTCGAGCAGATGGTTCTACCAAGTAGAACATTTATAGATAAAATACAATATGAGATATTTTTCGTGAAGAAATTAGAGTGTAAATATAAGTTATTACTGTCAATGCACAACATATTCAAATAAATTTTGAATGATAGTTAAAGTATTATATATATGATAAATGCGTTTTTCCGCTATCCTAATTTATGCGTATATCCCACGTCGCTGACGCGCGTGCTTCGCTCGGACGCACCCTATCCCTACTGCTCGGGCCTCCCTGCTGCGCTCCTGCCCTAGCTAAGTTAGATGGCATTCGTGCATTTTTGTAACCACCTAGCACATGCTGGTACGTTTTATGCACTAGTTTTTATGCCATACGTCCACACTGTATTTATACTAAGTCCCCCTGAAATCCGTCTGGGAAAGGTTCTAGATTACTGGTCCCCTTATATTTTTCTTAAATAGAAATATTTGCTTACCTGATACATGCTCGTTCTTCTTTATACTTGCGATGATGATGATTTTTTAGCTGCTGTGAACACTATTTATTATGAATTATATTAATCATCTTGACAATTTATAACTTCATGTTAATCGTTTACACAAGTCAGAACTTCATGTTGTTTTTCTACCATTTCTGTTTATGGAACAACACTACTCAGTCACACTAACACTCCTACGTTTTTAAAATAAGAATATGTTAGTTTTTTTGGGTTAGAGGGGTTTGCGCCATACGTGTGTAGAAATGTTTATTGTTGTCGGGCGGGGGGGCTTGGCCCCCTATACTTTGAAGAACTATTTAACTTTTTGTAAAATAATAATACTTTAGTTTCTTTTAAAATAGTCGAAGGTTGTCCTGCTATACCTTTATAGAAAATAGTGTTGTTTGGGATGGAGGTGGGGGGAGGTTAGGGAAGAGCGTGTCAGTGGTATAGCTGACACGGAAGATCCGAAAAAGTGTATTGTTTTCTTCTGGTCATCTAATAATACAGTTTTTCGGCTCTTCTGGATCATCTATATCACTGACCCGCATCCAGGGAAGGGGGACCAGTAATCTGGAACCATGCCGTCAATCTGCAAGTGGTAGTGGAGCTTCTCATTTAGTGCACGCTCTGTTAAAAGAAATACAAGGCTTAAACCTAACCTGAAAGTGTAAGAAATGTGTCAAAATTTGGTAGGACCGTCTGCCCGAGTAATGCCTTTAAAGTTACAAACAGCATACGATTTTTTTTTTTTTCTGCTTGCTAACCATTTATTGGGGAATATTTACGTTAATGGAAAATGAATTTCTTTCAGCATTACATGTTGGCCCCTCCTTACTGCCTTAGAAAGTGTTTCTTAAAGGAGTTCCATTAATAGGTCCAGATTGATTTCACGAGGACTGAGTATAAATACAGTGTGTGGATGATTGGCATATGAACTGCATTGCATTAAGCAGGAATCAAGATGTGCTAGGTGGCTACTAAAAAGCGCGAATGCTATCTAAACGAGTCTGGGCCCGAGTTCCAGCGAGGGGTTGTGTCCATAGGGAGCAGGCACGTCAGCGATGATGGGTATATACATGAATGAGGATAGCGAAACACTTTATACGGCATTAAACGTATATATTGTGTGTCGCAAAACTTTGCGACACTTGCATTTCACTTTGCATACTGCCTTTCCTAGTACTTCCTCTCCTCATGTCTTTGTTATTGACTGTTACGTAGTACAGAGCGTACTTTCCATTTCGCAATTCTATCTTATTATGCATTTAATGTAGAACATCCCGATATTTTTATTACTTCTACAATCCTATTGCAACATTAGATACAAAGTTCTTCCGTTAATTTTACAACTTTATGCCCACATAAAATGGGATATCACTCAAAATTTTCCCCATTTCACTACATTAATCTCTCTCTGTCTCTCCTCTTACTAGTTTCCGCTTTACATTTATGCATTTTCCCCCATTACAACAGCATACATATCGTTTTTAGTTAATAACATAGTAGGTTTGAAACACTTATATTATCCTCTTGCCTGTTCACCTCATATCGCATCAATCTGCGAACTCATGTAGACCAAAATTTAACATCGGTTTTCTCCCTTTTAATCAATCTACACTGATGACCTTTATTACCTTTTATTAGTCATGATAACATTTCATCTGATTCTGTTAATTTCTCCGTAAATTATGCATTTCGGAGACACATTTGCGGTAGTTAACCCGCCGTAACACACTGGTGTCGCTTACCCTCTCTGAGTCGTATTCAAAGCTTCAGGAGATGCTTTTATTGAAGTTTTTTACTGTAAACTACAAATAAACTTAGTAGGGTAGTGAAAGCAAAGTTACTAAGTAAATAAAATACTTACTGTAAATAAAAAATAACGTGTTAGAGATCATCTTATTCTCCTAGTTTAAAATACGCTAAAAGGCTGTGATGTTCTATCATTTCAAATATTTTAGATATGTATTAGCAGGATTATGTAATTATTGCATTAGAACATAAACATAAGTAGTCTAACTACTACAGCATTTCAAATTAAAAACAAATCACGTAGAGATTGAGAATATCCAGGCCATCATATTATAGCTGCAAACCTAGTTTTATTATTGTTATTATTATTTTCAAATCTTGGCTCCCAGTGCTGTGAAAGCTTATTCTCTATTGGAGCCTATACATTTCTTTCACTCTTAATTGTACACATTAAAAATATGTCGGCCTCCGTATTATGAATGATGTGAATCTCGATGCTATTATACAACGGCTAGAAATATAGCATTTTTTGCACTAAAGTTATTGAAAAAAATGTATTCTGCTACATCCTTTTCATTGTTTTTACCATTAATTGTACTTATTAGCAATTAGTCATCATCAGGGTTGGCTAGTTTAAACCAGCTGTTAAAAAAATGGTTTAACCCCCCCCTCCCAGTGGATTTGAACGTCCACGTTTCCAGATTATTATGATGACGTTTCTACATATCAAACTATGTGCATTAGTTTTATTTTTTTTTTGCTCTTTTTTTTCTTTCTTTTCTTCCTTTTAATCAAGCCGTCTCATGTTCAGTTGTCGGTCGAATCACAACCCTTCTTTCAAGTGTAAACCAAGTAGCGGTTCATATGTCACTTCAAGCGATTTTTTCCCCTTAATAACCTCGGTATTACATAAGGATATTAAGCTTATAAACATATGAAACGACACCAACTTGTATATTTCTGCTTGCCTGAATGCCTGTTATTTTATAAAGAAGCCAAGGTTGTTTAAATATATTGATAGAATTTGGCAAAATTTATCGACTGACTACGTAGCTTTCAACATTAGCTTGGATTGAACTTTCAGTTTTAATTTAATTGAATGATATCTACATACTAAATTTGTAATTTAATACGTCAGTTTTACCGTACTGATTATGGTATGTTGACCATAAAATTTTACATGCCAAGCAATAACGTGATTTTTTCCGTTATTGCTTTGCATTTAAAGTAATAACGGGAGTTTCCCGATTTATATATAATTCTGTATAATGGTTTCACTGTGCAACTGTTTATCTTTTTGTCCTGAAATGACGACGATTATATTACAAGTATGCAAAGATCAGTACAACGTATTTTTATCAGGATTACGTTGTTAGATGAGTCGGCAGACTCATCGTATTTGTGGTCATTTAGTTCCGGTTTCGATCCCAAATGGAGGACAATTTCTCTCGAATGTAAGCCGAGAAGCGGTTTGGATTCCGCTTTAAGCTTATGTGACCCCTTCCATCATAACCCCTTTGTTGCATAATAACAAGAAAGCGAAACAAGCTTATTTCTGTCCATATGCAATAAAAATACGTAGAGCAAATTATTTACCCCCCCCCCCGCCCCCCAAAGAAAAAGGTTTAAAAACTTTTTTGAGAAAAGCCGTGGCTTTGCCAACCCTGGTCATCAGACACCATTACTACAGCTATTTATATCTTTACTGTGTTATTGTATATGTTTACAAGAAAATTGCATTTGTGGGCACCACGGTGATTTATTTGGAGCTGAAGAAAGCTATTGCGGACAGAAGCAAACTAGGGTAATACAGATGGTTAGGCTGTAGAAAGAGGATCATGAGCAAGAGCGGTGTTCGAAAATTTTTCTCTATTCTAGACAACAGTTCTCACAGCTAGGAACCAAAAATAATGCAAATATAATTTTATACATGAGCCTACATACTTTGGATTTAAATTAGGCTATCTTAGCGCCAGACTCGTGTTTCCAGTCTCCATGGGTACCTGGCATCCGGAACTTTTCGAAACTGAAGAAGAGGAATAATAGCAGAAACCATCATGTATTACATGTGTTCGTATTTTAAAACTGCGGGGGGGCACAGTGATTCGGTTGTACAGCACTTAGCTCTGGCGCGTGTAGTCTCTGGTTTCATCCCTGACGAAGTAAGTTTGTGGTTTATGGTTTTTCTCGGGTACTTCCGTTTCCTCCGCCATTCTCATTCCACCAGTTGTTGCATCGTTATTTATTTGTCTAAATCATCGTCTCCCTTAGCCAAATGGACATAATCATGGGGCGTTAGGCTGAAAGATTTCATTTTTTATTTTGAAACTTTTTCTTTTAAACAACTTCACGCGAAATAGTGTTCTGAGCATACGAACATACTGATCATTTTTCTCTCCAGCTTGGAGTGAGTAGTGTTTGGTATATGGTGATACACTTCCAAAAGATTAGATCGTGAAATTATTACTTTTTGTACATTTTCTGGGGTTTACAAGCAAATAAATATTGTAAAATCAAATGTTTAAAGAGTTCAGCCTATTGTTTAAGTTTCGTCAATGTAAGTTAGTTTCCCTTATATTGCTTCACACAGGAACAGGATATTGTGTATATTACTCATCAAGACATGTCACAAACGTTCGTACTCATTCAGTGATCAGGGGACACGATACCTCAGTGATCGAGCGGCTCACCTCTGGCGCGAGATCTCTGATACAGTCAGTCCTAGGTAATATGAGTGTGTAGTGGACAACGTTATGTTCGTAGGTTTTTTCAAGCTTCTAGTGTTAATCATCAGAGTTGTGAAAAACCCAGCCCAGTGGGTTTTATTGGGTAATATTGGGTTTATTAAGTTTTGTATGTATATTTAAAGCCATGTTCTTACTTAAAATACCAGTTAAGCATATATGTTGTACTGTACACATGAAACTATGGAATTTCCTTCTGGTAGTTCACATCTGACACGGGTTCCTAATTCGATGTCAGCTTCCACCAAGTGCGTTTTGTGGTGATTAAACATCATGTGCATGGATTTTGTCGGGATTTTCCCGTTTCCTACCACTTTCGTCAAACCACCCATATAATCACAGTCTCCTTTAGCCCTGATGCATAATCGTGAGACATTGAACTAAACTTAGAAATAACAAAAAAGAAAAAATGAGGCACAAGGTTCCGTGAAGTCCCGTACGCATTTCGTGAGACACACTTTGCACCGTTGGCACTCGCTTATATTTCGATTTCTAGAATGAAGGAAGTACACAATTTTCTACAGTAAGAAAGAAGTGGGTAATTTTATGTCATACACATTAAGAATAAAATCCTCTCTTACACTTATGATTCAAATCCCTGAACCAGCCGTCCTGGGTTTCACTCAAAACACGACAAATACTGGGATAGTACCCATCAAGTAATAAAAAGTATTTTTTTTTTTAAGAACTGACATGTTGGAAATGGATTTTTTTCTCATTTTCAGTTACCATTTAGTTTCTTACAATAGGCTTTACGATTAAAGGGTTTTTGTGGCTTACAGTAGTTGTACTGTGCTTCAGATACGCAAGCGGGAGTTCCACGATCTGCTTGCCATTAGTGTTGAGAAGACAAAGGTGTATCTTTAGTAACTTTTTTTTTTTTTTTTTTCAAATGAAGCGTTCTCGACTTGTAATTATCTGACATACGAAGAAAGACACTTTATTTATATTAATACTCAACTATGTAACAAAAACAAATGAAATGTAGTCGTATTTCAATATTTTGATTCCATATAAGCTGAAGTACCCGTCTTTGCACGGGAAGAATTAGGTTCAAGGAAAATGTTTGAGCCTCTTCCTTAGGATACGTATATTAATGAAAAGTAGTAAGATATTCTATTTCTGACATGAATTCTTAACCTCCTTCTCCCTTAGGATACACCCTTTAAGGAAAGTTACATGATAATATTCCAGCTTCAGGTAGGTATTATGTTCTAAATGTCATTTCGAACTGTTCAACCACTTCCTGTGACGCGATTACAAACAACAGACGTCGTCGATTTGATGTGAAGGAAGCAATTATAGAAAAAAACATCATGTTTGTTCCCTTAAAATTGAAATTTTCAAAAACAGAAAGTGCCGAGTCCCCTTATTTTTAGTGAGGTGTTTATATACCGAACTTCATCTTCCTAACTTGATGTGCTCACGATGTACTGTAATTTTGGCTGAAATTTCGAACCCCCTTTACTTCCATTACGATGCGTCCTTTAATCAAAGTAACAATAAATAAATAATAATAATGAACTGTGTTCCAAAACTCGTTTTAAACTGTTCAGCCGTTTCCTTTTGACGCGGTCACAAACAGCAGGTAACATCGATTTTAATGGAAACAAAGGAATTACGGAAAACCACTTCCTATCCCTTAAAACGAAAATATTCAAAAACATTACAACAAATGCCAACTTACTTTTGATGAGTTTATATATCGAGTTTCCTTTTCCTAAGTTGGTGGGCTAGTGACATACTGTTTTATATATATATATATATATATATATATATATATATATATACATGAATTTGGAACTTCCTCTACTCCTTCCCCTAGGATGCGCCCTTGAATCAAAGTAATATAAAAATCCCAACTTCTTTACTGTTTCCCAGTGTAATGCGATAAGAGACAACAGGCAACATCTATTTTAAATTACAGAAAATACTCTCTCCTTCCCCACTTAAAATAGAAAATCTCAAAAATATTGGGTCAACTACTTTTAATGAAAAGTTTATATAAAAAATGCCATCTTCCTAACTTGACAAAATCGTGAAATATTAAGATTTTCACATAGATTTTGACCCTTCACTTCTTCCGTAGAACACGCATTTTAATCAGAGTAACCTGATTAAAAACATAGTTCGTGGTACGTAATAACTGCATCCAAAAAACATTCCAAACGGTTTAACCGTTTTCTCGTGTTACGCGCACAAACAAGATTTTTTTCATTTTTATATAATAGATTACAGTTGAACAGTGTTGCAGTGAATTTGATGGGGCGCAAACAAAATTCATTATGAATGATTCCCCTTTTGTTTTCAATTGTATTCTGTTCTAGTGGTGAATACATATTTTAAACCAATTTTGAAACCAGGCATACACTAAGAAGTACGATTAAAGAAAGTAATTATAATCATATTAAGATTATCATTTCAATGCAAGTTTAGAAGTATATTTTTTGAGGTGGGCTTTTTTATGTGGGTTTTACACCCACTGGGGAATTTTGGGTTGGGAAAAATTCTAACAGCCCTGTTAATCATCCATGTCTCTCAGCCTATTGGCCATAATATGGGACATGAGACTAGAAATTTCAATTAACAGTTAGCCAATTGGAACTAGTTTGTTATCGTTACTGTTCTACCATATCTGTTTATTTGTTGATTTAAATGTTAACATGTGTTCAAAGCACTTTAGTTGAACTGTAAATTTTCACATGGACCACTATCTACCAGTTACATCAGTTACGTAATTCCACTTCATGGACTAATATAAATAGTGGCGAGTATGTTCCGAAATTTCGAAATTTGGAAATTAGTGGATTATAAACAAATTAACAAATAGTGTACTTTTCAAAGAGTTTAGCGTTTCTTTAAATTGTTTCCGTGCTGTGCGGCGCAGACAGTTTTCCCGTGAACCGACAATTGACTCACAAACATGGCGATTATTGTTGTAACCACATGAGTAACAAATCGATCCTCAATCGCAAATTTCGACTAGTTAGAATCAACGAATTAGCGAAAGCATGTGTTTTTCTGTAATCAGCTACTCTAAAGTATTTTATTAACGTAATAATATAATAATAATCCGTGGAAATTCCCGTGATTAGTTTTGCCAGAAATAAAAGTTAAATGGTAATTCATGGTGCTAGATATAATAAAATAGCTTCATTAAACTTAATTTTTAATTTGTGACTGCACAAATTACTTGGAATGGCCTTGTGATGTGTTCGTATAGCCGCTGAATGAGCTTAGCAGTGCATTAATGACAAATGTGTTAATGAGTATACTCGAAGTACTGTTGACATACGAGAAGTAGATGGATATTCTTGGCGAGTAGCGTTAATCATTTCTAATATTCCGGTAATTCTTGTCGGAAAGAACAATCTAACTGTTCCTTTTTTTCTTTTTTTTTCTTTCTTTCTTTCTTTCTTTTTTTTTTTTTTAAAAAAAGAAGTCGACTCTATTTCGTTGTTAGCAATGTCGTGCAATTTTAAAAATTCAACAGGTGAGAACCTTGTGAGTTACTTATATGAAATGCGATATATAGTGCTTAATTATGTACTCGAAGGCATATTGGACTAGTTATGGTATATTAAACAGTTATTAAAAGTTGAAAGTGCATTTCACAACAAATGACTATAAATATGACATTTCTAGCAAATTCGTTTGAATGGCATAAAAGAATAGGTCCATTGTAACGTAGAATAGGGTAAACTAACATGTCATAAAGTAGCATAGGTAGACATAAGTAAAGTAGCGTAGAGTAGACTGACGTAGAAAATTGGCATCTATGCAGAACACGTATTACGATATCGTAATGAGGAGAAAAGTAGAACAGAAGGGAAAGGAGTAGCAGAATGCAGTGGGGACTTACAATAGCGTAGGATTGCCTAGTTTATACCATAGAAGAGTAACAGAGAATAAGGTGAAGTGAAGTAAGGTATAGTGGAGTTGAGCAAAGTAAAGATGGGTTGAAGTAAAGTAAGATTAGGTTATGGTAAGATATGGCAGGCTCCCTTCTGTGAAACTTATTCCGTATACATTTCACCCTAAAATTCGCTGTCATATTCTTTACGAATGCCGACATTTTCAGTACCTTATGTGATTTTTACGATGTCCATTGAGTCAGCCTCTACATGGACTCACTACAAACTAATTTTGCATCTAATCCGGTTCAGCACAGGGTGAAGCCGGGTGACTGGCGCTTTAGTGCGGAGTCCGTCGGCGACGGTGGGTATATATGTTTACGAGGATTTATTTTAACGCTAGGATCACAATTTTTGCATGTGTGGAAATTCCATGTCTTTGTGTTACATGTATTCTTGTTACGAGGTTGGAGGGGATAACATAGTGCAATGTTGGTTATGTATGGTGCATTGAGGGGATAACGTGCTGTATTACCATCGTGCATAAAGGGGTACCGATAGCACATATAACCAGGCCCGTATTTATACATTGTGCGCCCCTGTGTTCTAAATAACCCCTCCCCCCCCCCGAAAACGGCCAGTGAGTTGAATTCATACTTTTGGGGGTCGCTGAGATGAATAGTGATTCTTTTAATCCAGTTCAACTTCAAGGTCATACTCCACTCCCTAGGGAGGGGGCGAGATTTTAGAAGTAATCGAAAACGACAGATATTTGTGTTGGAATTCATAGTTTTCGAGTCGCTGAGTTTAACGGTATTAGTTTTCATGATGTTCTAGTTCATCCTCACCCCTTGGGGTGTGTGTGGGAGAGGATGAATTTTTAAAAATAATCAGACAAGCTGGTTAATTAGTAACTAATGTAATTAGAGCGAATTAAACACATTAACATATTTTCTCGCGCGTGCGTGGGACTCTTGTGGGTTGCAGTTTTAAATATAACTTTATTGTGAAAAAAAAATGCCTCCCTGTGCTCGAGCACAGAATAGCACTTACCTAAATATGGGCCTGCATATAACACAAAAATATGGGATCTCCAAATATGCTAGAATAGGCATACCTACATTGGAAATTATTAGCCCTGTAGTTAAAAGTGGAAATCGAAGAATTTGAATGTGCTCAAATTTCAGTGGTCTCCTAGGTAAGAAAGGATTCCAAATTTCCTTCTTTCGACTCATATCTCCATTTATCGGAGGAAAGCACTGTTTGGTGTTATGAAACTAGCATGTCGTGTTACCTCTAATATATTAAGCTAAACATGTAAAGAGTATATGTTTTCGAGATCATATGGGATCTCTAGTTATCCAGAAAGAGTAATTATTTATATCACTAATGTAGCACATGTTGTATACATGGAAATTTAGTATGTTTCTATATTTTTTCGACAGCTTGAGCGCATTCTGATGTTTGGATTTCACTATTAACTACAGGTCCACGTCTGACATATTGTGGGAGATGAAAATGTATGCTAAACTTCAGTAGTCAAACTTGAAAAATATGATGATGGTATGATAAAAGTGGCAAGTAGGGATAGAGTTGATAGTGGCTAACTTCGAAATTGACTTTAAATATACATTTATCAAAAGGGAATCTCCAGAACAGAATCCTGTTGAAAAACCGGTGTTCAACTGTAAACTGGGACAGAAAGCAATACAATTAGATTCCCTTTGTGTTTGTATTACAAAAACATAAACTATTTTTCTTCATGTGCCAGTTAATGACAGATCGAAACCTGCGCGATAACTTGCAGAGATCGGTCGCTGAACTATCACATATCTTCGATTGGCCAGATTGTATACCTCACAGACTGTGCCGGCAGGGTTTGCCCAAGTGGGCCCAGCCCGAAAAAACCCACCGGGTTTTTTCGGGTTGGACCCACCTGAAAAAACCCACCTTAAAACCCACCTGGGTTTTTGAGCTTTTTGTTAATATATTATTGATACAACTAAGGTGATCATATTGAAAGTGATTTTTATCAGATTTTGGACTTTCCTTGGGCGAATTGAATGCTTTCACGTTAAAGTATGCAGCAACATTCAACACAGACCTTTATAAAGTTCTGAATGCACTGAATGAATAAAAAAACCTTACCTTAGCTTGAGATAATTAAGTAACAAATTAATGTATGGATTATGCTTATAGCCTATTTGAAGGGAAAAAAATGCAATTTTATACTTTAGAAAATACTTTCCGTGAATAGTGTGCTCGCCAACTCGGCGACGCCGAGGGACGCTGTCCCTCATACGTTTAACGTGTTTAAAGCCATAGACGCCAGTACTACCAGTAAACATGTAGTGCATTAGTAAAACTATTAGTATTATTTCTTACCTTTGATGGTAACGCAAGTATTCTTCAGTAAAATTTAGTTTTCCAACAACAGTTTAGTGCAGTTATTTGTAGGTACTCTTCAAATAAGCATTCTGTAGAATCAACACCAACAAAAGCGTAAAAATTCGTCAAATTTAAAAAACTCGATGCTCAGAGTTCCGAACTACATACAGCTTACTATTTCAAGTACTGAATTCGAACTTTCGTACTAGTGGAAGTTTCGATGTACAGTAAAGGGAGCTGTATTTTGGAGGGAGGAGGGAAAAAAAACACGTCCCGAAAGAAGTTCTCGGGAAATTCCCCCAATTGAACGCACAAAGCATCGGAACTGAATACTTCAACAATAAAACTATTTATTTTATGCTGGAAGATATTTAATTTCATTTAAGATTCTGAAACATCCTAACTATATATAAAACTACATGAGCTGACAAATTATTGAGCACTTCCTGTAGGGCTACAATGATTAAATTTGGCATGATGGTAGCTTTCCGGTACTAACCGACAGAAAAATTGCCAAAAGTGAATATTCTTAATTTTTAGGGGGTCTAAAGAGGGGATGAAAAATTTCCCCATGTTATTTAAATGGACCTTTTTTGGACCTATA
Organism: Thermobia domestica; assembly: GCF_964235325.1. Lineage (NCBI taxonomy): Eukaryota > Metazoa > Arthropoda > Insecta > Zygentoma > Lepismatidae > Thermobia > Thermobia domestica. The sequence continues at coordinate 219,991,749 of NC_137462.1, read as the reverse complement.
ATCTCATGTTTTAGGTACGTAGAGTTGGAATAAAAACTTGAAATTCGATATGCTTGTACGTTTTCTTAGCAGTACCTAAGTAAATCAGTAAAAATTTAAAAATCCAACTTTAGAGTGGTTTTATAGGGAACTGAAATTTTTTTCCCTGTTATTTATGTGGAACACCTTTTACACCCCCAAATTATTGAGCACTTCCTGTAGGGCTACAATGGTTAAATTTGACAACATTGTAGCGTTTCGGGACAAACCCACAGGAAAATTGCCAAAAGTGAATATTTTTAATTTTGAGGGGGTCTAAAGATTGGATGAAGAATTTCCCTATGTTATTTAAATGGGCCATATTTGGACATAATCTCATATTTTAGGTACATAGAATTGGAATAAAAACTTGAAAATCGGTATGGTTGTATATTTTCCTTAGCGTTACGAAGTGAATAATCAGAAATAAAAATTTCTGACCGTAGAGTAGTTTTATGGGGAAATGAAAAAAACTTTCCCATGTTATTTATATGAGTCGTCTTCTACACTCCAAAATGCTTAGGCACTTCCGGTAGGATTAGAAAGATGAAATTTTGGCATGACTGTAGTCTTCCACGACTAACCGACAGGAAAATTGCCAAAAGGGAATATTTTTAATTTTGAGGGGGTCTAAAGATTGGACGAAGAATTTCCCCATGTTATTTAAATGGGCCTTTTTTTAACTTATAATCTCATGTTTTAGGTACTTAGAATTGGAATAAAATCTTGAAATTCGGTATGCTTGTATGTTTTCGTAAGCGTTACCTAACTGAAACATCAGAAATAAAAAATCCCAACCGTAGAGTGGTTTTATGGGGAACTGAAAAATCCTTCCCATGTTATTTATATGGGACGTCTTCTACACCCCAAAATGTTTAGGCCCTTCCAGCATGATTAGAATGATGAAATTTGGCATGATTATAACATTCCAGGACTAACCGACAGGAAAATAGCCAAAAGTGAATATTTTAAATATTTTTAGGGGTCTAAAGGGTGATGAAGAAATTCCCTTATTATTTAAATGGGCGTTTTCTTGGGACTCAAAAACTTATCTTTTAAATAGTTGAAATAGGAAAAGAAATGATAGAATTGTGGGTTCAAGAGATGCAAGGCCGTAGGCCGAGTGAAGACAGTGTGTGGGGGGCGATGCCCCCGGGTGGGCAGATTCAGGAAATATGAAGATCAAGTTCACGAAATTCACTGTTGATGCAAAGGGCAATAGATAAGAAATGTGAGGCCGTAAGCCAAGCAAACTCGGGGACCTGGAGGCAGAGCCCCCAGCTAGCCAAAAGCTAGTTTATTTTATAAAATATGAATTATATCTTTTTTAGTGGTCTTAAATTAATTTTCTGGAAAGATCCCTCTTGCAACAAGTGCTCGGGAAATTCCCGAACTGAACGCACAAGGTATCGAAAGTGAACTTCAACAATAAAAACCATTTATTTTACGCTGTTAAATTAATATATTTGGTGTTCATATTTGGCAAACGTCACTGAGGCTTCTGGGACGATTCAATCTGCATTTGTTCGTTCGTCTGCTTGTACCAGACATACTACAGGGAATCACTTCCGGTCTTTTAAGTGTAAAGTTTCCGAGTACAAGCACGAGACACACTAAATTTCCTGTATAGATTTTGGCGGCATACCAACGTAAAATTTCAAAATGATGACAATTTATTTTTTTCAAAATAGCGGGTATGCACGCTACAAAGCACAATTTTCGGTCTTTTAAGTCGAAATTTTTAGAGTAGAAGCACGAGATACTCTAAATTAGCTGTATATATTTTGGCGATGATCCAACGTAAAATTTCAAAATGGCGTCAATTTTTTCAAAACAGCAGTGATTAGAAAATTGTTGCAAGTTGTGACAATGATAATCTTGAAATATAAATCACATTTTAACACTTTTACCCCAAAGACATTGAAATATTTTGATAAAACCCGAAAAAACCCAATAAAACCCGAAAATACCCGAAAAAACCCATATGGGCCCAGGTGGGTTGGGCTTTTTCAGAAAAACCCGGGTTTTTTCAAACCCTGTGTGCCGGTGACCACAGTAACACGTACCATTCAGATGCAAGTCGTTTTTGAGGTGGCTATCTCTTTTGTACCAAGTGTTTCCATAGTTTTGTCCATTCCCTGTAGTTTCATATACGCAACTTCAGGAATTGCTGAGACACTATTCTTGATTTTTAAAAAATCTCAGGATACATATATATTAAAAAAAAAAAAAAACTTTGTTATCCCGTACTATCAAACGAAAGGAGTTTTTTGTTCAAATTCACGTTTGTACGCAGTATAGCATGTTGATTGTTAAGTGAGTCACTTTTACTTTTTTATATGATAGTATAGATACAAATTATAGCATTTAGAATAGATTGATAGCTCGTAGCTTTACCTCAGATTTCTGGATAGCATTTAACCCTTTGAAACAGTGGCGTTTTTTAAGGGAAAATGTAGACTCTCATTTAAGTGTCCACAGCTTTGGCACTGTTCATCCGAGCATATGCTGTTCTTTTCAAATTGAAACATGCTTTCAGCTGGGACCGAATCCGCGAGTGTATGATGTACACGAAAAGGGAAATTTGACATAATTCGGAAAATTTTCCTCCAGAAATCACTTTCGCAAGTTTAGTCCCCTCCCCTCCCCAGGAGGTCATCGGCTGCATATACCGGGTAAAATTTTCTCAATCCTCATAAGTAACCGAGGTAAGCACTGAAATCAAAATAATTCCAATCACTTTCCATGTTCAGCTTCCAAATGCATAGAAACACTCGTGCTGGGAGAAAAAATAACCAATTGTAAGAAAAAGCTTTAAAAAGGCCACAAAAAGAACAAACGAGCTTGCATAGCAGCTACCGAGTACTTGCAGTGCGAAGATAAAACATTTTTCTTAGGACCTGCCTTCGACAACGAAACAATGGAATATGTTTAGTAGTGAGAGAAACACGGGCATATCTCAGAAAAATATATTTAAATGCGTCATCATCATCCCGCCCATGCTTGTCAGCATTAGCGTGCGCAGGACATGGGGAATGTGGGTGCCAGATATAAAGTACCAGCATATGGAATGTCGTCCTCCCCCCTTACCCCTAAAAAAAGATAGCGTCATTGCACCCGACGCTGCGTCGGCGACGTACGGCAAACATACAGACGGGAAATAATTTACACGTAATTCTTCTCAGTGTGTAATAATTATAATGGCGGTGCCAAGGCACCCATGTGTATGCCATGTCATCTACTGCAGCTGCTGAGGCAGTTCCAAGGGTTCAGAGGGCACATCATCCTGCCTCAGTGATGGTTTGGTGGGGAGTGAGCTACTCAGGCACAACTCAGCTGCAGTTTTGCGAACAAGATGTTAAAACATCTGCCAAGGTGTACCACAGAACACAGTACTAACGCCCATAGTGAAACCACTGTCTGTCACCATGTTCCCTGGAGAAAGATGGACCTTCTAGCAGGATTCTACTCCAGGGTACAAAGCGAAAACAACCGAGGAGTGGCTGGCACGGAACGTTCCCGACTTCATTTCTACCGCTGATTGGCCTTCTAGCAGCCCGGACCTTAAGAGCATTTGCACACGTCCCCGGCAATGTCGGATCCTGCACCGACAATACCGGAACTGGAACCAGGGCTGCTTTGCACACGCGGCCGGCAAAACCGGTGCCGGTGCTGCTTTGCACACACATCCCGGTAATGCCGGTGCCGAAAGGTAGTTTGAGTTTGAACATGAATGGGAGAACATGAGTCCAGCAATAAATAAACGATATCTCCTTGTCTTGCTGTACTTACGGCGAAGAAAGAGGAAACAAAGCAGCACTAGAAAAATTTGGATCCATCCATTGTTGACAGTGCATGTGGAAGGTTCGTTTTATACATTATATGAAAAGCTGCGGAAACATGATTCGACATTTTTTGAATTACTTTCGCATATCTAAACAAACGTTCGATTTCTTAGTACAACGAATTAGTAATCATATTCAGCGCTGTTTAATTTTTTTTGCAAGAGCCGTGTAATATTACAAACTGACTTGAATAAATGGAAGGGTCGTTCAATATCTGAGAAACAACAAGGCTAATTGTATTACTTCAATCAAGTGATGTGGAGCATTAACGTCTAAATTCCCAAATATCTTCTGTTTAGTATACAAAAGTATGTTGTAAATTGGTCCATTTATAGGCCTAATCAAAAGCATTCGCAGAAAAAACATGGCTAAATTAATAATTTTGAAAAGTCACAATAGGTAGTAACCCTATACTTAAACCCACAATCCAGTAGTGGAAAATTGTCAAGAATTTGCGAAAACTGGTGGCAAATTGGCCGCTTTGTCGAATTTTGGTGGCAAATTGTCCGTACCCCGAAGAAAAATCGAAGTGGCCCATTTCTATGTCTTCGATTGTGCATTTTATTTTCATTTACATATAATCTACATATGTATCAACTGTAAGTAAACAGAAAGCGTTTGAATCACTATTGTTTTATATTATCCTATACATACCTGTCGCTTCTCGTTTCTTTCTGTCCATAGTGTCGAAGTCTTGTGCAAGGTTTGTATATACTTCTTTCCAGGCTTTCTGCTTTTCGACCTTGTCTTTCCCATAGACAAGGTCTTATTTCCACTAATTCAATGAGATTCAAAACATCGTACTGAAACACTTTAGTCATTATCACTCGATGAACGATTAAATGAATTGTCACTGAAGCAAGACTTCAGTGCACTGCAGAAAACAATCCACTAAATCAAAAAGGTACTTCAAGCGAAAATAAGTAATATATAGCTACACTCACGCAGAGAGTATGGCACTCCAGAATGGTTTCATATAAATGATAAACGTCAGTTTAATCCACCCCCTGTCAACTTAACCCACTCCTGTACTTGATCCCCTGCTTGCTTGCATAGTTGCATACAGATAGACGAATCGAGTACATTCCTGGAATCGAACGCAGGAAACGGAACTAAATTATAATTTTCTTCAGCATAGGAGGATTTTTCCAGGGGAGATTTTGTTCTAGATAGGCCTACATATGTAGTATGACCAATATAACATTCATAGATAACGTTTTGCAATGCACTTGAATCTTGTAAAACAAAAACATAGGCTATTTCGGCTGTAGCCTGTTGCATTGATAATCATTAAACCAAATCATACTGCTATACAAGATACTCTTATTTATGCATTCCTTTCCCTCTTTCAACAAACACCCCGCCCCTTTCCAAATTACATGATCTTGCAGGAGTCAAGAAAGACAATCCACACAAAAGGAAAATGCTTAGGAGAAACCTGATCGCTATCAACGATTGATGGAAGGAGTCTTGCAAACTACTATTTTTTCTATATTTTCCTCTCTGGGGAGACTAAACAGAAGATCGAAAAACGAGGTTATTTGCTCTTTGTGTGTGTGTGGATGTGTGCGCACGAGGTATATGGCCTTCTTTTGGTTTCTTTTTTTTTTCACTTTTGTTGCCATAATTTTAACATCTCTCTAAATTTCTCAAACTTGAAACAGGCTGAGATGACGGTATTTAAAATAATAATAATAATAATAATAATAATAGGTTCTGGAAAGGCAGCATTGCGGCTGCCTATTCACTCAGCCCACAATCGTTCTATGGGACAAATATCAAACTAGACACAGAGTACATGAATATTTTTATTATGATCTATAGGGTAAAGCAGCATGCAACCACAAGACTGGAAATTTTCTTGTTCTGTTTGTGCTTTTTCAGCTCTTTCTGTAGTTGTGTTGTAGTTTCTATTTACTTTTATTTTATTTACAACCTTTGTTATGCTTGGGAATGCCTACCTCTTCGATTATGATGGAGATATAAACCCTTGTTTTCTTATTATGAAGGTTATTCATACCCTACACACTGGGTTGCATAATTAACAGGATAAACACTGGGCAACTATCCTAGATTCATAATTTCTTCATATCTCCATTTTGTTCATTTCCGCCATGTTAATTTTTTAAAATTATGACTTCATATATGCTAAGACATATTCTCTATCAAAACGAATCCAACGATCCCTTTGTTTAAATCGTTTAAATAAGTTTCAGTTGTAGAAGATAACAAATTAATATACACACATACATCTGTGAAACTCACTTTCCGCGTTGCCGTAGTTGGATAATTCAAACAAGATCCAAATTTCCCTTACTGAGAATTTATGTAAATAGCAAGCCGCTATATTTGTGGTACCTCACAGCCATTTTGATTATTTCATTCTTCATTATATATTGATATGATGTGAAAAAAAAAACTGAAGTAAACAAAAAGTCCAAATACAGGAAGAAAAAAAAACGAATACACAACGCCTTGCCACTCACTCACTGTAGCTAGATTGAAGAAACCTATCAGCAAACCACCTCCGTCTTTACCGGCTTCGTGTGCATCCACGGATAAGAAAATATTGCCGCCGACAAAACCGGAGCCGAAGCCAACACCGACATTGTCGGCGGCTAATCCGGCTGCATTTGCCGGTGCCGGGAGTTCCACCGGTTTTCTTGCCGGGTCGGAAAGCGTGTGCAAGCTACCATTTGACTACATTGCCGCCGATTCCATCGCCGGCATTGTCGGAACCGGATGCGGCATTGCCGGGGACGTGTGCAAACGCTGTAACCCGTTGGACTAGAAACTTTGGACAATCCTTCAGGCAAAGGTCTGCCATAAACGGCATCCATCTGTCGACAGTCTGAAACAATCGATTCTAAAAAAAACTGTCGATTTTATTAGTCGCTGTGTGTTCTATTGTGATCAACGTTAAAACTGGAAACGATTGATTTTTGCCACTTCCAATAAAAGGTTAACGGAGGAGATGAAACCTATTATTGAAACGCTAAATCCCTTACCTTTTTTGCTCTATGGAAATAAACAGTAAAGCCGTGTTAGGAAATTTCAGGCACTTCAGTTTTGATAGAGGGTAGAGGGTGATGATAGTAGGTTATCTTGAGACGCTGAATCGACTCCCACAAACAGATTGTTGCTATCTGTTACCGTTTTAAACTTCTAAACTATGCTATGCAAAAGTGTCGGAAGTCTTATAGAACGGCTTTGTCCGTCCATCTAACTGTCTGTTTTTCGATAGGTATCAGAGCAGAAACAATAAGAGAGATCAAAATACGGTTGTTGACGATTCTGCGTCCCAAGGGTAGGTTCTGTCCGTTAACTCTATTCAAACGGGAAGTCGTTCAAAGTAGTCATTTCCGGTTTATAACGTTTATAGCCATAAAACGAAAATGGTGACGTAGGGAAGAAGCGTTTTTTCTAGACGATTCAGCGTCCCAAAGCAATGTACCATGACTATCTTGAACACTACCAAACCCAGAAGTGGTTCAAGTTTAATATTTCGGTTTCAATACTGATTTCCACATAGCAAAAACTGTAAGAGGTATTGAGATGCGTTTCTTCAATCGATTCATCGCCTCAAGAATAGGTTTCAGCTTCTCTATTAACCCTATGTTCGGACTGAAGGTGGTGGAAATTAGTCATTTCCGGTTTGAACGTTTATCACCATAGAACAAAAACTGTAACAGATAGCAAGAAGCGGTTTCTTGCAAACAATTCGGCGTCTCAAGACAACGTACCATGACTATCTCGAATACTCTACAAAAACTGGAAGTGGTTGAAATTTGCTAATACTTTTGGTTTCAATACTGATTTCCGTAGAGCAGAAATGGTAAGACATATGGAGATGCGGTTTTTTGGAATTGATACAGCTTCTTAAGAATGGGTTCCGCTTTCTCCATTAACACCAATTCAGATTAATTATTCAATCCGAAAGTGAATAATTATTCCATTTCCGGTTTCAACAGATCGCCATAGAACAAAAATGTTAATAGGGTTTTCTGCAAATGATTAAGGATGTCAAGAGAACATCGTCACAATCCACAGCACTCAACCCAGGCCGCTAGAGGTTGTAAGTTGCTGGTACTTCCGGTTCCCGTAACACAAAAATGGTGTGAAATATCGAGATATAATTTTTGCAATCGATTCATCTTTCGAAGAGTAGGTTTTATCTCATCCCATAACCCAATATTGAATCCAGAAGTGGTTAAAATTAAATATTCCCGGTTTCAGCTTTTCTCGCCGTAGAACAAAAATGATAATGAATTACGACAAGCTGTTTCCCTGCATCGATTGAGGGAGTCAAGAGAACATGGAATCAACCTGCATCATACTACCAAAACCGGAAGTGGTTAAAATTTATTACTACTTCTGGTTTCAATACTGATTTCCGTAGGGCAAAATTGGTAAGATATGTGAAACGCATTTCGATTCAGCTGTCCAAGAGTAGGTTCTATCTCCTTAACATCTATTCAAACCGGAAATTCTTTAAATTAACGATTCAGGTTTCAGCCTTTATCGTTATAGAACAAAACAAGGCATAGCGAGTAATGGCCTTCTGATAAGGATTCAGTGTCTGCGGAACAGGTTAATCTTTGATCTTATTAACCCTTGGAGTACCAAGCCTAAAATGTTAGTTAAGTACTAAGCCTGGGTCATTTTGACCCAGGCGTGTTTTTTGTTAAAAGAATATATCAAGTTTGATTCAAGGAGTTAAAATTTAAAAGTACAATAAAAATGGCAATATATGTGATAGTTCTTTATATTACAGTAAATTTTATACGCTGTATACATTGTCAGTGGCGGTACTTAACACTTTCAAACAATATCTGAATTATAGTACTGTAACATTAGAAATTTATACATAGAAATATGCTGTCTTTGTTAGGAGTAATCCCGGTGCCTTCCATTTCAATTCAGGCAGAGCATGTACCACCACCATCTCAGATATTGTTGAAACTTTTTTTTATAGCAACTAGACATGTTTTTAAGAGACCCATATTTTTTGTTTTGTCGAAAAAAATTTCTCGCCAAGTAATGGACCATCAAAGACGGGGAGTACAATTTATGAATTGTAGAAGACATGGAAAATGTTCAACTTAGGAGCCTCACCATTCGGCTATAGAGACAGGTAGAGTTATAATTCTTGTTGTGGTATGTACATAGTGATATAAATAAGCTATATTTCATTATAGTTTGGTTTGCGCATGCATATCTTTTTGTACATAAATTAAGAAATGAACGTCAATTTATCTGAAAAGTAGAAGTTTGCGAATTTTTTTCGAGCACTTCCGGTTCGAATTTTAAAATTCTGTTTTCGCGGTTGGTAAGACTTAGTTACCCGCTTTCCGAAAAAAAAAAATGTATCGCTCCTGTGTGCAACCGTTTTGTCGCAAAAAATTCGAGAAATTGTAAAATTTTCAAAAATCGCCATTTTCTCGAAATCACCATCTTTTAAAATTCTGAAATTTTGTCAGATGGTTCAACTTTACATGAATAATAAACACCAAATACCATTCTCGACCAATGCTTCATGAATTAACTGCAGCCTTTTAAAGTTAGTGAAGTTTCGTTAACTTTGATGTCACAGTTAGCAACACTGGCAACACTGGGAACAATAAAAGTGCAATGATTTGATGATGTTTGTGGTTCACATTCAGTAAATGAAGAATAGAAGGTTTTCTTGACTTTTTTTTTTTTTTCATTATTTTGATCAAGAAGGCTCTCTGAAATAGTAAAATGAGCCTCCCCCTACTCCGTTTTCTTAAACCGAAATAATCTGAGGTGGAAATTACGATTATGAAACACAAATTTTAAGTTTACTTGAAATCCAATAAATTCTGATGATCTACAAAAAGCCTGAACTATTACCTCAGTGATGATTAGGAATGCTCCAGACAGTCTCAATTAAGTGCGATGTTATTACAGTGATCGAAAAAGGACAAAAAGTTAAAAAAAAAATCGAAACGTTTTCTTACGCATTACAAAGAAATTTACTGACTTTTTAAACAGAACAATCCCAACATAAGAATGGGTCACTCGGAACTTTACAGTATTCGACTAGAGTGGGTTAGTCCGCAACCTGCGAGGGAAGTGTGTATTGTGCAAATTCTAAGTTAGCTGCTACTGCGTTGCTACAAATCAAAGGTGCAGCTTGTATTGAAGCTGTCATGAGTGACCTATTTCCTTTAGTGGTATGATCCGTAGAAAATGACAACTGTCTTCTTCAAGAATGTGGTGAATGTCCTGGAGTGGAAGGAATTAGTGTGGAGTCATTAATCATTGATCCTGATGAAAACGGGTCTAGGTCAAAACCCCCACAGCCAAAACCCCCACACTCAAGAAATGTCAAAACACCCACACAAACGGTCATAACCCCCACACAAATGGACAAATCTCCCAAACACACGAACGGTCAAAACCCCCACAGCCAAAACTCCCACACTCAAGAAATGTCAAAACGCCCACACAATCGGTCATAACCCCCACACAAATGGACAAATCTCCCAAACGCACGAACGGTCAAAACCCCCACAGCCAAAACCCCCACACTCAAGAAATGTCAAAACGCCCACACAATCGGTCATAACCTCCACACAAATGGACAAAACAGCCACACATAGCAACGGTCATAATCCCCACATAAATGGACAAAACTCCCACAAAATCGGACAAATCCCCCACACTCTGAAATGATCGTCATTTCACGTCTTTGTTGCGGCTCTTTATGACGCCCAAGAAGAATAGTTGCAACAGCAGTTTAAGTGAAATAAAAAATGTTATTAAAAAGTACAAGGGCAATACATGAGTATGGGGGTTTTGTCAATTTGTGTGGCAGTTGTGACTATTTCTGCATGTGGGAGTTTTGTCCATTTGTGTGGGGGTTTTGTCCATTGATGTGGGGATTGTGACCGTTGCTATGTGTGGCTGTTTTGTCCATTTCTGTGGGAGTTATGACCGTTGGAGGCTATGACCGACTACCAGTGTGGGGGTTTTGGCTGTGGGGGTTATGACCGTTCGTGTATTTGGGAGATTTGTCCATTTGTGTGGGGGTTATGACCGATCGTGTGGGCGTTTTGACATTTCTTGAGTGTGGGGGTTTTGGCTGTGGGGGTTTTGACCGTTCGTGCGTTTGGGAGATTTGTCCATTTGTGTGGGGGTTATGACCGTTTGTGTGGGCGTTTTGACATTTCTTGAGTGTGGGGGTTTTAACTGTGGGGGTTTTGACCGGTTCCCATGAAAACTAGTGTTACGTATGCCATATGGGAAAACAATTATCTCGTTAAAAAAAAAAAAACTGTGCCACTTTCTGTTTTCGTATCATACATTGCTGGTTTAACTGTAAGAATTGTAATTCATGACTACATCAAGAAAATCCAAAGAGAATTAATTGCTACCGAAAAGCACCGTATAAAATTTCAAGGTACAAATTCTGTTTTATTTCATGTGGACTTCGCTGAAAACTGGACCGTTATTCTGCAAAGTGAAATTCAGAGTTATCACCGGAATATGAAACAACTGACAGTTTTGTTGTAATAAACGGCGATAAAACACACGATTCAGCTCATGTACTCATAGCCATAAACAAGATTCTAAAAATACTGGAAGAAAAGCGAAAATATATTTTATAGAAAAAGGTTTGAATACGAGAAAATAAGTGTCTACAATTTCCCAAACCGTGTCAATGATTTCTGATGGTGCTGCATCCCACTTTAAAAATCGCTTTCAGATGTTCGAGATGCAGACAGGTCTGATAAAGCAGTGATTTTGCAGTGAAACCGGCCATGCAAGGGTCTCTGCGACGGTATTGGGGGGGTGGGGGGGTGGAGGATATGTGTAAAGAATGCGGCAACGCGGCATAACCTTAAGGAAAAACAGATACACAGTATTAAAACCGCAGAAGAAAAAAATGAAATCTTTAAGTAAGTTTTACGTCCCAGGCTTATGCCGGTTAGGCTAAAGAAGACGGTGATTATGAGAAATGAATGAAATGGTGGAATGCAGAAAGTGGAAGGAAACGGGATAACCCCGAGAAAACCCACGAGCACGGTCTTTGTCCACCACAAAGCCCACACGGCGCGAGCTGGGATCGAACCAGGAACCCCGAGCACCGGAGGTGAACGCTCTACCACTGAGCCACCGCGCCCCCACTAAAACCACAGAAGAATTCGTGAGTATAGTGCAAGTACAAACTCCGGGTATTACTCTCGTTTTGTTTCCTGGAACTGAATTCGACGACTTCCGGAAGAAAAAAGGGAAAGTATGCAACCGGTAACTGGTATTCAACGAAGTCATCTTTGGTTTGAGGAAAATGGCGAAGTTTTTATGGCAGTAATGGGTCACCATGAACTAACTTCATACTTCCCCCAAAATCGAACTTCTGCAATTCAAAGTGTAGATTTAAGAAATCTGCAAAACGGAACTTTTGTTACATACATATATGTGTGATAACCAGTGGTGCATAGCAGAAATATGAATAAATCATGAATTACGTGAAGTTGAAGAGCTGTTTATGCTTCCACATGGACCTTCAGCATTTGTGACTATCGACAATGTGCTAAGCAGGGGCGGATCCAGGACGGACTTCTGGAAGTGGGGGTAATACTGCTACTTAGAGCTACTTTTAAGAGCTCCAAACTCTGAGATCGGTTTTATTCATACATAAAATAAAAACGTTTCGTTCCCCTAGACCCACTCCTGGACGAGTTGAGTGAGCCAACACCTATTGGAGCACCTGCACGGTTACATGCTATTAGCGAAGAAGAGACCAACCAACCAAATGATTGGTCCATATAATAATAATAATAATAATAATAATAATAATAATAATAATAATAAATCAGTGAAATTTTGTTTCCGAAGACCATTTTAAGTAAGTGAACTCGAAATTTGTGCGTTTCCTAATAGTAATTTCCACCTCAGATTATTTCGGTTTAAGAAAACGGAGTTGTAGGGGAGGCTCATTTTACTATTTCAGAGAGCCTTCTTGATCAAAATAATGAAAAAAAAAAAAAACAGTCAAGAAAACCTTCTATTCTTCATTTACTGAATGTGAACCACAGACATCATCAAATCATTGCACTTTTATTGTTGCCAGTGTTGCTAACTGTGACATCAAAGTTAACGAAACTTCACTAACTTTAAAAGGCTGCAGTTAATTCATGAAGCATTGGTCGAGAATGGTATTTGGTGTGTTTATTATTCATGTAAAGTTGAACCATCTGACAAAATTTCAGAATTTTAAAAGATGGTGTTTTCGAGAAAATGGCGATTTTTGAAAATTTTACAATTTCTCGAATTTTTTGCGACAAAACGGTTGCACACAGAAGCGATACAAATTTTTTTTCAGAAAGCGGGTAACTAAGTCTTACAAACCGCGAAAACAGATTTTAAAATTCGAACCGGAAGTGCTCGAAAAAAATTCGCAAACTTCTACTTTTCAGATAAATTGACGTTCATTTCTTAATTTATGTACAACAAGAATTATAACTCTTACCTGTCTCTATAGCCGAATGGTGAGGCTCCGAAGTTGACCATTTTCCATGTCTTCTACAATTTATAAATTGTACTCTCCGTCTTTGATGGCCCATTATTTGGCGGGAAATTTTTTTTCGACAAAACAAAAAAATATGGGTCTCTTAAAAACATGTCTAGTTGCTATAAAAAAAAGTTTCAACAATATCTGAGATGGTGATGGTACAATTTTATATTTTTTTTGCCTGAGTTGAAATGGAAGGCAGCTCCTGGGAAAACTTTCATCTCAACCATATTAGTATTGATTCAGATACGCTGACTTGCATTTGGATTTCTTTTATTCCATGATTCAGCAGCTCTTTGTGATTTCTCGTTTGTATATTTCATTATTACACTTATAATGTCTTCCCAAATAAATAAAAAAAAGGCTTCTTCCTCTGTACAAACATTTTTTGCTCAGATCTGTTAGATCGTATGACTGCTTGACAATATTATGTAAGGGAACTTTATTATTATTATTATTATTATTATTATTATTATTATTATTATTATTATTTTTATTATTATTATTATTATTACTGTTCCTTCTGTTAAGTATTTAGCGAAAAATCACTGTAATTGATATAGGCAGTTGAAGCTAGCACATACAAAAAAAATATTATGCTGGATACAGCATTCTCACCTACATCATTGGCCCTACAATTTACTTACGCCCTATGCCTCACAAATAGACCCTATGACCAAGTAACAGTGTGCGAAAAACTGACCTGTTATTAAGCACTTCCACAAAAAGGATATGATCCTCAAAACCATCTTGATCAGTGGCGTATACTGGTTTGAAGGAATGGGCTACCACTGACCTTGTATATTATTAATATTATTATTAAAAGTTAATAATAATATTAAAAATACGCATAACAATGAACAACAGTTCCCGCTTTATGCCAAGGAAATGTTAAAATAACGGGGCCAGAATCATTTTTCCTATGTTAAAATCAAATATATATATGGTGCCTTCCATTTCAACTCAGGCAAAAAAATATAAAATTGTACCATCACCATCTCAGATATTGTTGAAACTTTTTTTATAGCAACTAGACATGTTTTTAAGAGACCCATATTTTTTTGTTTTGTCGAAAAAAATTTTCCCGCCAAGTAATGGGCCATCAAAGACGGAGAGTACAATTTATGAATTGTAGAAGATATGGAAAATGGTCAACTTCGGAGCCTCACCATTCGGCTATCGAGACAGGTAGAGTTATAATTCTTGTTGTGGTATGTACATAGGGATATAAATAAACTATATTTTATTATAGTTTGGTTTGCGCATGCGTATCTTTTTGTACATAAATTAACAAATGAACGTCAATTTATCTGAAAAGTCGAAGTTTGCGAATTTTTTTCGAGCACTTCTAGTTCGAATTTTAAAATTCTGTTTTCACGGTTGGTAAGACCTGGTTACCCGCTTTCCGAAACAAATTTTGTATCGCTTCTGTGTGCAACCGTTTTGTCGCAAAAAATTCGAGAAATTGTAAAATTTTCAAAAATCGCCATGTTTGGGCGCCATTTTCTCGAAAACACCATCTTTTAAAATTCTGAAATTTTGTCAGATGGTTCAACTTTACATGAATAATAAACACACCAAACACCATTCTCGACCAATGCTTCATGAATTAACTGCAGCCTTTTAAAGTTAGCGAAGTTTCCTTAACTTTGATGTCACAGTTAGCAACACTGGGAACAATAAAAGTGCAATGATTTGATGATGTTTGTGGTTCACATTCATTAAATGAAGAATAAAAGGTTTTCTTGACTGTTTTTTATTATTATTTTGATCAAGAAGGCTCTCTGAAATAGTAAAATGACCCTCCCCCTACTCCTCCGTTTTCTTAAACCGAAATAATCTGAGGTGGAAATTACGATTACGAAACGCAGAAATTTCAAGTTGACTTACTTAAAATGGTCTTCGGAAACAAAATTTCACTGATTAATATTATTATTACTATTACTATTATTATTATTATTATTATTATAGTGTGCTCCAATAGGTGTTGGCTCACTCACAACTCGTCCAGGAGTGGATCTAGGGGGAAGAAATTTTATTTTATATATAAATAAAACCGATCTCAGAGTTTGGAGCACTTAAAAGTAGCTCTAAGTAGCAGTATTACCCCCCTCCCCCTTCCAGAAGTCCGTCCTGGATCCGCCCCTGCGTAGCACATTGGCGATAGTCACAAATGCTGAAGGTCCATGTGGAAGCATAAACAGCACTTCAACTTCACGTAATTCATGATTTATTCATAATATTTCTGCTACGCACCACTGGTTATCATACATATAGGCCTATGTATGTAACAAAACTTCCTTTTTGCAGATTTCTTAAATCTTCACTTTGAATTGCAGAAGTTCGATTTTGGGGGAAGCATGAAGTTAGTTCATGGTGACCCGTTACTGCCATAAAAACTTCGCCATTTTCCGAAAGCCAAAGATGATTTCGTTGAATACCAGTTACCGGTCGCATACTTTCCCTTTTTTTCTTCCGGAAGTCGTCGAATTGAGTTCCAGGCAACAAAACGAGAGTAATAACCGGAGTTTGTACTTGCACTATACTCACGAATTCTTCTGCGGTTTTAGTGGCGGCGCGGTGGCTGAGTGGTAGAGCGTTCACCTCCGGTACTTGGGGTCCCTGATTCGATCCCAGCTCGCGCCGTGTAGGTTTTGTGGTGGACAAACACCGTGCTCGTGGGTTTTCTCGGGGTTATCCCGTTTCCCCCCACTTTCTATATTCCACCATTTCATTCATTTCTCATAATCACCGTCTTCTTTAGCCTAACCGGCATAATCGTGGGACGTAAAACTTAAAGATTTCATTTCATTTTTTTTTCTTCTGCGGTTTTAATACTGTGTATCTGTTTTGCTTAAGGTTATGCCGCGTTGCCACATTCTTTACACCCCCCCCCCCTCAATACCGCCGCAGAGACCCTTGCATGGCCGGTTTCACTGCAAAACCACTGCTTTAACGGACCTGTCTGCATCTCGAACATCTGACAGCGATTTTTAAAGTGGGATGCAGCACCACCAGAAATCACTGACACGGTTTGGGAAATTGTAGACACTTTTTTTTCTCGTATTCAAACCTTTTTCTATAAAATATATTTTTGCTTTTCTTCGAGTATTTTTAGAATCTTGTCTATGGCTATGAGTAAATGAGCCGAATCGTGTGTTTTATCGTCGTTTATTACAACAAAACTGTCAGTTGTTTCATATTCCGGTGATAACTCTGAATTTCACTTTGCAGAATAACAGTCCAGTTTTCAGTGAAGTCCACATGAAGTAAAATAGAATTTGTATCTTGAAATTTTATATGGTGCTTTTCGGTAGCAATTAATTCTTGATGTAGTCATGAATTACAATTCTTACAGTTAAACAAGCAATGTACGATACGAAAACAGAAAGTGTCAGTTTTTTTAACGAGATTATTGTTTTCCCCATATGGCATACGTAACACTCATTTTCATCAGGATCAATGATTAAAGACTCCACACTTATTCGTTCCACTCCGGGACATTCACCACATTCTTGAAGAAGACAGTTGTCATTTTCTACGGATCATACTATTAAAGGAAATAGGTCACTCATGACACTTCAATACAGGCTGAACCTTGGATTTGTAGCAACGCAGTAGCAGCTAACCTAGAATTTGCAGAATACACACACACACATACACACTTCCCTCGCAGGTTGCGGACTGACCCACTTTAGTCGAATACTGTAAAATTCCGAGTGACCCATTCTTATGTTGGGATTGTTTTGTTTAAAAAGTCAGTAAATTTCTTTGGTACGCGTAAGAAAACGTTTCGATTTTTTTTTTTTTTTTTTTTAACTTTTTGCCCTTTTTCGATCACTGTAATGACATCGCACTTAATTGAGACTTTGTTTGGAGCATTCCAAATCATCACTGAGGCAATAATTCAGACTTTTTGTAGATCATCAGAACTTATTGGATGGCCATTTCAAGTAAACGTAAATTTGTGTGTTTCGTAATCGTAATTTCCACCTCAGATTATTTCGGTTTAAGAAAACGGAGGAGTAGGGGGAGGGTCATTTTACTATTTCAGAGAGCCTTCTTGATCAAAATAATAATAAAAAACAGTCAAGAAAACCTTTTATTCTTCATTTAATGAATGTGAACCACAAACATCATCAAATCATTGCACTTTTATTGTTCCCAGTGTTGCTAACTGTGACATCAAAGTTAAGGAAACTTCGCTAACTTTAAAAGGCTGCAGTTAATTCATGAAGCATTGGTCGAGAATGGTGTTTGGTGTGTTTATTATTCATGTAAAGTTGAACCATCTGACAAAATTTCAGAATTTTAAAAGATGGTGTTTTCGAGAAAATGGCGCCCAAACATTGCGATTTTTGAAAATTTTACAATTTCTCGAATTTTTTGCGACAAAACGGTTGCACACAGAAGCGATACAAAATTTGTTTCGGAAAGCGGGTAATCAGGTCTTACCAACCGTGAAAACAGAATTTTAAAATTCGAACTAGAAGTGCTCGAAAAAAATTCGCAAACTTCGACTTTTCAGATAAATTGACGTTCATTTGTTAATTTATGTACAAAAAGATACGCATGCGCAAACCAAACTATAATAAAATATAGTTTATTTATATCCCTATGTACATACCACAACAAGAATTATAACTCTACCTGTCTCCATAGCCGAATGGTAAGGCTCCGAAGTTGACCATTTTCCATGTCTTCTACAATTCATAAATTGTACTCCCCGTCTTTGATGGCCCATTACTTGGCGGGAAAATTTTTTTCGACAAAACAAAAAAATATGGGTCTCTTAAAAACATGTCTAGTTGCTATAAAAAAAGTTTCAACAATATCTGAGATGGTGATGGTACATGCTCTGCCTGAATTGAAATGGAAGGCACCATATATATTTGTTCGGAAGTATTGGCAAAGACCGGAAAATATAATTTAAAAACTATTTCTTATTCTGATGCTAATCTTATTTGCTGTAACATGTCAGCATATATTTAATGTATTTCGCTAACAGGAAAAATACTTAAAGCAACAGGTTTATATTTGCTTTTTAGTTTTCTGATTTCTGGTAAAATTCCCTCTTTATTATTTGTATATTTTTCGAACAACTCAAAAAGAGAGATGATCTTAATTACACATACACACATACACTGCATAAGTGTGTAAATTTGAGCAGCTACAAATTTGTATCGTGTAAAACCCGAGTGAATCAAACACCAGAGTGTTCATCATGGGGAAAAATAAGGTTAAAGTTGCTGTTACACTGAAAAATCAGGAGTTCGATTTTATTAGTTTCTTTTCTTTAACTTGTTTTACAAAAGTACTAAAAATGTGTACATAAAGTATTTGAATGAAAAAAAAAAATTGCGACATGAAAAATACAGGATGGCCCAAAAGTAGGTATACACCCCTGCATTGATCAAGTATAACATTCTAGTTTATGAATTTATTTGCTTCGACTGTTCCGGGCTTAACTTATAGGTAAAAAGACGTTAAGATCAAATAATAAAGAAACTAGATCTACGTGTTTGATAACAATATGAAATTATATAAAAAACGGGACGAGACTGTATACCTACTTTTGGGCCACCCTGTATATAGGAAAGCAGTGCTTTGGAGTTAGTTCAGTTCGGCATTATACTTACCTGCGATTTTGTACATATTGCACTCAACTACGTATTATAACACACAGGAAAATAGTTTTAGAAAATGTTTCAAACCTTAACAATGCAACAATGGAAACCCTTTATACGATATCATCAAATTCATGATCATTGTCGAAACCATGATCATGGTAATATTCAAGTTCATGATCTTGAGCACGACAATCTTCTACTGATTGTAGGTTCTGGTAAAATAGGTGGTGAACTGGTGGAACAAACTGTAGGAGATAAAGATGATCTGTCTTCTTTGCTGCACTTGTGGAATGTCCAGATGGATACAAAGAGAATAAATGTACTGAACCCAGATCTTTTGGTCGTCCTTTTACATTTCTGTTAATAGTCCAGGCATTTTAGGAAAAAGTTGAGAAAAAATTCCCATAAAGCTGAATTTTTTAGAATAATTTCCTTTTTTAATGTACTTTGACATATCAAAAGTCCCCTACTCTCCGACGCGTGCTTTCTCTCAAAATGGCGGCCATGAAATTTCAACTTGCCAACTTTGGGCGACAATAACTTTCTTCTTTATGACATTTTGAATACGTATCAAGTATATATGTATACAGGAAAGATTGAAATTAAATTTTTATGGTACTTGTCAAACTTCAATTGTGAAAGGTTTAAATTTGTTATATGTATAAAAAAAGTCAAACCAAGTATCACTTTTTTATGTTTGGAGGCAATTATATGAGATGACAAATTAGAAATGTGGAAAATTTTTGAATAAAAGTTAAAGATAACTTTATGAATTTTAAAATGAGGTATTTACTTTGCCTTTACGTAATTTGAAGTAGATTCTATATAAGATTTATTACGTACCCTATGCATACGTTATTTTTGAAACGAAAAATTTTTCTACATTTTCAATTTCCTTCTCAGATCCATAAATAATTTCTGTATTTTCGTGCTTAATCCCGAGACAGTTTTTACACATTTGATCTAGTGCAGACCAGCAGGACGACATTCATATTTAGTTGATCAGTTGTTGCTTGCATTAATCTTGCAGCTACATTTGATCAAACTAAGAAGTTCAGGTGGTGCAGCTTCTAGATTAGTTGGAATGGACATAATTGTCCTCGTTTTAGAGTCCATCCGCAGTTGATTGGATCAAGATGATTCCCAAGCCGCTGCTGTACTTCATAGTAGATCCTCAAGCGAGTGTTGACAATCAGCAGCCCCTGTTAGAGGTAGCGTTGCTAGCTGGAAATTCGCTGAAATCGATTACCGAGACACTAGTTCTGAATATTGAACACGACAAAATTTGTTTAGGCCACCACAAGAGTTTCCTCCATATAAGCTTTCAAGAAACTTTTCCCCAACTTGGATAATGGTTTCAGACTGTGCGTTGGGTTCAGTGAATACTTTTACCGATTCCGGAAGTTCATAATTCTTCTGAAGTAGTTTAAATGGACTTTTCTTTCCTTTCTTGTACAGAGCTGACGTTGTATCACAGCCTGTCATGGCGTGGAGAAAAAGAATGCCGTCCTTCAGTGTCCCACCTTTATTCTGAATCGCTGAAATGTCAAAACATTTATTTGATCTGGAGCTGGAGCTTGGCATAAAGAAGAAAACTGGTGCTGCAGGTACTGTCCTGGCCAGCAGAATAACAAATCTACCTCTGTGCCTACAAGTGACAACATTCTGGTTATTACGGGAAATCACGTACGCAGATGACAATGTTAAGGGATCAACATCACCTTCTGCTTCTTTTACTTCAATTCCTGTCTTGCTCATATCGTGTGTCAATATAGCAATAAATCTGTTCTTGTTTTTGGAGTTTCCTAGAAACTCATCCTGTTTCACGGTTACTTTCAATTCTGGTAGACAAGCAATGGAAGCCGATGTCTTTTCCAATGATCGCCGTTCTCTTTTTAGTGTATTTCGTGCTTGTGGAATCATAAGGTCTATCCATAAAAATAATAATTGATGCTGATGAAGTACTTTCGCACACATGCGATGTATCTCTGACGAAGGTTGCTGTACGTAATAGCATATGCTGATATTGTTGAAGGTCAAACCACACGATGCAGTAAAAATCAACCATCAACGACAAGCTTCAAGCTATAGAGGTAACCAAGAAAGTTCTGTTGTGTTTTTTTTTTTTTTTTTTTTTTTTAGGTCTGTTCAATTGGCCCTCCCACCGTGGGTTGAATGCGAATGGAGATAAGGCGAAGGTCAGTTGTTGGTGTTGGTATATCCAACATACTACCTGGTTGTGGCAGTTCAGTTGCACCGTAAACTTGGGTAAGGACAGAGTGAACATGAGACCTCTACAGAGCGTCATAAGGGCATGTATCCTGTGCCAGTTTAAACTGAGGTTAATCATCGCTGCAGCGTGGCGGAAAATATTCCAGGCCTTTGATGAGGGTGTTCTGACTACGCGGACAGTGCAGCGGTGGTTTAACAAGTTTAAGGACGGTGACGAAACACTCGAAGACGCACCACGTCGTCCGGAAGACCAATGCATGTATAAAATGAAGATCTTCAGGCAGCAATTGAAGCGAACAGTGGCCAGACATGTGAGCAACTGTGACTACATTTCAGTGTGAGTAGAGAAACCATTTGGCAGCACTTCCATCAGATTGGGAAGCCCTGCAAGTTGGGTCGATGGGTCCCATATGATTTGACTCCGTGCCAGAAGGGAACGCGAGGAGACACCTGTGTTTCTTTGCTGTCTCGTCTGAGGAAAGAGCCATTTCTGGACAACGTGTTAATATGAGATGAGAAATGGGTCCTGTACGAAGCTCCACTTCGTCGACATCATTGGTTAGCATCCCATGAACCGGTTCCAGAACAGCCAAAACCAGGACTAGACCAGAACAAGGTCCTTCTGTGTGTTTGGTGGACTGCGCGCGGCATCGTGCAACGGGAATTAGTACCATCTGGTCAGAGCATCAATGTAACTATGTACAGTCAGAAGTTGAGCCGTGTTCATGAAAAACAAAACTCTGGCCAGCACTTCTGTTACGGGGCAACGCTAAGCCCTACGTGGCTAGGATGACACCGTTCTACGCCTTGGATGGGAAACTATTGCATCCGCCATACTCCTGGGACGTTGCACCGTTCGATTATCACCTGTTCGATTCCTTGGACAATCATCTTAGAGGACGCCAGTTCAAATCCATAATAGAAGTACAAAATGCACTTGATACCTTCTTCGTTTCACGACCCACCAAGTTCTACCGCGATGGAATCTATAGCCTTCCAGAAGGTTGTCGATGCTGATGGGCTATTTTTGATCTTTCAGGTACGTCTTAGGTGACATACCGATGTTTGAAGGTGGCGGGTGTAAAAGCGACATAACTTTCTTGGTTGCAATTATATTAGGACAGTGTATACAGGGCACGATATTTTAATTGCGTCGAACAACTTTGACTCTCGTGTTTTTCTTATTGAGAATTCATCGAAGAGAGCTGGCGGAAAAGGAGCTAATTCATACGAGAAATACTTTGAAAGATCAGCTTGAGATTTCAAAACGCAGACTATGCGACTGAACAACTGAAGAGGGTTCTTTTTTCTACAATCTCGGATAACTTCCGAATAGTCATCAGGATAATAGAG
The DNA here is from genome assembly GCF_964235325.1 of Thermobia domestica. Lineage (NCBI taxonomy): Eukaryota > Metazoa > Arthropoda > Insecta > Zygentoma > Lepismatidae > Thermobia > Thermobia domestica. Next base: position 219,969,130 of record NC_137462.1, on the reverse strand, counting down.
GGAAGTCTGAATTTTCAGACGCTTTCCTATGTCTGAGAAATCACGATCGTTTGCTAGAAAGATGTGCCCAGACTCTAGGAATTTATGTTGAATCACTTTAAATGGATTCGTGTCATTCTGTACAATGTGCATTCACGTCGACACAACTTTGAAATTTCGATTTTGACCATCACTCCATGCAACTAGATGTGTTGTTGCAAATTCGTGGTTGTTAATTTACTTCAGAATACAAGACGAAACTTCTTGTGGTCCCTTGATGCTATTGCTTTCATGCCAAACCTGCATTGTGGCTTTATTATTTCTCATGTTGTAAATACCAAAGTTATGCACCCATAACTGACGTTTATAATAGGTTACATTAGTTGACAGATGTAGAATTGGCAATGTCTTTTGAAGGTCAAATGTTATGCATGTAATCGGAATATTCTGTCATACACCCCTCTGCGTACATACGAAGCATGATCCAATTTATATTTTTCTTTATAGAGATTGTACATCTTGGTAAAGTTTAAACCGGGAGATAGAAACGGAGGATCATTTGTTTGTCTACGGTAATGACTGATATATATGATATAGAAACGGAGCATCATTTGTTTGTCTATAGTAATGGCTGATATAGGTGGGAAATGACTTCCACAGGATGAGTTCCACTGAAACTACTATAGAACTCCCGAGAACTGCATTATATATATATATATATATATATATATATATATATATATATATATATATATATATATATATATATATATATATATATATATATATATAGGGTGTCTCCTGACGTAGGGTAACTCTGTTATTATCAGAGTTAGAACAAAATGTAAGGGAAAACCGTCTCCAAATATGGTTTTGAATCTGAAGTGAATGATTTTTTTTTTTTTAATCGGACGAATCGTTTAGGCTATACACTCTTCATGCACCCAATGTTAAATTAAAATGCAACGTTGCCATTAATAGATGGGCTGGGGGAGGGGAGGGCGGGGCTAGAGGTGGACGAAGAAGTGGAACGGGTATTTGACCAACTCCCGCGATACCATATGAAAATTCTATTAGGGGATTTCAAAGCGAAGGTAGGACGAGAGGATATTTTCAAACCGATTATAGGGAACGAAAGTCTGCATATGGAAAGTAATGACAACGGTGTTAGACTCGTGAACTTTGCAACATCCAAAAACCTAATAGTGAAAAGTAAAAAATTCCCGCATAAATACACTTACGTATACCGCGACGTTCATAAATACACTTGGACATCACCAGATGGAAAAACACATAATCAAATTGATCACGTTTTAGTAGATAGAAGAAGGCAATCTAGCATAATTGATGTCCGGTTGTTTAGAGGGGCTGATTCTGACACTGATCACGACCTGGTAACAGCGATAATACGAGAGAGATTATCGTTGAACAAAGGTAATGTTCAATATCTGAAAACGGAGAGATTTAATTTAAAGAAATTAGAAGAGAGCCAGGTAAGAGAGGAATACCAAATTAAAGTTTCGAATAGATTCTCGGTTTTAGAAGATTCGAAGTGCACTAGTGTTAAGGATACTTGGCTTGAGATTAGAGATAGCATTAAAAGTTCAGCAAAAGAAAAATTAGAACACGCGGAAATACGTAGGAACAAACCGTGGTTCGACCAGGAATGCATTAAACTAGCAGAGAAGAGAAAACAGGAAAAATTACGCTGGCTACAAAATCCGAATGAAATAATTACCCAAAATTTCGCAGATATCAGACGGGAAACTTCCAAAACTTTTAGAACAGAGAAACGCGATTTTTTGAAAGCTAAAATTAAGGAACTTGAAGATAATAGTAAAAATAAAAATATTCGGGACATATATAAGGGGATCAGCGAAATAAGAAAGGCTATCAACCTCGTGCTTATATATTAAAGAAAGCTGACGGAACAGTTCTCACTGATACGGATAGCATCTTAAATAGATGGAAAGATTTCTTTGACGATTTGCTGAGCACGCAACCAAAAACTAATGTGCGTGAAGAAAAGGAGATACACACCGCAGAACCGTTTATTTCAGAACCCAACCGAATAGAAGTAGAAACCGCTATATAGAAATTAAAGAAACAAATCTCCGGGTGTAGATGAAATTCCGGTTGAGTTAATTTTAGCTGGAGGCGAAAAATTGTGGAACAAGATACACAAACTCATTCTCCATATCTGGAACAAGGAAGAATTGCCACAAGAGTGGAAACAATCAATCATTGTTCCCATTCACAAGATTGGCGACAAAACTGACTGTAATAATTATCGAGGCATTTCTCTTCTGTCAACATCCTATAAAATCCTTTCAAATGAAGGGTAAGGGAAAAAAAACAAGGAATGTCCATGTATGTGCTTTTTCGGGTGCTTTGTCCTATCTGTTGGTGACTCGTGGTACTATTTGACTGTATATGCCATGCATACGTAGATGTAAAAATGTCCATGTAAAAAGGGGCAAAAGATGTAACTAACCCTGTTCTTATTACGCGGTTTTCAATATTAAATCGCAGTTTTCTCGATAATGAAGCTTTGTGACATTCCTTCTTTTTTCCCCTTACCCTTCAAATATTCTATTAGCAAGATTGACCCCATACGCAGATGAAATTATTGGAGATTGTCAGTGCGGATTTAGACGAAATAGATCAACTATCGACCAAATACTTACCATTCGCCAAATACTCGAAAAAAAAAAAAAACTGGAATATAATACCTCGGTACATCAACTATTTATTGATTTTAGAAAGGCGTACGACTCGGTTTGGAGAGAAACATTATACAACGTTCTTACTGAACTTGGAATACCGAGAAAGCTAATTAAATTAATTAAGATACGTTTAAATGAATCCCAAAGTAAAGTCCGGGGAGGAAAATTTTTGTCCACGAGCTTTCACGTCGAAAATTTCCTGAAACAAGGAGATGCGTTGTCGCCATTATTATTTGTGCTGGAATACGCTATAAGGAAAATCAAAGATAGCAACCAGGGCCTAGAGTTGAACGGTATTCACCAGGTTATAGCATATGCTGATGATGTAAATTTAATAGGGGATGATAGGAGAATAATAGAAAGAAATGCAGGGTCGTCAAGTCTAGGCGGCTTACGTGGGCAGGTCATGTAGCTAGGATGGAAGAAAGTAGAAACGCTTTCAAAGTCTTGACTGGAAGACCAATCGGAAAACGACCATTAGGAAGACCTAGGCGCAGATGGGAGAACAATATTAAGATGGATCTCGCAGAGATAGGAATACAAAGTAGAAACTGGATCCAATTGGCTAAGGATAGAAATCAGTGGAGAGCTTTTGTGAACGCGGCATTGAACCTTCGGGTTCCATAGGCCATAGAGTGAGTGAGTGAGTGAGTTAGTTAGTTAGTTAGTTATGGTGAATGGAGGCATGTTTGAAATGGGGGCTGGCCATGGTCTCGTTAGTGTAAAAGATAGTAACTTCATTCTCTTATATTCTGGGTCTAGGTAAATGGCGAAATTGCATTTTCAATTAGCATTGGACGCATAAAGAGTGTACAGCCCAAATGGCACGACCGATTTGAAAAATCCTTCACTTTGAAAACATCATATTTGGTGATGGATTCCCCTCATACTTTTTGTTAGTTATGTCAGTGCGTTATTGAAATTTCGATATCAACATTCGATATTTTTGATATCGATATCGACAACATCCAGTATGGATATTCAACATATTGATTGGTCTTGAATATTCATGTTGATATAGACAATCTGGTCTCAAAACGTTTCAATGGGGAATATCTCAGAATACTTGTTAGTCACAGAAAACAGACTTGTTTTCCTTCTAATCCACCACTCTTTTCTCAGAAAAAGTTAATAAAAATAGTCATTTAATTTCTTTCCCAGCTATCATATTGGTCATCATTGCGGAAGTAATGAGAGTGAAACAGGGTGACATAGAATATACTTGTTTTATTTGTATGTAGGTGTTTATTTCATGTATGTGCATTTGTGAATGTGCATGTGTGACTTTATGCGTTTGAGAGCGAGAAGTACATTCTACAACATAACACGTGCGTGCGTTGTATTTTAAGCTCACGCACAAACAATACTTGATCCAGATATGGACGATAGGGGCCGCGGTGGCTCAGTGGTAGAGCGTCCACCTCTGGTGCATGAGGTCCCGGGTTCAAACCGTGCTCTTGCCAAGTGAACTTTGTGGTGGACAAATACTGTTGCGTGGATTTCCTCGGGGTTCTCCCGTTTCCTCGCACTTTCTTCATTCATTTCTCATTATCACCGTCTCCTTTAGCCTAACCGGCATAACCGTGGGTCGTAAAACTAAACAATTTCATTTCATTTCAGAGATGGACGAGTGACGTACCCGAACAAGAAAAGCAAAATCGGGGAATCCCCGTTTCTCTTTTGTGCTAATCATTTGATGCCTTACTGCAACAGGAAATCGATGCATATCTTTCAGTGCCATCTACAGACAGTGGTGCTATTCAGCCGGTTCGCTAGAACCGGTTGTTAATATATTTCGAGTTTGCTAAACCGTTTGTTATACCCAGACATAACAGTAAATTTTACCCATTTATAGCCAAGAACGAGCAAGTTTCAGTTTGTTTAGCTTTGTTCTTAGAAATTCTTACAGCTACGTGGTTAGCTATATGATCTCTCAGAATAAGGTATAAGCGATTTTTTCTTAATTTCAAATGGGCTGGTTAGATATCAAGAATGAAAACTGGGATCACATGAGTGCAGTGTTGAGGGTTATTTACATTTGAAACGCATACATACCATTATCAACAATTGTTGATCCATTGCTGGGTTAAGGTGTTTCCAATACTTCTTGACAAACATCTATTTTGGATAATTCGTTTCCAAGATATTTGCAGTGCTACCTAATTTCCACCAGCTTATATTAGGTTGCTGTGTATGTCTCTACTTGTCACTTGTGGTATCCAGTGAAAAAATTTGCTTTTATTTATCTTGTATGATTTGCTTTCTAAGAGAGAGGGAGAGAGATATCTTTCTATGCATCCATCTACTATCTCTCTCTCATATATATAACCAGTTGTTAAAAAATTAGAATAGCACCACTGCCTACAGATATGGGAAACCTCCTTCACTGAAGGAAATCTCGTGACAGTGACTTTCCAAGCTCTTCTGGCTCGTAAGTGTTTGTGTAGGTACCAGCGTTCTATCGGAAAAAAGTATTTAGTTGTGGATGCAATATCGTAACCGATGCTCATACTTCACTTAGTGCATAACATGCGAAATAACTGATTTTCTTTCCATGAATAAAAAAGCTCGTTCCTAAATAGCAGTGCCATGAACTTCAATGCATCCTACATTTCTAGTTAAAAACTCAGTCCTAATAGACATATTTCTAAACAAGACGGTTATTGTTCATTTTTCTCTCTGTGTGTGATGTATTTGTTTGTTTTCTTTTAAGTTAACCCGTTGGCTTTACAAATTTAGCACTTGGACTTATTCTTTTGTAGTATTCTATTTTAATATTCAATTAAAAAAAAGCACGCGATCAATCGAGATCTCTTTCTTATTATTATTAAATTGATGAACTGGAGACGATTCTTGTTACGTTTCTTGTTATTGGTTTTGTGCAAACTCATATCTAAAAGTGTTGATGTTTTCATTAAATTTAAAGCTTACGTCTTATACCATTATTCAGTTTTGCTTATGAAATCAATTTAGAAAGGTTCTAAGTCATTCGTAATAATAGTGCACCTAATAGTGCCCACCAAAGAAATAGGGAAGTGTTGATGCTACCTAAACAGAATATGTAGGTCTGTGTAGTGAAATGACAGAATGGAGGCTTTTGTTTGTTTTAGTGGGCTATTATGTGGCTCAACTTACGTCTAGTAACCACATACAAATAAACGGAAAATTACTACTTTGCACAAAAAACGAGTAAATTCTTGTTTCCCTGTCTGTTTAGATTTAAGCAAATATTAGCACTGGCATTTGATTCTTCACTCGCAATGGCAAGACAGCACAAACATTAATTGTAGGGAGGATATCAAGTTGACTTGGTTAAGGAATGCAGCCATGTTAATGATGAGAAATATTTTGGAGGGCATAGCTCCCGGCTCTGCACTGGTTTTCGCTTTATCTTCGAAAGGAACATCATTTCTGCTCAATACAATTTTTGCACAAAGTTTGGTTTGATTCGGTGAAGAAGTGCAGCCGATAATGTAACTTAAATATACAATATTTAGGTGGATTAAGTAGACGTAGAAACATCCCTACCCCACCTCCGATTTATACTATCTTTAAAAGGAACCAAATTTTTAACCCTTACTAATCCTCTGTAAATTTGGTTTCATTCTGTTAAGAAATGAAGTCAAAAGAGAAAATTAATATCGAATGTTGGGGACATAGTTCCCAAGCCCTAAATAATTTGACTGATTGAACGGGGCATTTTTCTACCTCATACGAGTATCGTGCAGTTTATTTCTTTCGGTTAAGAAATGCAAATACAGCTGCTATCGCGAGCCAAAAAGCGTTATATATATAAAGCAAAACCCGCCGCAGTTTTTTCGAGACAGTGTCAAACACCAATTACCGATATCGACAATATCAATAACATTGATCCATTAAGTATCGATATCGATATATCGACATATCGCACAGCCCTACTTTTGAGAAACCATGTATATATGTGACAGTTATTTTTAATAGTGGACCCAACAATATCGAAATTTCTACCAGCAAGGGCAAACAAAAATAAATAAATAAAAAATCTAGCTTACTTAAATAAATAAGTTTGAAATTTACACTGATTCAGCACGATAGAATCCGTCTGTAGCTGATGGAATAGTACAGGTAGTACGTAAAAACCTGCTGGACCACATAAATAACTTTTCATTGAACCTATATATACGTGAACTAAAATTGTTATTTTGCGAAGCAGTACCGTACATAGAAGTTCGTTAAGGGGATGTGCAAGCTTCCAAGTTCAAATAATCTCTAGTATTTGTATACATATTTTAATGTGGAAAATGTCTAATTTTGCATTCTTGCTCAGTGAGGATTAAAACCCTCAGTGTATATTTCCATTTAAGATACGTTCTTTCTGGGAAAGAAGGCGGAGCAAATAATGTTGTTGACAGGGGCGTAAATAAGGACCCCGCAGACCCCACATTGCAGGGGGCCCCAAATCGTGAAGTTGGACGTAGAGAAGGGCCCCCGCTCCACACTGTCTGCGAGAGGGCCCCCAAGGCTTTAGTTGCGCCACTGGTTGTTGAACAGAACTGCAAATAGTCTAGGGCTGGTCGTGATCTTAAGCGTATTTTTTCCTCTTGGCCGTGGCTGAACTATAGCAGAAAAGAAAAGAAAACAAACACTGTTAGAGCTTCTTTGGAGTTTTGAGACTTACAGTTGACACATATTGCAATATCAACAAAACATTAATTGACTTGCATAAGAAAAGGTTACAAACTCGTTTCGAAATAGTGACGGGTATTTTAAATGCAAATACTAGGAAACAAAAGGAGCCTATTTTTAATGCTTTTAATTTATGAAATAATCTTTTCATAAGAAGTGTTCTATCTTAGTACCATATTTTGAACCTGGTCTCTACGAGCTAAACTTCAAATTATTTGATTTCTTTATTTCTTTTTTTCTTTTTTCTTTTTTTTTTTTTTTTTATAAACGTAAGTTTTACAAACAAAATTTTATATTCTATGATGAGCTGATTCATTTAACGTAACATTAATTAAAGAGGAATGATTTGATAAAAAAATATTATTTTTAACAATTGAAGTGCTATGTCTAAGTGAAAGAGGACAATAGGATGCTAATCTACATATAATGTAATGTTGCATACTTCCGGTGATCACTTTTTTTTTTTTTTTTTTTTTTTTTTTTTTTTTTAACTGCGTGTTCAGGGTAGTGTGCTGAAGTATGATGACTAGCGAGATACATGAAGCGCGCATGCTTAGTTCTTTTATTGATCAGCCAGTTTCCATTGAAGGACGGTTCATTGATATATACTGTTGTAAGTAACTTTGCCAAAAAGCAGGTATGAATCAACGCGTTTTAAGAATGAAGTTAAACGTACAATGCAGTTACTTCTTGTGAAAGGGAATATGATGTATTTATTAAAATGAAAGTAAAACTAATATACAGGGTGGGGCGTTTAGTCTAGATACACCCTTGTAACTTTTAAACTAATGAAAAGGGCACACTGAAATTTTGCACTATGCAAATATCGGGAGGGGATATTGTTTGACATACTCTGTGATATCTCAAGGTTAACAAGTGTTGCCAACCCTATATAAAGTTGTATTTTTTCAAATAGCACTACATATTTCAAATGTACATGTTAAACCCAAATTTACAATACCACACTTGTCATGACGTGTTGCAAACTAAGGACGCTGCAGTATCACGAACATCGATAAACAACTATATTTGGGAACGTTCTACAACAGTAACACTAGATTTCTATGTAATTATATATTTTTTCTTTATATGTACTTACATGAAATTAAAATATGTTGAATTATGCCAGTAAGGATGTCATAGTCAAGTTTTATATTAAATATTTTACTGAATGTTACGTATTAAGATATGAAGTATTTTTTTTTTTTTTTACATTAAACAGTCCTTAAGAGGGAGTTCAGTGTACTTTTGTCTTATATATTACGTGATAGATAAAAAGTAAAATTTAAGTTATCTCTTCTCCCTTCCCTCTCCCCATGTTCAACTCTCGACAATACACTGACTTAAAAGAGCGATTTGCCTTCAACTTTGCATACATAGCATTTCTTTGATTCGCCGCATCGTAATAATTACATCAGGAGTCGACGGTATTTTAGTTTCTAGCTCGCAACAGGGAACGTCAATCATCACAGCAAACGCATGGAAAGCGGTAAGTACAAAGCTGAGCGGTCGTCGTTGTGTTGGTTTTTATTTTCACAGCCACCAACAGCAAATCCTGATTAAAGCATTGTTAACCGTAGGATTTAATATATACGAGGTGCTACCCACAATATCCGATAACATCATTGTAAAAATCAGAAAATTATACTTAGGTCCTAATGTCTTCCGTCACCTTCAAAGTAGTTCCCTCCGGCATGTATCCAGCGATCCAACATTGTTCCTACTTCTGGAAGCATTCCTGTTAGGCCACTTAGGATTTCACTTGGATGCCTTCAATAGAGTCAAAACGTCGCCCTTTCAACGCAAGTTTCATCTTCGCAAACAGGTAGAAATCGCACTGGGGTAGGTCAGGGGAGTAGGGAGGGCGGGGTCTCGTTGCCATGTTGTTTTTGCCTAGAATTCCCACACAGCGAGCGAGGTATGCTCGGATGCGTTGTCATGGTGCAGCAACCAGTCTTTCGTTTTCCACAGCTCTGGCCGTTTGCAACGACCATCTTCCTTGTTTCTTCAAAACCTCGCAGTAAAACTTCTCGTTGACATACTGACCAGGTGGAACAAACTGATTATGCACAATTCCTCGAATGTCGAAAAAAGTGATCAGCATCGACTTAATGTTACTGCGAACTTGTCGAGCTTTTTTCGGCCTTGGAGTGGATGAAGTCTTCCATTGTGATTTTTGGTACTGTGTTTCCGGATCATGACCATATACCCAAGATTCATCACTTTTGATGACTCGGGATAAGTTTGGACATTGTCGAACTCTTTGTTGCAGCTCAGTGTACGTCTGAATCCTGAAGGTTTTTGGTCGATGCTGAGAAGGCGAGCGACAAACTTCGCTTGTACCGTACGACAGTCGAAATCTGTTACAAATATCCTGAATTGTCTGCCTTCTGTCTTCGCAAATCACATTACGCACTTTCATGGTGATGTCTGGTGTTATGCATGTTGACGGTCGACCAGAATGTTTGTCATCTTCCACGGATTTACGGCCTTCTCTGAAACGCTTGAACCACTCAAAGGATCTTCTTTGACTTAGCGCACTCTCACCAAATTCCTCTTTCAACATGCGGTGGGTTTCAGCTGCAGTTTTCTCGAACTTGACATAGAACTTGATGCAAAGTCGTTGCTCCTTAACGTCAGCCATTTGACATATCGCAGAAGTACTTAAACACGTCATGACACGCACAACTACAACTCACAATTGAATACGCCAAAGATGACGCAACTTTGAGGTGCAGTAGATAATGCATGTACCTCGAGACATCTAGCGGCTGAATGTACTACTACTGGTTTTGCCCGGTAAAAACTCAGATATTTTGGGTAACACCTCGTATAATTCGTCGGCTTTTCAGTTTAATCATTGGAGTTTGAAGAAGAGCTTGTCTCATATCTTACCCATGTTTCAGCTGTGCAAAGCCAGAATGGCTCCACCTACCTCCTCGTTATCTCAGAAGTTGCGGTCTTAAATGACAGGCGATGATGCATTTAGCACCGTTGCTAAAGTTGTTTTTTTTGTCGAGTGTGCGATAAAAAAAAAAAAAAAATGAGTGCACCATGAAGTCCCAGTTAATGCAGCATATTCGCTTTTCATGTGAAAAACAAGCAATTAGGGAGTGAAAAGCAAGTTCTAGTGAGCCAGATGCAAGAGGATTCTTCATTCAGTGTATTTTAGAATTAAATGTGCGAAACAATGATTGCAGTAAACATCCGTTGGAACAAATTTCAGGTACCTACCTTCCGGGATTTACATGAAAAATATTGGGGCCGTAAAGTTCCTGATGAGTCAGTTCTTCAAAAGAGAGATCTTCCAGTTTCCTACAAAGAAGCTTTAGAATCATTTAGGGCAGAAGTTGGCGCTTCCTAAGTATGGATTTCCGTCGACGAAACAATTGATGCTTTGGGACGGTATGTGGCTTATTCCATAGTTGGAAAGCTAACTACTGATTCTCCCCCTACATCACATCTTATGCAAAGTTCTGGAGCGTATAAACTATTCCATCATAGACGATTTGTGAATGATAGGCTTAAAATGTCTAAATGGCGTACAAGAGGAGACAGTTTTTCTTATGTATACAGACAGAGAGTGGGCCATACATGTTAAAAGCTGCTACGGCACTTAAAGTGTTTGTGAATTATCCTAACCTGATCAGTTTTCTTCAATGGTACATGCTCTCCAATGCAGTGCTAAGGAGGTGAGAGCCAAGCTACCGGAAGTCAACTTACGGTGTCCCACGAAAAAGGTGTTTTTGAAGGCACCACAACGTGTGCAAGTTTACAAGAAACAATTGCCTGGCATACCACTTTCTTCGGAACCTATTATTACTAAATAAGTCAGATACAGGCAAGTCAGTTTTACACAAACATTTTGAAGAAGTCAAATCCATGGTTGACTCGTTTTCGGTTAACTCAGCTGTACCGGTACACACTGTTCAAACTCTCTTCAATTACCCCAACGTACTTGCAATATGACATACATAAACAGCACTTTTGTTTGCATTGCTACAAGCATCAAAAAACTTGAAATTGTTGAACTTCCTCTCTGGAAGCCATAGATGTATATTCAAAAAACTGGCTGCTGTCGGAAGAGATGTGGGAGAGACAGTTCGAAGAAACTTTGTCGCAGTTACTATAAGGAACCCAGCTTACAACTACTTATTAACAGTAAGTCGCATTCTCAATGTTGAAAGAATTAATGCTATTTACCCCAACCACATTCGCTTCTTGAAGTAACTTTTTTTCTGTATCTTTGATGAAAACAGCAAATCTTTTTTGTTTCCTAGGGCGCTGAACATGAAAATGATCATAAAATGCAGGATTAGCTATACTTTTTCAAATATTTCAACTTTTCAAATTCTCCCTTAACCCTTTAAATTATGCGTATTTTTGTTGGATACTTTTGCGTAGACAAGTGTATCTTGGCCCATAACTGTAGCCAAATAATAATTTATACAGCGTTCGATTCGTCTGGGACTATGCTTTCATGTACTGTAACATTTAAACTCATGTCAGATCTCTCAGGAAAGGAGTGTTGCAAAAAATTAGGAAAAAATCTCCTGGTTTTACAGTATTTTTTTTTTTAATTTTGTGCTGGCAATACTGTTTCGATTATGTACAAAAAATATTGGAAAATGTGTATGGAGCTATTGCCAATATATCCTGCAAGTATCGCAAAAGTTAACCAGTACGTGCCAAGAAATATATATATATATATATGCGGGAGTTAAATTGGACTATTTTCCATGCCGAAGGCATGTTGCACTGAAAGCTCATATATAATTCGAGAAATTGTAGCAGGGTAGTATTTTTTATACAGCTTTAAACTTGTCTGGAAGCTTACTTTCATGTTCCGTAACATTTATACTCATATCAGATCTATCAGGACAGCAGTGTTGGTACAATACTTCTTTGGAAAGATAAGGCTATAGTAAAAACGAAAAACTTGTTTTTCCCTTCCCACAACAATCTTGCGACATGATACAGCGAACAAACTTTATAAATATTGAGCCGAGACAAATGGTTCGAAATTCCTGTTTCGAAAAAAAAAATGGTACTTGTAGAACTGATATATGGCAACACTGTGCACACACATGATGTCGAATTTTAAAAAATCCGTTCATAGCTAGACACTTTTGTGATCAGAAAAAAACAAAATCTGTTTCTACTATGTTCACAACTTGCACAGTTAATTACTTGACGTGATATTAATTCTACCAATTAATTAATTGAACAAATTAATCCCAGGCTAACTTCTTATCATCTGTGAGAATATTATTGAAATGTTTATCCTCAGTGATTTGCGTATTTGCGGACCAACCAAAATTCCCTTCTTTATTTTGCTTTCACTGAGACATGGACATTCCTGAGGCGAATACAAAAACGCTTCCCTTGTCTTATCCATTGCCTTTACGAAAATTTTCATGAGGCCCACTTTTACATGAAGAGCAGGGAGTATAACTACTGGATTTGAGAAGTGCTTCTTTAACAATACTATGTGTTCCAGGTTGAAGTAATGGACGCATCGGCCCATCTTCATGTTTGTAATGACGTTCCTTTCCACGACGGTCTCACATACACAAGAAGCAGCAGAATTAGTGCAGGGCCTGTCAGGATGTGAGTGGGAACAATTTTACCGGAGCTAAACTCCGTCGTTTTGTGATCTTCAGATGATCAGCATTAACACGTGATATGACTTACAATTTGATTCAGGTAGAATCCAAGATGGCGGCCTGAAATTGAAGATGGCCGCCGCTCCGACTTGCAGAATTTACATTTTGCGCTGTAGAGTAGGAACCGCTGAAGGTAATGGGCTTATTTTTGGCGAAGTTAGTCAGAAGAACCTAAGCATTAAAACAGCTTAATTATAAATTTACGATGATTGGTTAATATTTTATCTCTGTTTAAAGCTTTAAATTTGGTTATCATTTTATATCTGTAATAGCTTTAAATTTAATTAAGACTTGAGTAAACTGCCTAATTTCTACATTTAACAAGAAGTTAATAACTTCTTCTGAAGCAATTACATCACTGATAATGTTGTGCAACTCTACATCTAGATATGGGTTCTCGAAAATGCTGTCACGTGCCTGATTCAAGTTAACAATTTTTATCACAACCTCATGATCTCGAACTTGTCTTAATGGTGGTATTCATCGATATCTGCAGTTGGGTCTGATGTCATGTCACAGTAACTCAAGAGGGGATCATTTATCATACTTTGCTTGTGGCAAAGAAGCTGCCACTTGTTGCGACTAGAAACGTGTGTTAATATACCAATTATTACCGCCTTCAACCTTTGTGGACCGCATCAGTGTCTGTTCCAATGCGTGGTCCGATACAACTTGATTAAATCTGCCAGGCGTACGTTTCACTGAAAAGTTTCCTTTGGCGAATTCTTCTTGAATACACGATGGCAACTGCTTCATGTCTTCCAAATATATGCTGGTCCATCGAGCGTAGTTAACGTGGTTAAACCGAAAGAAATACAGCATCATGCATTCCACAGTTTGAAGATGAAGGGACCAAATTCCTTCTCTTTCTGCTCGAATACAATCAAATAAAATGTCTGCTATCTCACAATAGGTTTCGCAATACTGGAGTTGCTTTGTGATGAAGCATCTTTGATATAATTTCTAAACATCATTCTATTTCGTTTATCAGTGGAGCTACGTTTTCGTAAATTCTACGCATTTTCTGCTGATCGTAGTGACAGTTGTTTCAGCAAATCTTTCAGTTGTGGAATGCACAATAAGAGAAGTGATCTCTTCGCATCATCATTATCCGCTAGTATATTTGATAGAAATGATTTCATCTAAATCCGCCTGACTGCCTCATAAATGTCACCCTCTATAAATATGTCTTCAGCTGCACTTCCTTCTAAGTACTGACCCATAACCCGCACCCACACTTTTGCGAGGTGGAAATTTCCAATTCTCAATATCAACAAGTCAGACCCTCTGCATTGAAGCTGAACAGACTTCCCGATGGCATATACTTGCATATCCATTGAAAGGACACCAAATAGCAGTTGGCATTGTTTCGTAATGTCCAGAAAATTTGCGATCGCAGTTAACACTACATCTTGTGTTGTAGGTGGTTTTGGAAGCATTGAACAAAATCCAGTGTTTGAAATCGGAGAATTCCTTGTCGACATAACTTGATTAAATGGCGTCCAACTCGGAGCAGTAAGTTTCGGTAATGCATAACTCATATTATCGTTATCTAACTTCAATCGGCATAATATCCACAGGAAGTCAAGATCATGTTCAAATTGAGGCGTAATGCGTTTACTCCCATACTTCCCTTGAAACAATGGCTCTTTACTTATCACAGTAGGTATCTTGATCACCTGACACTGGAGAATATCATTCAAGATGTCTGACTCCTCCAACTGATCAACATCTGTGCTTGCTAACTGTTGCGTAGTGCATGGAATATTGGCATTTGCTGGTTGATACACTACCATTGCTGTGATATATGTACTTCCTTTGCCATCTAAGATCTCTTCCTGAAAGTCGTCGTTATCTATAGCTCCATAAACAAATGAACTACAGCTGATGTTTTCAGGTAACGGGACGTGCCCAAATTGACCTGCGATAAGGATGGATTTTGCCATTTGCATGTTCAGTCGTTCTAGCTCTGTGTAACTGATGCACTAGCCCAGGTGGTTAAGAAGTGTGATAAGGTGCTTTGACCGTGTATAATGGTGCACACGTTGGGTGAGTAACACGTGTTTTGGTGTCTTGAAACCATTTTTCACTAAATAGTATACATTAAAAAATATAGAATTCAACTTCCTTAGCACATTCTTTGAGATGTTACTTGAGGTGCGTACAGTCCTCTAAGAAAAAACACTAAATAACGGTATAAGAGCATGGTGCAGGTTATTCTTCAACTGAGCGCTATCGATCACGTTCTTTTGACACTCGTATTTGTGCTGATCTATCTCTTCCCGCAATTTCTGGGCTGCTTCTTTTATTACATTTCTTTCTGACGCTTGTCATAGACGTTCCAATGCATCACTTAAAGGAATATCAAGTCTAAAGACAATAGATGATTTGGATTTGTTCTGCGTATGGGAAAATAAGATTTGCTTACCGTAATGATCAAGTAATAGCTTCTTTGTGACTTTGTTATCTACTCGAGTGTTCATTGGCTCCTCTTCATCTGCAGAAGCGGATAAGAAAGCTAATTCAAAGGCTGTAGTTATAAGTTGTTCGTCTATCTCCTTCAGAAGCATCTCGAATGCCTTCTTTAGAATGTCGCACTTTTGTCAGATGAAACAAACATCCCTTTCTGGTTGAAATACTCCGACCGACAAGAATGATGATATAATACATCAGCAACAAAAATATCTTTGACATCATTACACATGCATAGCCGAGTGAATACTTTATCCTGCTTTCGTGTGCATGTTTCCAGTAGCCTTTGAGCCATCGTTTCTTCACATATCCTGTACAGACGATATATATATATATATATATATATATATATATATATATATTTGTTAGCTTTTGGCAAAAAATGCTTTTTTCGTATCAGTTTTCTAGCCCATTGATGCTCTAGTCGTAACAGTCGATGACATTTCTCATGTGATTCGTCTTCTTTGGAAGTTGCAGCCTTCTTTGGAAGATAGACACATTTCGTTCGTTCGTGTATGTACAAAAGCATGAGCGATGCCATAAGGGTGTGCAGTTTTCTTCAGTAGCTGCTTTTAGACGATCACATAGTTCAGTGTCCTGTCTTCTTTCAGCACTTGATTTCAATTTTTCTAAAGACATGGGTTTGGGATTTTGTACAATTCCTTTGCTGGAGAATGATTGGCATATGATGCATAGTGATAGGTCCAAGAGTTTCTGCTGCTTTGTAGGAGGATTTCTTAGTTCCATGGACATTTTGATCAGGTATGTATGCGTTACTCCAAGATCACTCACGCTGTCAGTCAGTCTTGAAAAGCACATAACACAAGAGAAATTATTAGTGTTAATTGAAGAAAATATATAACGAATTTGTTATAGCAATCACATCACAGTAGCGCAGGTTAAATATTTGCTAAAGTGTTTCTGACAAAATTTTAAAGTTTGAACAGAGACAAACAGTTAACCAATCATCGTAAACATAAATAAGGTGTCATTTTAAAGCTTGGGTTCTTCTGAATAGTTTCGCCAAGAATGATCCCACTATCCTGTCATTTCTAGTCCAAAATGTACATTCTGCTAGTCCGAGCGGCGGCCATCTTCAATTTGAGGCCGTCATCTTGGATTCTACCCGAATCAAACTAACGAGGAAGGTCCATAAACCGTGAGAGTTGAATTTTGATGAAAATTTGTGACAAGATTCAGTTCGAGTTGCTAAGTAACGTAGTAATAGTCACTCGATGCGCAAATGCTTCTTTGAGCTTCTACACCGACGCCATCTTAAAATCCAGTAGGCAATGTCCAAGTATATCCTTTTGGCACAAAAATGAAAAAGCTTTTGATAGATATGACTTCAGTATTGTAAACCAAGTTAGAGCATCTATATTTGAGAGTACTTCCAGTGCATGATCGCCATCTTGAAATTCGCTATATTGAATCGCAGTCAAATATGATAAATGACAAGGGAGACATGTGGGGTATCAGATAGCACTGGAATTTTCTACTGAATCCATTTCCGCAACCCAAGTTTACATATCTCTTTTCGCTTCAGAGTTAAGAGCTCTCTTACCCACAGGAACATATAAAAACTGTGCGAGTTAGACTTGTGTTATAAAACAGGGTCGTGCGAACACTTGCAGGATTTTAACTAATGCAGTAGTTAATGCAGTACAATAGCCACTATACCAATCAGATCTTAAGACTAGTAAGAGAAATCGTTAATTAAATTGAAATGCCTGTAGTGAAAAATGGAATAGCAGCATGCTACAAGTTATACCTATTTCCAAGTGCGTTGGAATAGACTGCGTTGGAATAAACACATGCCTAATAGTACAGACGAGCAGAGAATACCAAATTGATTGTTCTGATATATATATATATTAGAAAAATGATATAAACTGGTGCATATTAGTTGAACGACCAAAATGGTTCGGATTTCACTATAATCAATAGGTCTACGTCTCGTTTAGCGTAGCAGGCATAAGTGTGGGGCGTTGAACTGCATCAAACCAAAAATCTATTTTAGGTAATTTTACGTGGTCCATTATAGTGTGTCAATTTTTTTCTCCAATCCTGAAACCTTACGCAAGACCATCATTGTTGCAGAATATTGCATTCTTTTCCAATACTCATACTTGACAACCTAAGTATTTACTTAAAATACTTTAATGTATTTATTGCCAGTTTGTCTAAATATAATCGATTTCTTGCTGCCACATTGAACAATGAAGAGGATTTAAATTATCAGTTCACAGCCAATTCTTAGAAGATACACCTGGAAACTTAGAATTCACTTTTCTTGAGTCTGTTGTGCTGTTAGTGATAAGAGAATACATACACACCTGCTAAGAATACGGTAGATGGCAATAAAGATTATTACAAGATTCAATACCAAGTTGCAATCCATAAAAGAAGCTTCTTTCTTGCTTTTTCCTTCAATATTAAATAATTAAATATCTGCATCTTTCCACCTTTAACGATAAAACAGTCGCTTATAATAAGGGCAAGACTAGTTTTTATATCAAAACTGTGATAAATAATTAATTGTAGCGGGTGTTTACTTGTTCGATGTACAAGTTATATGGCAGAATTCTCATAATGAAAATGCATTCTGTTGTGCATCATCAACTTTGTGCGCCAGTCCAAAAGGACATGCTTGCATATGCATGGCAGAAATGTGGGTACGTAACAGGAGCAATAGTTGGTTCATTTACAAATGATCTGGAGACTAGTAGAAAATAGTGTCTGTGGTCATGAAGATTGTGACGAAAGAGCATTTGTTAAGTGTTTGCACTGCTCCATGATGTGTGCTAATCACTTCGTTTTGGATCTCAATCATCACGACTGAAGAACCAAAGTTTAATAGGTTAATATTTGCTTATGTGCACCAGTTTATATTATTTTTCTAATATTTTTTTTATTATTTTTTCTATTAATTTTCTAAGAACCTGAAGGCATATTCTTGTAAGGCCATATCTGCCGTTGCACCTAACTTATATTACAGCATGTAAATGCTATGCATAATCGCAACCCGCACAGATTCATATATATAGCTCACATTGAAATAGGTATAACTTGTAGCATGCTGCTATTCCATTATTCAGTATAGGCATTTCAATTTAATTAACGATTTCTCTCACTAGTCTCAAGATCTGATTGGTATAGTGGCTATTGTACTGCATTAACTACTGCATTAGTTAAAATCCTGTAAGTGCTCGCACGACCGCATTTCATAACACAAATTTCACTTGCTCAGTTTTTATATGTTCCAGTGAGCGAGAGAGCTCTTAACTCTGAAGTGAAAACAGATATGTAAACTTTGGTTACGGAAATGGATTCAGGAGTAACTTCCAGTGCTATTTGATACCCCACATGACCCCCTTGTCATTTATCATATTTGACTGCGATTCAATATGGCGCCTTTCAAGATGGCGATCATGCACTGGAAGTACTCCCAAATATAGATGCTCTACCTTGGTTTACAATACTGAAGTCATATCTATCAAAAGCTTTTTCATTTTTGTGCCAAAAGGATATACTTGGACATTGCCTATTGGATTTCAAGATGGCGTCGGTGTAGCAGCTCAATGAAGCATTTACGCATCGAGTGACTATCACTACGTTACTTAGCAACTCGAACTGAATCTTGTCACAAATTTTCATCAAAATTCAACTCTCACGGTTTATGGACCTTCCTCGTAAGTCATATCACATGTTAATGCTGACCACTTGAGGAGTACAAATCACAAGAGTTTAGCTCCGGTAAATTTTTCCCCACTCACACCCTGGCAGATCCCGCTCTAAATTTAGTGTAACCCTGTTCTGTTGCAGGCCAAGTAATATGGAAATAACTTTGAAATCACTGGAAATCTGCCACTTGAACTTGTCGTACTTTATTCTGCACAACATACATCAAACATTTCCTTCATGTAAGCTGCATAGCCAATAGGAACTGACGGAAATAAGTTAGCATTATGCAGGAGAACAGCCTTATACGGAGGTTGTTCAGTCTACATTTGACCAATTTCGACTTACCTAAAAATTTAGAAGAATCCATGGCGCCAGGTCCGTAAGTGCTCGATGTGTTTCCCTTGGTTCCTAACAATAACCCGATAGCGTAATTTCCACTGTAATAGGCTTCTCTGAAGAACTGGGAGGGGAATCTTGTCCCATTCACATGTAATTTCGTGGGATTTTGAAGTAATTATATGGCTAGTGGCGATGGACAGGTAATGAACTATATAATCGTGTACTACCGGGTGTTTTGTCTCAAAGTGTTGCCGAGCCGGTACATGACGTCATACTTCTAAGATGGCTGCTAACGCCGATAGCAATGTCTTTTTTAGCGTTATACAGGCAAAAGTTCTCAACCAATTTTCATGGGACGTGGCTCATTTTATTTCTCCTGGCTTTTGCATGTACCTTTTGCATAGTTACTTGCCAAATAATTAGTTCCACTAACTTCAAAAATTAAGAAAACTATCGAAACTGGGGTAAAATTAAATAGCTTTTTCCAACTTCATGGGCATACCGACTAAACTAGCGAATGGGTTTTAATAAATGTCTTTTTTTTTTTCATGGATGTTACTTATACATGTTGCATAGAAATTTAATAAAAAGTCGGCAAAATTGATATAAATAAAGTCAAATATTGACGATGAGGTATAAAATGTTAACAAAATGTATGCCGATAAATACGTTAAATTAAACAAAAGTTTCCGATTATAGGGTAATTTATACTCATATTGTAGTGGATCACTTCCTTATTAACGTTAAAGATACGCATTCTAATTAAACAATAATGAAAATTAGTAAATATGTTGGGTTGTAAAAGTAAAACAAATAGTAAAATACTTCGAATATACAAACAAACCCTTCTTATTATTACACAATTGTTTAGAAAGGAAACTAATGATAGAAATTGACTTATGAGTTATCTGAGTCCGACATTTGCATTTGATCGTCATTTGTACTGTTGTTACAGTGCTCTTCCTCTGCTCCACGTTTGCACAGTTCTATACATCTAAGTGATTGAGCACGGTATTTACAATTGACAGCACATCATCCTTTGACACAACCGCAACGTACCAATTTGAAATTATCTTCTGGAGCGCATGGTATATGCCTCTTGGTAGGAAAATACTGATTTTTCCCTATATATATATATATATATATATATATATATATATATATATATATATATATATATATATATATATATATATATATATCAGAACGTGGATGGCCAGAGAGATTCGATTGCGGAAGATTAGCGCGTCACCGCTCCATCACTTGGAAGTGAGTTCTTAAGATGTGTTGGTGTAAAACCAGCTTTGTCGGCGGAAAATTTTCACTTTAAACATCCTTTTAGTAAACAGCTACCACCAGATCTTATCAATGCCTAAAAATTGTTTACCTTGTAGGTGCACGTGACAAATGAACCTTTTTTTATCATCAATTTTACATCTTCAGATGTAAAACTTTCTAGACAGCTTCTAGAACACTTTCTTTAGAAAATTCAAAAACTTCCAGAAAGATTGTTTTCCTCTAATCGTGAAGCAACCTACTGTCTCACCCAGACAGACTGTGAAGTCCTAATAATGCCTTAACTTGCTTGGAATTTAGGCAAGAGTAAATACGATTAAGTTCTGTTGACCTCCTATTAGCTCCAGTTCCGGTCACAAACACGTTGTCTGGTGGGAGCAACTGTAGCCACCACAATAACAGAATAATACGTCTGTATTTATTGAATAGATGTGGAGGGTAGAAACACAAGCCATGTAAACCATGTAAAATAAATTTTGAATTAGCAAGTGGAGCGTTATTTGACTAGCCCTTTTCTTTCTCATTGAGGCCTTCATGAATGTTCAATGTACGTGTCTTCGTCATATTTTGTCACTAACTTTCGTCATATTTCGTTAGATACCGATCCACTTCTTAATGAACTCTGTTAAGAGATCTCAATACGTCTTTACACTTGAATCTTTTTGCATACATTGTACCTCTGCCATGGCATCAAAAGACTACTACAGAGTGTTGTATGGGAGTGGTTTGTTTTGAGTGAGCTGCTGGTTCATTGTATGTAGATGAAAGTTATTGATATGCCTATGTGTTGTCAGAGATCGCCGATATAAGGCGTTCAAGAATTTTCATCAAGTTGCTCATGTTGAAAGATAAAATCATTGATCTGTCTAAATTAAACATTGATTGGGAAACAACTGAAAACTCATAATCACTAAGACATTGATACAGATCTATGTAGGGTCGACTTCTCGAAACAATTTGTAACGCAGTGAACAGAGAACGATCTGCCGTTAACTACAATACAGTATCCGACAATTTCGTCAATACAACTTTGTGGGCTATACTACATAATTGAAGATATTTTTCATTCGTGCTCATAGTCTACATTTATCTGAATCAATTCCTTTTTGTTTTAAAACGTACATGTGAAGTCCTTTCTCAGAGGATATGTGGAAGCTGACTTTTTCTTCTTCGAAATACCATGCGTAGATGGAGTTGTCATACAAAAATAGCAATCAATTACGTGGTTTTTGATTGTTTTCTCAAGATAATGGAGATGGCAACACCAATTGATGACCTTTGTAATTTAACCAGGAACAAAAAGACCCGAAACACAAGATATGCAACATATGTGAAGGGACCCCAAGGCCTGTCCTGATCTACAATTTCGCAACTAAAGTACAGACCGTAGGCCTTCTTAACCATCGACGTTTTGGGGTGCTTTTGTGATTTCAAAGTAACCCGTCCACAAATATAGCAAAAGTTGTCAGCAGAGTTCAACGCATTTGCGAGGCATTTTGAATCACATGAATTGCATTAAACTGAAGCACTTCTACGGTGCTGTTCAATCATGTCCTTTCCGCAAACGCAAAGAACACACAGCACACTCAAAGAACATAGCAGTCACAACATCCACAAGAGCAGAAAACACGCATTCAATCTCATCACTTCTCGTGTCTGACGAACTGCTCTTCAATTACTAAATCAAGGCAACCAGCACTAAATGCATGTTCCGCCCCCTATTTCCCTCCCCTGTTGCTATGCACAGAGGTCAAAAATAGACTACAATCAACAACTAACATCACACTGTTTACTAGCCTTAGGTTTTCAAAGGTAATATCGAAAGGTCAGAAGGAGTGCTTTATTTATATAGCCCCCTTCCCCTCTTGTATCTTGGAAATGAGAGCTAAACTGAGATTATCGTGGTCGTTTCCGTGATGGCTGATTTGGTAAAGAACAATTGCTTTCATTCAAGATAACAATTTCACCGTAGACTAATGTTATTTCTGGCCTAAAATAGACTAATGTTATTTCTTGCCTTAAAAGTTTCCCTACATACAAGAACATATTGTCTAATAGGAGCAGAGCCGTAGCTAGAGATTTCGGCGCCCGGGGCGAAGTAGAATTTGGCGCCCTACACTCATCTTACCAATCATTATATATATATATATATATATATATATATATATATATATAATAGCTTTTGTCGTTATGCTGCGCTGAATTTTTATTAATCATCTTGGAAAGACCATTGCAACAACTAAAAACGATCATTATGTATCCTATTTCAAATAAGAGCTGTTTTCAAGAGTCTTATTTTGGGCTTTTTGTTAAGATTGGCAAAACTACCTTTGGTTGTACACAAATTCACTAGGAGAACAGTTCAGGAAAATTACTACTATTTACAACGTTTAATATTATCGATAAGAAATTAAATTTCAATACATTAAAAACTATGTGCTTCTAAATTGTTCGAAATGGGTGACAGTATTTCTATTAATTTCCAATAATAATTGTAAACATTTTAATTTTATTCTGTATGTGACCACATCAATAGCATTTTAATTTCGATCTTTTTACGGTAAAAAATATTTTGTGAAATGTAATGGAAATTCAGAAGGAGCCTTTTTTGTGAATTTTTAAATATTGATCGATGGAGGTGAAGAATATGTTCAATGTTTGTACTTAAAATCCATAATATACTTTGACTACTACATATGTCTGAAATTATAGTAATTACTTAATTTCTTAATGAATGAAGTTCCGAATTTAACGTACTTGTTATTAATTAACATATTAAAATACACTAACACGTACTTATATTAAGAGTGTGAGTACTTATGTTTTGTATGTAGATAGATAAAAACAGCACACAACTAGACACGTATGCACAAAATAATATGCTGGCGATACAAAAAGTTGATGAAAAAATGATCCCAATAAATTCCTCCAAATTGGAAGATTTTGATATGTCAACGGAATTTAAAAATAAATCATTGGTAGTGATTAGTGTCTAAAAAAGTTGAACTTCGTTGGGCTAAGTTCTGATCCCTTAAGCCCCTATTCTACAACTGCTTAAAGTTCAAAAATGTTATTGTTCCCCTCGTTTACCTTTCTTTTTAATATTCCCGCACAAACAGCAGCTTGAATGTGTCTCTTCACTCTTCTCACTTTCATACCTTCATTCTCACCGTCGCACAATGGGGCCAAACCAGGCAATTCTTAGCAAAAACTCGTAGAATGAAGTAAAAGATAGACATGAAGCCTTAATAGTGTACACGTAAGATAGTGTGCGGGAAAATAAGTGATAGCAGCTTACAATGAACTCATGGGACGCGTAAATTTGGTTATCCGCCGAAGCCGGAGAGGCGCTGCTTAATGACAGAAAATAGGAAATTGACTTTGAATGAGACTATTCCTACATTGCGTGTAGATATTCAGTGGCTGGTAAACATGGTGCCACGACCGACATGTATGTATCGTTTTGTATATTTAGAATGTTGATATGATGTGTAGTCAATCATATTTGGAATGATGCTAATATCATTATCATATCCCTATGATAATCCTCTACTTAATATCATATTTGGACTGTGCGACGTGATTAATCCGATAGGGTAGAAAAACGTTTTGAACTAAGCAAATTCATCACTATCAAAACGCCGAACACGACTATGCTCGTTTCTGATTTTGAAAATGCTCCTGCGTACACTATAAGTCATTACTCGGCATACCACATGTCATTAAGAAATCATGTATAATAAATCTTAAAGTAATAAGTAAAAACTTGTTGTGACTTATTTAAACACCTGCATTGCGAGCGAAGCAAGCAAGAAAATTTTTAAGAAATCTATAGGGCGCCAATACTTTTGGGGGGCGACTCGTCTTTTACTCATGTTCAACACTACTTTTTCTTTCTCCTTCCTCGTGCGGCGCCCCCTTGCTGTCAGCGCCCGGGGCGGGCGCCCCGCTGGCCCCCCCCTTAGCTACGGCTCTGAATAGGAGACAAACGTTTACTTCTGAGCATTTGGAAATATACAGTCATATCCAAAATTATTGTCGCATGTCTAAAAATGTTGTTGTAGGAATATAATTTGATAACGAATTCGCCCGGTATTTCTTACAATGTTAGTATGTGTATAATCGGCAAAGATATGTATATGACAAATTTCATGTCAAAAGAGCAGTAAATAAGAACAATAAAAC
This sequence comes from Thermobia domestica, assembly GCF_964235325.1. Lineage (NCBI taxonomy): Eukaryota > Metazoa > Arthropoda > Insecta > Zygentoma > Lepismatidae > Thermobia > Thermobia domestica. The sequence continues at coordinate 219,944,118 of NC_137462.1, read as the reverse complement.
GAAAATAGAACTTTCTTGTCCGTTTAGCAACATTTTGTTTTATTCATTCTTATTTTCATATTTATAATTCTTTTCTACGAAATTTACCACAAATATAAATTTCCCGATTATACACATAGTATCAGTATTAAAAGTGCCCAACAAAATCATTATCAAATTATATTCTTACAAAGATACATTTATAGATATGCGACAGTCATTTTGGAGATGAGTGTACATAGTGACTAACACATTGTAAGTTGAATAATGGAACATATTCAAACAATGCCTGAGCTCCCTCTTGGCTAAGCGGTTAGCGTACGCGACTTCGGCGTGGGAGATCCGGGTTCGATTCCCGGCGGGAGCTCATGTGGTTCGGATTCCACGTTAATCAGTAGGTCCACGTCTCATATAGCCTCGCTACTGAAAGGGACGCTAAACTAAAATCAACTCAACTCAAACAATGCCTGTCCCAAGATTAAAGGTAACTCGAATTTTTGTAAGTGCTTTTTGAGTGAAAAAAATGTGGGCAACGAACATGTACTTCTATACATTTTGACAGTGGTGGTGACATATTGTGAAATAAATCTGTTCAAACCGTGATTAATGTCTAAGTGTACAATTGCAGAAAATTAAGAACACTTAATGTAAACATTTTAATTTTGTAACTTAAATTTTTGTAAGTTCTTTTTGTAATAAACATACCTCTTTGTTAGGAAAGGAATTTAAAAGAAAGTAATCTATATTATAAAATTGGAAGTGACTATGTTTGTGACTCTTAATCTCTTGAACCGCCCAACCAATCTCAATTCAATTTTTGACGTAGATGCGGTTCTGGCCTGGGAGTGTTTTCAGCTGTTCACTTTGACAGTAGAACTTAGGGGAAGGGGAGATAGAAAAAATAAATAAAAATTAATGACTCTTGACCACTCAACCGATCTCGATCAAATTTTCAACATAAATGAAGTTTAGGACTGAAAAGTTTTTATATATATATATATATATATATATATATATATATATATATATATATATATAATTTCACCTTGACGGTAAAACCTAGGGTTTGGGGAGGGGAGAGAAATATGTAAAAACAAAATAAAAATAAAAGTGACCTGGGTTGGTTGGTTATATCATTTTGACACTAGAACTTACGGGAAGGGGATGGATATATATACTTATCTCTTGAACCACCCGGCCAATCTCGATGAAATTTTAATGATAGATGAGGTTCAGACCTGAGATGGTTTTGTCATATCACTTTGACGGTGCAACTTAGGGGTTGGAAGGAGGGGAGGAACATTTATAAATGATCGAAAACGGCCCATATTTGTGTCGAATCCATAGTTTTCGGGGTTGCTGACATGAACAGCGATACTTTTGATCCCGTTTAATCCAAATTCGGGATACTTCATTACAAATTTACATATTTTTTTTTTACTTATTTCAGACATTTTTATTAGGGTAGAAGGGGGTAATTGGGAGGTATGTTTTTTGCAACCGTTTTTTTCCTCACAGGTTGTAGATGTTTTTCTATTTAAGGACTGATTATATGTTGCAGGTTCTTCTGCACCTACTATGATAGTAATAAGCTTTCAGCATCTTTATTTTTGATGCTGCAACATTTTTATTGTTGGTCTGGTTTCCACGCAGTTACCACCTTGGGGGCAATTGCGTGCAAAATGATTAAAACCATTGCTAGTGCACATAAACTCGTGGGGGTGATTAGGTGTAATCGAAGAAAACTGAAGCTTTCATTTGATATAACCTGTATTTCACTTAAAAACTAATAGTTTTATGTGGTCTAGAAAAAAAATACATGTTTGTTTACGCAAAATGAGTAACTTATTTCTAAATCTCAAAGATATGTGAATGCCTTTTCAGATCTTCCAGTTATTGTTTATAGCATAGTATATTTTCCTGTGAACTTAATCCAAAATGTATCACACACGTACAAAAAAATCTATAAGCGGTCAAAACTTCGACCAAAAAAAAAAAGTCCTGTCATTCAAAGAAACGTACAAGAAGGTAATAAGACTAACGCTAAGTAACTATAAACTATTACAATAGAACCTGTGTTATAACTCTGGATTGATAAACAGGTTCTATTTACAGAATCAGCACCATTGGCATACGCAACGGCCACTGGAGGCCTAAGTTGAACAAAATAGCTTAATAAGCACAATGCTGTAACACAAAAGTGTACACCACAAAAGACTAGAGATGCAAGGGCTAGGAAAAAAACCTGCTTTTTTGGAAAAAAAACTCGGTTTTTTCTGCTTCGTTTTTTTGCTTGGGAAATTTTGGGCTTTTTTCAAAATTCCGATTTAAATTGATAGAGCAGACTTTGTTTCGCTTCTCTGTAACACAAAAAGTCATTTAATTAGTGGTTTATGCCGATAATAATATAAAACCTCGAAAATAAACCATGAATTTCGGAAAGATATTTCAAACAATTTTACTTCAACATATTTACATTATGAATTCCAAAGGATTAACCAAGGTATATAATAAAAAAAAATTTAATCTCCTATATACAAAAGTAAGCAGAGTTGGCAAGAAACATGGTTGTTTTTGAAAATGCCTAAAACCCGTTTTTGGGGGGGAGTTTAAACCAGGTTTTTGTGGGTTTAAACCAGTTTCTTTTATTTAGATATTTTGCTTTATGTATTTATATTACATATTCACAGAAATAAGTTTGTTTCGCCTTGGTGTTATTATGCAACAACGAGTTATGCTGGAAGAGGTCCCATAAGCTTAAACAAGTCCGGTCAGTAAATTTCTGAAATTGAGAAACTCCATCCCTAGCCATCGTGAAAATCCCGTCATTACTTTAAATGTAAAACAATAACGGGAAAATCCTGTTATTGCTTTGCATGTCAAATTTAAAGGTCAACGTATCATAATCAGTACGCTAAAACTGAGGTATTAAATTACAAATTTAGTACGTAGATATCATTGAAAGTCCAATCCAAGCTAATGTTGGAAGCTTTGTAGGCAATCGATAAATTTTGCCAATTTCTATCAATATATTTAAGCAATCTTGGCTTCTTTATAAAACAACAGGCATTTAGGCCTTACGTAATACTGAGGTTATCAAAAAGAAGATTTTCGCTTAAAGTGACATCCGAACCGCTACTTGGTTTACGCATGAAAGAAGAGTTGTGGTTCGACCGAGAATTGAACATGGGACACTTTGATCAAAAGGTGAAAGGGAAATAAAACTAATGCAGGTGGTTTGATATGTGGAAACGTCAGCATGAAGTTCACACGATTCGCAGTTTTCGTTCTTTTTATTTTTTTGGTTTAAACCAGTTATTTAAAAAAAAAAGTTGGTGTAAACCAGCCAACCCTAAAAGTAAACACTTCTTTTAAAAAAAATACACAAATAACTAGCAAAATTGTATGTAGTATTTTTACTCCAAAATATTCCATACCTTCTTCTGAAACAAAATAAAATTAAAATAAAACATAAGAGAAATATAAGGTTGCACATCTAGAGCGTTTGGTTCTATATATTCTTGAAATTCTACAGTTAAGTTTTATATAACCACCATCACGGTTTACCCAATCCTCAAGTTTTCTTAATTTTTAACAAGAGGGGTTCAAAATATCATTACGAAACTCCCCCCCCCAAAAAAGGACTACAGAATATATTTAAGTTAAGCTAAATACAACTGCACAACAAACATGACTGACTGGTTAGCTTTTGCGCTTCTATCGGGAAGTCCGGGATTCAACCCAGCATTCGACCATTCTGACAAAGCTTTTCTTCATTCCATCTGTGAATATAGAAATAGTACGTGTACTGTGAGTTGGCCGTATCCTTTCTTATTGTTTTTAAATCGTTATTATTACTAATTACCAGCAGTAACGGTTTTGCGAAGGTTAGGGGGGGGCGGCCTTTTGGACTGAAGCTTGTTCCCCAAAGTTACGGAATGTCTAAAACAAACGAAATATCTATTAGTTATGCCTTTACTCATAAACTTTAAGCTCCCGTCAAATAAAAATTACGAATGTTTAGAAAAACTAAACATTAGTAAGAAAAACCTTTCCCAAAATACTTTTCTAAATCTGCCACTGATTCTCAGTATAAAATGATCCGGAAAATGATTGCTAAACATATAAATGAAACGAAATATTAGTTATGCTTGTACTCATAAACTTCAAGCACTTCCCAAATAAAAGTACTTTTCTAAATCCGCTACTGATTATTTGTATAAATTGGTATTCAAGGTTGTGTCTGGAAAATTATTGCTAAATCACTGCACAGCTACAGTATAACAGAAATGTGGAAGTACGGTTTGACGGATATATTGAAAACGTACGCTTTGACGAATATATAGAAAAACGTAAGTTTAACTTTTGCGCTAGAAGCTAGAGTACTAAGCTCTTAGAAATGAAACACGGATGACAAATTGAAATGATCTAGAGAAGGAAAAAAAAAAAAAAAGGTCGATAACTCGAAAGTTAAAATAAAGTTAAATAGCCTCTAAAATTGCCCTCAAATACTACATTCTTCATGTTAGCTTTAATTCGTAAAACATGTGCTCCCTCCATCTTGATGGTGAATTTCAGAGCGAAATATCGCATTTAGGTCATGAAATTCTTATCTAACTATAGAATATACTATAAGAAAGCTATTTAGATAGAAAAATCATGAAAATGAAAAATTTCCAAAATTCTCGTTTTTTCCCCCAAAAAGCTGGCTTTTTATGTGAAAAAAAACCGATTCAAAAAAGCCGGCTTTTTTGCATCTCTACAAAAGACAAAGATAGCACAGCATTTAAATGAATTCTAACCAAAAAATGTTCACTAAAGGGATTCCACTCATTTACCCCCACATCATACGCCCAATTACTCGCTGAGGGTAATTGAGTGGTACAAATTTTAACAAATTTAACTGCCTCACAGTGGGGATCCAAGATTGCTGCTCTTCAGGGCACCAGCCTTGTGATGTTTTTAAGCAGCAGTAAAAAATCAGGAACAAAACATTAACAAATGCGCGATCTATTGTGTCTCAAACCAAAACACACACAAACCTGACACTCGGTTTCAAATATGTCATTTCTCAATCAAATCAGTTTTTGTTTCTGTTATCATTATTACACCCTCTCAAAATTCATCTAAGCTTTTTTCTGATAAACACATACTCACCCAAAATTTTGGTGTAATTAAATTCCATAAAAATATATACTGAAATCCAAAATATAAATTTTTAGAAAGTTTCCCGCCCAATTACCCTTTCTACCCTATATATTTACGACAATTTTTACAAAAGTTCTAAGACTATATATGAACGGAGCAACAGAGAATTGATAGATGTTACTTTTCAACATAGTACCTGACAAATCAGCACATTTTGCCCATCAATGTTAAAGTGCATTAATGCTGCTAGTAAAAAAAAAAAAAAGTCAAAGGCGTGCAAAATTTCATCTACGGCATGTATGACGTTATCGTCAATGTTAAAATGGGTACCTTCCAACTTCTTTTTCAGCTTTTGGAAGAGATGAAACTGAGAAGGTGCCAATTCAAGCGAATAAGGTGGGTGAGGGACCAATCCGTAACCGCAATGGTAAATTGCTGCCATTGCGATGACTGACTTGTGGCTAGGGGCATTGTCTTGATGGAGAATCACACTTGCTGTCAGTTTCCAACTATGCTTCTGCCGAATGTCATCACGCAGCTGTCATAAAAGACCTGCATCGTATTTCACAGTCATTGTTTGTTCGTTTGGAAGATAATCCACCGTCACTATTCCTCCCGAATCCCAGAAAACTGTAGTCACCACTTTTCTAGCTGAGGGCACTGACTTGGCCTTTGGAGGGGTGATGAGGTGTTTCCACTGCTTGGAACTTGGTTTGGACTCTGATTGGTAATGTTGAACTCAGATTTCATCTACTGTGATTAATCGAGTGTGAAAGGCATCTGGATTTGGCTGGTTATGCTGGAAAGGGACGTTAAACTCCAATTAATTAGTCAATCGATGAGCCTAACAGTTACAAAAACTATACATTCGTAAAAATAAGTTTAAAAAATAGTAATGGCAAGTATATGTAAGTTAGGATTAGGTAATATTTTTCTGTTCAATATTCTATATTCTGTATTTAGATTCTGTATGTATATTTGAAATCTCGCCATATGATAATAAGACGTGTGCAAATCCCACATAAATTATCATTTCGCCTATGTGAATAAATGCTGCATTGATTTCATTTCTTCATAGTTCAACAAAACAAATTTACTCGTAAATAACATTTTAATTACAAAATTTGACCGAACGGAACTATGTTTTCTTTATTGTTCCTTAATTCATCTCTGTTTCAGATTCTACTTAATTTAATCCCTCCGGGACACGACCACAGAAACGTCGAGAAAAGTTAAGAAAAGACATATATTTCAGTGGAACTCGAACGAGTGAATAAAAGCATATCCTGATTAGCAGTCAAACATCTCAGAATACTCGACTAGCATCATTCGGCAAAAATTTTGCCAAATATGTCCAGTAACGTTTCTTGTTACTGGATGAAACGTTTATAATATTTGATGTTACATGGTATTTGCTACTTTGACGAATTAAATATTATATAAGTCATCAGGATTATTTAGGATCCGTTTTGGGGATTCACTAATCATATACAGTGGAAACAGAAAAATCCACATGACTGACATTTTTCATACGCAACGCACAAACGTAAAGTTCTGCAGGCTGTCTACATTAGACATGCAATGGCTCGGAAAAACAGTTTTTTTTTTGTTGGAAAAACTCGTTTTTTTCTGCTTCGCTTTTTTACTTGGGAAATTTTGGATTTTTTTTCTTTCAAAATTTTGCTTTAAATTGATAAAGCATACTTTGTTTCGCTTCTCTACAACACAAGAGCTCATTTGATTAGTGGTTGATGTAGATAATATAAAACCTCTAAAATAAACCACGAATTTCTAAAAGATTTTTTTTAATTCTTAACATATTTACATTATGAATTCCAAAGGATTAACCAATATATATATAATTTTTTTTAACTATTTATACACAAAAATAAGTACTTTTTTTTTTTTTAAAAAAAAAGATACACAAATAACTAGCAAAATTATATGTAGTGTTTTTACTTCAAAATATCACACACCCTCTTTTTGAAACAAAAAAAGTAAAACATGAGAGAAATACATTTACATGATAATCTTAAAAGCTGCACATCAAGAGCTTGGTCTCGGGTGGTTATATACATTCTTGAATTTTTTAAGTTTTAACTTTCATATACATTGTATGAATATTTCGAACAAATTTTTCATTCATTGATCACATACGTAATAATGTTACCATCCATGCTTGGAATCTGCAAAATCGGTAAAATTCCGAATTCTATAATGCACTGACTGTTTCTTAAGCTTGTTCAGAATCGGGAAGGTACCAAATTTTCTGTTAATGGATCATATGCGTAATAGACTGTTCATCTGATCGTGCGGTTTCCTAGACTTATAACCACCATCACGGTTTACCCAGTCCTGAAGGTTTCTGAATCTTTAACGACAAGAATTCAACATATCATTACGATTAAAAAAAAAAAAAAAAAAAAAAAAAAAAAAACCTATGGAATACATTTAAAAAGAGTGGAAAGAATCAATCACTGTTCCAATTCACAAGAAAAGCGACAAAATTTATTGGAATAATTAACGAGACATTTCTCTCAACATTATATTAACAAGATTGATTCCATACGTAGATGAAATTATTGGAGATTATCGGTGTGGATTTAGGGAAATCGATCAACTATCGACCAGATATTTACTATTCGATAAATATTCGAAAAGAAATGGGAATATATTACCCAGTACATCAGCTGTTTATTGGTTTTAAAAAGGCTTACGACTCGGATAGGAGGGAAACATTTTACAACATTCTTCCAGAATTCGGAATACCGAAAAAGCTAGTTAGATTAATTAAAATGTGTTTAAATGAATCCCAGAGTAAAGTCCGAGCACAATATTTCTGGTCAATGAGCTTCCACGTCGAGAATGGCCTGAAACAAGGTGATGCGTTATCGCCATTAGTGTTCAACTTTGTTCGGGAGTACGCTACAAGGAAAATCAAAGATAGCAGCCAGGTTCTAGATCTTAATCGTATTCACCAGGTTACGGCGTATGCTGATGATGTAAATTTAATAAGGGATGATAGAACAATAGAAAGAAATGCAGAGTCCTTATTAAACGCTTGCAGCGACATTGGTTTAGAAGTAAATGCAGAGAAAACTAAATACATGAAGTTCGCCGGGATCGTAATATGGCAAATTATGGATACGTTAAAATACCAAATATTACTTTCGACAAAGTTGATACTTTCAAATATCTGGGATCAATATCACCAGACCAAAATTAATCCACAACGAAATTAAATGTCGACGGAAATCAGGAAATTCGTGTTATTATTCAGTTCAAAGTATTTTGTCGCGAATTCTGTCGAAGAATTTAAAGCTTAAAATGTATAAAACGATAACCATGCCTGTTGTGTTTTATGGTTGTGAAACGACGGTCGCTTGAGGGAAGAGAACGCAGACTGAAAGTATTTGAAAATAAAATCCTGAGACGAATATTCGGACCCAAGAGGAACGGGAATGGGGGAAACTTCATAACGAAGAACTGCATAATTTATACGGTTTACCAAACATCGTTACGGTCATCAAGTCTAGGAGGCTCAGGTGGGAGGTCATGCAGCCAGAATGGAAAAAGGTAGAACGCTTTCAAAGTTTTAACGGAAATCCAATCGGAAAACGTCCATAAGGAAGATTAGGCGCAGATGGGAGGACAATATTAAAATGGATCTCACAGAAATAATAATACAAAGTAAAAACTGGATTCAGTTGGCTAAGGATAGAAGTCAGTGGAGAGCTTTTGTGAACGCGGCATTGAACCTTCGGATTCCATAGTCCATAGAGAGAGAGAGAATATATTTAAGTTAAGCACAACTGCACAACAACCATGAGTGAGTGGTTAGCTTTTGCGTGTCTATCGAGAAGTCTGGGATTCAACCCCGCATTCGACCATTTTGACAAAAGTTTTTCTTAATTGTATCTGTGAGATAATGCGTGTACTGTGAGTTCTGGCTGACTTCCTTTCTTATCGTTTTTAAATCGTTGTTATTACTAATTACCAGCAATGACGGATTTGCGAAAGGGGTTAGGGTGGGGATGTTTTACGGGTGAAGCTTGTACCCCGAAATTACAGAATTTCTAAAACAAACGAAATATTTGTTATGCCGTTACCCATAAACTTCAAGCTCTTCTCAAATAAAAATTAGGTATTTTGAGGAAAACTAAACATTAATAAGAAAAACCCCTCCCAAAATACTTTTCTAAATCCGCCACTGATTATCAGTATAAAATGGTCTTCAAGGTTGTATCCGAAAGGTTATTGCTGAATATACAAACAAAACGAAATATTAGTTATGCTTGTACTCATAAACTCCCAAATAAAAAGTAGGAAATTTTAGAAAAAACAAACATTAAGCAGAGAAACACCTCCCAAGATACTTTTTTCTGAATCCGCTAGTGATTATTTGTATAAAATGGTATTCAAGTTTGTATCCGGAAGATTATTGCTAAATCATTGCATAGCTACAGTATAACAAGAATGTGGAAGTACGCTTTGACAGATAGACAGATACTAACAAACGTACGCTCTGATGGATATATTGAAAAACATATCTGACGAGGTGGAAGGAGCTCGTAATGCACTACTTGTCGACAATTCCATCATGCAGAGAACAACCTTTCGTGGGTAGTGTTGATGTATGAGGAACAGGATCACATTGAGACAATGTCTGATACACTTACACAAGTGTCATAGAGGATCCATTTTCCGTCACCAGTAAGCAAGCGATCAAAGATGGGTATGTTCAGGTGCCAAGTGATCAAGAACAAATAGGCTGTCACTCGTTGTTCATTGTTGGCTGCCGACAATGTGTGGGGTACCCACTTGCTTAACTTGTTTCATTTCTGTATCCCATGCAGGTTCATCACATGTTAGACTACTGTCGTCTTTGATGGCTGCTTTCAAGGCCTCGTCATCCAACAGATGTCGTTCACTACGAGGTTTATCCGAAAGGTTCACTTCTCCCGAGCGGAGTTTCTGAAACCAATGCCTAGCGGTGCGTCACGACATTCTCCCCAAATGCCTGACATACGCAGCAGCTTGATGTGGTCACGCAACCAAGCTGCTTCGATACTGGATGAGCTATAACTACTGCACGTGCGCAAGGTCGATGGTCAAACTAACCCCCGATCCTGATCGCTTGACAGGCACGTGCGTCATTTTGTTTCCTCTCTATGCGCGCATGATTAGTGGGACGTCAATAACAAGATTTTTTTGGTTACCTTGTAAATACAGAATCCTGAAACGATTTTAACTTGAAAGCCTGAAACCCGTGGTAAAATTCTGTCTACACCTGATAACAATCAATAATATACTTGAAATGAGAGGTAAAATTAAATGAACGTTATGTTACTGCTTAACTAAATTTATATATGTCGGAAATATAATCATACCGTACCTCATTTTCTCGACTTCGAACATCAGTTAAAGGAGTTACAATAAACAATATGTGCTTTATTCATTCAAATTGATATAATGTCCGAAAGTAGAAACTAAAGAACCAACAGAAATACATCGTTAAATAAGAAAGAAATTACGTTTTCAAAAATTATCCAAAATTTTGTATCTCAAAAGCCGGCGTAAAACGTTTAGTAATTCTTTTTCTACTGAAAGATGGCAGCACTGAGCATATTTATGATTGCAGTGAAGGCGCAGTCAGTCAGTTTACGTACATTTGCTATTTTTTTTTTTTTTATTTTTTACCTCAAGTTTATCTTGCAATTTTGACAATGAATAAAAATATTGAACAAAGAATTGCCTGAATTATCGATTATCAACGGAATTTCGTGTGCAGAATCGTTGAAAATATTGGAAAAGATTTTTGATGAATCAGTTTTATCAAACACTTATACATACGAGTGATACAAAACATTCAAAGAAGGCTGAGGAAATGTGAAGATTTGGCTTGTTCCGGTTGTCCTTCAACGTCTTCGATCGATGAAAACATCAACGAAAGAGTCAACGAAACATCAACGAAAACATCAAGTGAAAGTGATTATTCAAAATTGTCATTCAAGCTTGAGAGAGATGGCCCTGGTCCTCAGTACTTCACACGAAACCATTGGTACCATTCTTATTGACAATTTGGGGAAAAGTTGTGTCGCCTCTCAACTTGTTTCGAAACGGTTGAATTTTCTTCGAAAAAAAAAATCGGAAACAATTTGCTAAAAACATCCTCGTTCGGTCCAGATCCAACCATACACTCATGAAACCCATCATTACGGGACACGAGACACGGGTTTAAAGAGTTTGGCATGCAAATAAGTGTACAGGCTGCGCAATGAAGAGAAAAAATAAGCCAAAGTCAAAGAAACACGTGAGAGTCGCTCTAAAATCAAGGTAATGGTGATTTTTCTTTGACTACCTTGGCTTTATGTGTTGAGAATTCCTGCCAGAGGAACAAGTAGTCAACAACGAGTACTGCATGAAATTTATAAAGCGTTCATGTGAAAATATCTGTCGTAAAAGCTCGAACTGTAAAATTGCGATAACGCACCATCACATAAGGCAATTATTGAGACCGAATTTTGGCGAAGAATTCAGCGAATGCAGGGACGTAAATAAGGGCCCCGCAGACCCCACAATGCGGGAGGGCCCCAAGCCATCAGGGGACCCAAATCATGAAATGGGACGTAGAGAAGGGGCCCCACCCTGCGCTGTCTGCGGGAGGGCCCCCGAGCTTTTAGTTACGCCACTGAACGAATGTTCTTCATCAAGCTCCCTTTTCACCTGGTATAAAACCAGCAGACTTTTCCTGTTTCCAAAACTTCAATTACTACTTCGAGGAAGGCGCTTAGACTCAGTTGACTCTTATCAATCGAAATTCGCTAAAGGAGCTAAGAGCTATTTTGAAAAATGACTACGAAAAGTGTTTTGATGATTGTTGGCATATATGCACTACTTTGAATGGGGCATATTTCGAAGATAATAGAATACATTTCGATGATTAGTTTGTGTTTCACTGACAAAAGTCAGGTACTTTTTTTTGACTGTACTTTTATCCGACAAGCCAAATAAAATTATTCATGAATTAGTATTTGGTCTAGGAATTAATTCGTGCGGTTGGTACGCACACATTGAAGCTGTAGTACAAACACAAAATACATAAATACCTTAAGAAAAATATTGTCCATCGCTAGCCACCACTTTCGCCCATCTGTCAGGCAATGTACGGATTCCGTGGCGAAAGAAGTCCTCATCCTTGGAAGCGATCCAGTCAGAGACCCATGTTTCGATATCTTCTGAAGAAGTAAACCGCTGTCCAATCAAATCGTTGTTCATGCAATCGAACAAGTAGTAGTCCGAAGGAGCAACGTCTGGTGAATACGGCGGGTGGGGTAAAACTTCCCATCCGACATTTTCTAAATAGGTTTTGACCGGTTTTGCGACATGTGGGCGAGCGTTATCATGTTGAACAATAAGTTTATCATGTCTGTTCTCCCATTCTGGTCGTGTTCTGGCCAGAGCTTGCTTCAAACGCATTAATTGTCGTCGATAACGTTCTCCATTCATAGTTTCACCCGGTTGCAGCAGCTCATAGTACACCACACCTTTCATACCCCACCATATGCACAGCATAACCTTTGCACAGTGAATATCTCGTTTTGGTTGTGATGGACCTGGTTCACCTGGTTTTATCCAGGCCTTTTTTCGTTTAGGGTTCTCGTAATGGATCCACTTCTCATCACCCGTAATAATTCGATGCAGAAACCCCTTTCTGCTCTGTCGTTGAAGCAGCAATTCGCAAATGGTTTTTCGTCTTTCAACGTCTCTGTCTTTCAATTCATGTGGAACCCAATGTGACATCTTTTGAATCATTCCCATGGCTTTCAAGCGTTTGGAGACTGTTGTTTGATCAACGCCTAATGCTGCTGCAAGTTGTTCCTGCGTTTGACACGAATCCTGCTCGAGCAATGCTGTCAATTCTTCGTCTTGAAATTTTTTTGGCTGTCCAGCTCGCTCTTGGTCTGCCAAGCCGAAATCACCACTTCTAAACCGTGCAAACCACTTCTGACACGTTCGCTCAGCCAGAGCATGGTCACCATACACTTCCACCAAAATACGATGACTTTCAGTCGCACTTTTCTGCATGTTAAAGTAATGCAGCAGGACACCCCGCAAAAACACTTTATCAGGCACAAATTGCGCCATGTTCACTTAACTACAAACTGGTGTTGTTGACGCTTTAATCCACTGCCCTATACTACGAACGATACGCGATGACAGGGGTTTGCAACACATGTGTGGATACACGGAACTGTGGGACGCTCCGTTCGTTGTGCCATCTCTTGTCCACCCGCACGAATTAATTCCTAGACCAAATATATTAAAAAGTAATATTGGAAATCATATAACAAATAAATACGTTTTCAAAAGACAGATAAATTACATTATTGAGGAGCTGCGACTCCTGATTGCTTCGGTGCTCGAATATCCTTAGAATATTTGTGAGAGTCCTCAGCACCCATACAAAAGAGAGAAGAGAAAGAAAAAGGAAAGAAAAAAAGGGCGGTTATAATCTTCCGTCGTATTTCTTAAATGTTATCAGGGCGCTTTTTTTTTATTGGAGCAGAGAGTGGGGGATATAAGAACTTAATTTTTGAACTTACGACAAGCCTTTCATTTCAATTAGTTACTTTGTATATATTGTCCTTATACAAAAGTATGCGTACGTTTTGTGTGTGTGTGAGTTCTACTAACTCCAGTTCGTTCCTTTCCTCTTAAAGTCTGTAAATCCAAAGGTTCGAGTTCAGAATGGCGTGATGACTTCTAATATAGAGGCTTACAACCTTAGAAGCTTCTGGTTACCCACCATATTGTTATTCAGGAATATTAAGAAAAATTTTCATTCAAAAATTCCTAAAACTGCATCTTCAGGAGAGTCAATTTTCATAGTTTTTCGGGGAAGAACCCCATGGTGAGAGATATATGGATTGTAGTATGGATTAGAGCTTCTCGACTGATTTTCAAAACTCGGGGCTCCTGCCGTCATTTGCAGAACAAATTCACTTTTTTATTTTTATTTTGAAGATATTCCATGAGGTTTTGGCGTAACAAACAAGCGAGGAAAACATACTAGTACACAAAAGTAGTAGTAACACTCCGTGTAGTCGTCTCAGAGTCAGAAACTTCTTGGGGTCTAGAGGGAATTCTAAATAGAAGACTCGAGCAATAAGAGTGTGTTTTAAGAAAGTCTTCCCATATTTCCATGACATGCTTTTGAAAAAAAAAAAAAACATCTCGGTTTTGACGCTTCCCATTCTTGCAGCATATAGGCACACATATGTTTAATTGTATTCAAATCTGGGAATAGAGAGGGCAAGTTATAAAATAAACTCCGAATTTTCACTTACCTATTGTCATGTTTACCAGGAAATATTCTTTTTAAGGAAGCAATAATGTGCTTTTTAAGATAACGTATACACAGTATGTCGGAAAAATATCGAAACTTTTTAAATTAAACAAAACGAATTAGATATTTTGCCAACTGTGCTTTTTTTTTTTTTTTTAAATAATATTCAAATTACGTCTCTTCCGCATGAATACACCGCTGGGCAATTTCAACCAATGCTAGCATAGAGTTTTTAATGTCCTTTTTCGGAATCGCCTCATTGACCCTTGTCACGGTAGACTGGACGTGTGTAACATTGTTAAAAAACATTCTTTTCATGGCCAATTTTAATTTTGGGAATAGGAAAGTCATACGGCATTAATCACGCGAATATGGAGGATGTGGAAGCACACATTTGTTTTTATCTAAAAAGTCACGAACGGCGACGGTTCTGTGACATAGTGCATTGTCGTACAATAAAGACCAATTGCTTGGCATTCGATACTCGGGCCTTACGCGAACGATTCGTTTCCACAAACACTTCATAACACCCAGATAAATTCACCATTAATAGTTTGACCCTGTGAACGAGTTCCCGAAGTATAATACCGTTGGAATCGTAAAAACAAATCAACATAGTCAACAAATCAATCAACCAACAAATCAATCAACAAATCAACATTCAAAAGTCTTTTCATGTGACTTTTGAAAACGCAGTTTTTATGCTTTCGGACAACCTGGGAAATTTCACGTAGCACTTATGTGTTTTTGCGGGTTCATCATCGGTTACAATCGATTCCAGGAATGTTCTGTTCCGTCTGGCTGTTTTAGTCAGGTCCTTGCAATGTTCAGCGCGAGCAAGTTTTTGGTTGTCAATTAAGGTGTGCAGAACAAATCAAGCACAGACTTTCCGTATCTTTAAATCCTTTGTCAAAATTTCTTGAATCATATCTTTCGTCGTATGTGATCCCTCTGCCATCCATCTCTCAGTCGAATTCGCATTCGTAGTTGAACAAAGATAAATTACAAGTATAATTCGTCAAAGTAGCAAATACCATGAACATCAAATATTATGATGAACTTATTTCGCCAGGGCGAATTAAACCTGAGACAATGCAAGACGCTTCATCCTGCAACAAGATACGTTACTTAACAAATTTGGCGTAATTTTTAGCGAGTGATCCTAGTGGAGTGGTTTGAGATGTTTGGCTGCTAATCAGGATACACTTTTAGTCGGTGGTTCGAAACCCACTAAAATGCATATTTTCCCCCTTAACTTTTCCCGACGTTCTTGTCCCTGTTAGATTCAGTTAAGTAGAATTTGAACTAGAGATTAATTAATGGGCAAAATAAAACAGTCCCATTTGGTCTAACTTTTGTAATTAGGAAATATGTCGTTTAAATTTGATTAAATTGTGAGGAAGTCGAGTCGATGCAGTATTTATTTGTATAGGTGAAATGATAATTTAGGTAGGATTTGCACACGTTTCATCCTGTGGAGAGATTTTAAATATAGAAATTGAGGTATACAGTATTAAATAGTGAAAATATTACCAAATCCTAAATTACGTATACTTGCTGGCCCTTATGCAGAGTCGTTCTGACGCTTGATTAGTGCCATACTAAAGAATTCGACTAACATATGTTTCTTACAGTTGTGAGACCTTTAGTATGACGCTAACGTCAAAATGACTGCATAAGGCAGGCAATTACTACTTGTTTATTTTATTTTTAAGACTGTGTGATTTTTGTAAGTGTTAGGTTCATCTATCGACTAATTAATTGGAATTTAACGTCCCTTTCTAGCATCATGTTTATATAACAAGGGACTTTAAAGTGTAACCTGAGACTGTACTGGAGTTTTAATCTGAGGGAAGCACCCTAATCGGAAATAGGTATCATATATTTACATGTATTATATTTTTAATTTATTTACACAGAAATTATGATTTTGCCATGTGAAAATTTATGACAAGAAACAAATTCAATTTTGTTTTTTTAAGAAAAGGTTACTGAATGATCTTGTTACGAATTAGACGGTAGTAAACTGATCATACTTAATATTTTATTTTCAACTATAGCATTTTATATTCGCAATTCACATAATATTCTCTCCTAGTAGAATTTGGAAGGAAATAAATCGCGAAAATTGTATTTAGAGAAATGTTTTCAATATCGGGATTAAGTTAAAAACACGCGAGAAAGTTGACTTCGTTCTGGAGGTGAAAACACAAACATAACATTGACAAACTACTCACCTAAACTGCATGAGTATTAATTACGCTATCTGAAATTTGGTTTAAACGCTTGTATAAATTGATTTCCTGCTTCCAACTAGGCTGTATTTACAATCAGATGCGATAGAATTTACGGCGAATAATTGAAACTATACATAAACTATTTTTTGAACAAGTTAAATCCGAGAAATGTTTGGGGTTGGAAGGATAGTAAATGTTTCCATAGTTAGAAGACTGGTTATGCAAAACCACTGAATCCTTTTGATCACACTGTCCCTGCAATTCAACTGAGATTTTATATAATGTATTACTTTTTAGGTTTTCTTTATATTTAAAATACTTCTAGAAGAACTAAATACATGTAGAGTAAGCAATTCTTGGAATATGACCTTTGCTTTCATTTCAGAACGAAAATGCTTTTTTTATATATATAAATAGTTTGTCATATATAATTTATAAATTTAATTTCTAGCTCGTGATAAGTTGTATATAACTGAACTGTAATGGAATATATTTAAAAGAGAATGTAATTTAAATAAAAAGACTTTGATGTGTTAATGTTTTCCATTAGTGCGTGCCATCACTTAAAATAATTCATTGTCCTCAGATACAGACAGTAGGTTGCAGTGCAACATATTCAGTCTTAAAATTTAAATTACGGTACGTTCTTTAATCCTGGTAGTGCTGGTTTCTCTTCCCTTTGGTTTTGAGGACACTAGATGGCGCTGCTTCTGTTCAGTTGATCTTTACTCGTCCTTCGTGTATGTCATCATCATCAAGATCATTTCTATTCTGCCATTTTGACAAGTCACATACCGCAAATTGAGAAACTTGCATGCACCACGATCATCAGCTAAACTGTTTCCCTCAACGTAGAATTTTATTTAAATATTGCCCATCAAATGAAGCCTCTTCCGTCTCTTACTCCTTTTCCTGCCACCATACCTTCTAGCACGTCCCTTTAATCGACTTTCGTCTCAGCTGATGTCTCAACCAGTTTCTCTTCCTCTTTTCAGACTGGGATTTCGCAGGTTCGAGTTCTGCATTGGTCCTCTTCATAATGCAAACCTCTATTTTTAATGCATGCGAAAGGCTTATTGTGCATACAAACATGTGAGTGTGTGTCCGTTCATACCCTAAAGTATCGTTTGTGACTAGGGCTGAGGAGGTATGAGCCCCAAAGCTCAAGTTTTTATGACGAGCTTTGTATATTCTAACCACAATTCCATGCAGTTCTAAACATTAGAGGTCACGCATATCCTTTGTAAGTGTATTATCAATAGGTTGGAGCATCTGGATTGTTTTCTTTCGACTACAGCAATTCCTGATTCTGAATTTGCACCTAGTTTGCCAACAGTCGCGTGAAGAGAATGTTACATCAACGGCTGACATCGAAGGGGATAGAAGTAAACCTGATGCGTTATCTGTAGAGACCTTACTTAGTTCTCCATATTGTTACTAAATATTCTTTTATTATTAATATTTGAAGTGCTGTGAAAATCTTAGATGTTATTTGAGATCCAGTGGTCTCTCAGGTTGCAAAATTTTACTTTTTAATTGGGGCCTTATTTACTTGCCGTACGGGTAAGAAGGTTATTTTGTATATTTCAAAACTTTTTTCATACATTCAGCTCAATGTTTAAGTTAAATATACCATAAGATAGATAAAACATCTGTCTATTAAAATGCTACAATCTATCTATTAAAATGCTACAATAGCAATTAAGAGCGGCCGAGCTCCAACTTATAACTTTAGCTTTCAAACCTTTGATTTACGGTTATTTGTGATTTCACGTTTATAATAAAGACAAATATTTTAAAAAGGTGTACTTTAAATAAATTACTTAAAGAGATCTTTTTCACAAAGTTTATCCTTTTAAATTATTGTTCAAAGCCTTTGCCTTTTAATAAGCCTTCTCCGAAATAAATGCAAATGAATTATGCTGTCATATCTGGAGTTTTTTAAACTATATGTTTGTGGCAAATCCTTTCGACAGTGAGATCTCGGAAACTACAGGCTCTAGAAAGATGACGTTTTAACTGATCGATTGCAAATTTTGCGTAGATTGTCCAGTTCTAACTGAATATTTAAAAAAAAAAAAAATGGCCATTATTTTTTTATTACATGTTTACGGTTACACTGGAAGTGTTGAAATTTTTAAAAAAGTAAAGCATCATATCCTACGCATTATGCATTCCAACACCATATAATTGTTCACAAGGGTTGCATATCTCTCAGGCGTTTATTTTATGGCCAAATTGTAATGAAAAACGAAGGATAACCATTTTTCCAGTCTAACGAGGAAACTGTCCCAAATGTAAACAACCAATTTTTCTGAGGTCCGGATATGTGTTACGGAAGACCAAAGTAGGAGACATATTTTGGCGTTTGGGCCCATACGCAGAAATTTCCGAAATACGGGGCCCCAAAGTGGCCCTACATGCTATAACTAGGAAGGAAATGACATTACTTGTACAAAACCAATTTGGCTGGGGTCCGGATATGTTTTACAGACCACCAAAGTAAGAGACACGTATTTTGTCGTTTGGGCCCATACGCAGAAATTTCCGAAATACGGGGCCCCAAAGTGTCCCTACATGCTATAACTAGGAAGCGAATGACGTTACTTGTACATAACCGATTTGGCTGGGGTCCCGTAACGTCATTCGTTTCCTAGCTATAGCATGTAAGGCCACTTTGGGGCCCCATATTTTAGAAATTTCTTCGTATGTGCCCCAACGCCAAAATACGTTTCTCCTACTTTGGTCTCCCGTAACACATATTCGGACCCCAGCCAAATCGGTTGTGTACAAGTAACGTCATTCGCTTCCTAGTTATAGCATGTATGGCCAATTTCGTTCCCATGATTTTGGAAATTTCTGCGTATGGGCCCAAACGCCAAAATACGTGTATCCTATTTTGGTCTCCTGTCTCACACATCCGGACCCCAGCCAAATCAGTTGTTTACACTTGGGACCGTTTCCTCGTAAGTTGAATCTTGCGGTGTTTTGCCCAATGAACACCATATATCAGTAGCATTATAATTTATTGTTGTGAAATGTATTTGCTTATTACATACTGCATGCAAGAAAGGAAAAAAAACACTGATCATTCATGAATTAAAAACTCCAACCGGAAGCAGGCTCAAATCTTGCAAACGGTGCGAGATATTGAGAAAAAATAATCGAAAAATCTCCCCTTTATGATACCCCTTGCCGATTTTTTTAAAAATCAAGACGTCTTTCACTTGTGTCTGTAAAGGGACATGTACAGATGTGAGGAATAACAAGGATATTCATGCTCATATGTGAATGATGCGCAGTATAGATAGCTAAGGCTCAGCTAGTTGACAAATAAAATGTATATATTTTTTTGTCTTCTGCATCATATATATTTACGTAATAAAGCATTTATACTTAGGTAGGCCTTATTTGCCGCAAGCGCCTTACTATAGATTCTTATTCCATATCCATATATAATTAGTAGTAGTAGTAGTAGTATTTCATATGTAAATAATAGAACTATAATAAGTTCAAATAAATGTTCTTTTATTATTATTCGTAGTATAAAATTATTTTTTGTGTTAAAAAAAGAAATCTATAAAACTATGTGCATTGTTGCAAAGCGTTGAAAAAGGACTTAATCAAAAATTTAATTGTATCGTATAAATCCCCCATTGTCCTCAAAGACGACGGACCCCCTATGCCTCCCCATCAACTGAACCTAAGAAGTTCTGTCAAATTCCAGCTGCCTGCGGTTTGTATGAATCCAAATTGATAGAATTTCGAAAGCTTTCAAAAATACTTATTTGGTCCTTAACGGGTTAACGTAAAAGTTTACTTGATTGAAATATGATACATGGATACTGTTCTCCAGTAGCAAGCATTTCTTATTATGATAGCATGGGCAATTCATTCCCGCCATTAATCCACTTTTAAATGGTGATTTGTAACAACTAATCATTGGAACTGGATTTCAATTTATTCACTTCTAGGATTGAACTGATCAATCAGGCAACAAGGCAAATGCTCGGTGTGGCATCCGGTATGACACTTAAAAAAAATCATAAAAATAAAATGAATAAATTTACCTAAAATACATTATTTTCCTTTAATAATACACAAAATAATTCAAACAATAAAGTTATATATAATTTAAGAATGTTTCTTTATGTAACTTTTCAAGTCGCGTGTAAGATAGATTGACCTGAAATTATATCATTTTTACCGCTGCTTCTTCTGTAATCAAACATTAAACAAAAATAGCACCTTTATATCTCCCAAAGTTAGTGATGTGGGTTTCGTGTTGGGCTTCTGTTTACGGTTAAGCACTAGTCGAGCCAAAACTCGACTCTACTCGAAACTCGAGTTGATTTCGAGTCGAGTCAAAGGTAATTTTCTTGAGTCGAGTTCCGAGCCGAGTCACTGTTTTGAGGTCGAGTTTCGAATCGAGTCGTGTTTGATGAATGGCTCGCTCGTTCTGCTCGTTTCGAAATCATGCCCTGATTAGACTGGAAAGCGAAAGCAGTAATATGGAATACTTTTAGTGTTGCTCACGACAGGGGCGTATCTCGTTGGATATTTTTATTGTAGCTCGTCTCGTCTCCAGAACGAGACGACAATAAATTTCTATAACGAGACAGCCTCAAATATCGCGAGCACCAATATGAGTATATACTGTAGTTCATACCATCAAGGCTGAGACCTGCACGGTTGAATTTTTGAGCCCAAGGAGAAGCCCAACCCGGGTAGTGATGTCAACCGGCTCGACTCTGTTCAACTAAACAGCTCGAGCCGGCTTGGTTGGCATGAGCCACTGACTCGAGCCAGCTCCTTTGAAACGAGTACATCGGCTTGGTTAGACAGCTCAACTGGGCCGATAGCTCGAACTGGCGTGGTTGGGGTAAGGAATCAGTTCGGTTTGGTTCGCCTCGGGTGAGCCATCGGTTCGAGCCAGCTCCGTTTTGTGAGCTGTTGGCTCGGCTCGATAGTGAATGAGCTGTGAGCCGAACCGCTTAAGCCGTTGACAATCTTAAACTCGGGCCGAGCAGTTATGTGGCTGGTCCATATAACTTTTTACAATTTTTTGCTCGAACCCGAATACTTCTCTGGAACTCAAACCCAGAACCTCGTGACCTGTGTCCTTAACTCCTGAAGGCTTCTCGACGACCGAGACCGACAGTCAACTAGACACACAGGGCTTAGCTCGAGTTGGCTCGTTTTGACTCAACTCGACTTGAAACTCGATCCGAATTCGAGTTGAGTTTCGAGCCGAGTTGGAGGATTTTTTTCGAGCCGAGCTCAAAGATGTCTGTTTCGTGTCTAGTCGAGTTTCAAAGAAAACGTGCTAGAACTCGCTCGTGCCCATCACTATTTCTGTTGCCGTCTCTTGTATGTAGATCGTTGGTGTAGGAAAGTGTACCGGTAATAGCTTGTAGCACGCTTTTGGTATTACGTCTTATTGCAGAATTAACAGGAGTACCATATTAGAACAAGTGGGTTTAGTTTCAAAGTGTGAAACTAAGGTATGGAGGACTTTCAAACTTTGTGAAATCAATACTGAAACTGCAAGTAGTACATATATAGCTTGTGATTGCAATAGAAGGATCATATCAAAGATAAAACTAGTTCGTCAGATGCTGAATCCATGTCAAATTCTGTCAGATGTTGTCGATGCTGTCAGATGTTGAACCCATGTCAAATTCCATTACTCGCTATCTCTTACTGTTCATGCTATAAGGAGATTAATACTAAAAACGGAATTGGTAGACACGACCACTTCTGATTGCAATAGAGGAATAAAATAAGGAACTGAAATATAATCTTACGATATTGAACCATATATTAAGAAACTAAGTTGTCGGTATGTATTACTGATTTTTTTTTCACTGGCGATAAATGTTGAAACCGTTACTTTTTTTAATCACTTCCAGTTTGAATACTGGGCTAACGGAGGAAAAGACTGAATAAATTCTTAAAAACCACTTGTTGTTATATCTTAACAGTTTTGCTTTATTTCGATCAACATTGAAACCGTAAATGGTTGATTTTTGGAACTTCTGGTTTGAACAGAGGGTTAACTTGATAGCTGTAATATTATTCAGACACTAAATTGATTCCATAAAATCGCTTGTCGTTTTCTATTATCTTTTTTGCTCTATGGAGATCAATATTGAAACCAAAAGTATCACTTCAGATACTGAATCGATTCCAAAGTGGTTTGGCGCTATCTTGTTACCGTATTTGTGCTATGGCAATCAATATTGAAACCGGAAATTATTTTCTACCATTTCTGATTTGAATAGACGGATGATGTGCACCATATTCATGAAACGCTGAATCGATTTGAAAAGCGTCCCTTGACGTTATCTCGTACCAATTTCGGTTTGAATAAAGTGTTAGTGAAGTAGATGGAACATATTTGTGGAATGCTGAATTAATTAAAAAAGACTGCTTGTTGCTGTTTCTTACCGTTTTTGCTCTATAGAAATAAATATTGAAATTGAAAATTGTAGTAAATGTATACCAATTTCGGCTTTAGTAGAGATGCAGGTGAAGATGACATCTCTCCTTGAGATGCTTACTCGATTTCGAAAAACCACCTATAATTATTTTTTACCGTTTTCGTTATATGACCAATTCCATTTCAAATCGTCCAGGCAAACCACAATTGGTCCCCATCATAGTCTCAGATTTACTTCATTTTTTTAAAATAAGAAACTACATACAAAATTATTAGACCCATATTTTTTTCTTTTTGCTGAAAAAAATTTTTCTTCGGTATACAGCCTTCCAAAATGGCCGCTCTCCTCTCGGATTGCTCGAAAAACTAAAAAACATGTCAAATTAAAACTTTTATTGTAGAAAAACGAGTGTATTTAGTAACGTAATCGCAATAGCAGGAAGAGTATAAAGTTGTATGTTTCGTTGGAGGGCCAAAATTTGTCTATTGGTCCAATAGGAATCGCGCAATTCACTCGCAATGTTGCCAACTTTGATTACATTTTTTCCTAACTTCAAATATTTTTTTTTTCTGTCCTCACGAGCAATATCAACCATCTGCTTCTAGCATCGAAATCTATTGCATAAGGTCTCTTGAAAATGTAAAGGACTTACGTTTCTGATTATTACATCCCATGTTATAGCATGATGAAAAGCTGAAAATTTCATTAAGACGCCATGTTTGGACGCCATTTTCTCAAAAAACCCACCTTTTAAAAATTTGAATTTTTTACGTATTTTGGAGAAGTACCTAAGCATTTAATATCCGTTAACCATTCATGCGGCTGCAGCCCCTAACATTCGCAATTAATTATTGAAATTTCGATTTTTGTACTTGCAATGTAAATATTTCCTATGGGCATTTACATCCTATACACAAGGCGATTTGAAAAGGAGTATGAAAATTTTGAGAGATGAATCCTGACATCAAATCCAGTAGAAAAGTTCCTATAAACATGAGTCGAATTCCGCTTCGTTTTCGAGTTACAGGGCTTCCAACTCGGGACCCAAAATCGGTTCGGGACAATAGAAAATAATATATATATTTCGTGTTAAATCAGAAACTGTGTGTTAAGGCTTTGATAAAGTTTAGAAAGTTGATTTGTATCAATATGATGATTTTTACGTGCGTTGCAATTCAGTTGGCAGTGTTGCCAACTTGCTAGATTTTTTATTATTTCTTTTCAAATGACACTACGTGGATTTTATTTGATATTTGGTATTCATTAATAATTGCAAACATCACACGAAGCACAATTTTCCCTCACATTACCACAGTTTTCGAAAACACATGCATTTCATTAAAAGGTTTTATCTCATGCGTTATTGATAGTTTATGTGATTCGGTGTCGTGAACATCGTCCTAGTGTTCCCTGGAACCATGAAAATTATTTACACTGGTAACATGACATTGTAGTGCACTAGTTAAGTGTTTGTGTGAATAACAATGGGAAAGTCCTATTACAGTAAGGACCGTATTAAATGTGTTGATAATGCTAAAAGCCATAAGATGATTGTGCACAGAAAGAATTCTAAACAAAAAATTTATCTTGCGGTAAAATATATGGATTGCGTACTGCGTGTCAGCCCAAACGTACTATTAGGGGAGGATGATTATTTGTGTCTTGTACACAAGGCGATTTGAAAGGCAGTATGAAAAATTTTGAGATGTGAATCTTTCACCGTAGTCTAGGTGTCACCGATAACAGCCGTTTTAATGGGGCACATTCATGGTTAGCATGTTAACTGTTTGGTTAATGGTTTTCAAATCTACATTCAGAGGAACAAATTCTTTATCTTGCTGGTGCATAATTTCATATTTAAATCTTCTTTCGTGATCACCAATACATCACACACTTCACGTTGTTCACGGTAAATATTCAAAGCACCCTTTACACGAATAATCATCCTCTCCTAATACATACTACGTTTTGGTAGACGCGCTGCACGCAATACATATATTTTACCGCAAGACAAAATGTTTGTCAAGAATTCTTTCTGTACACAATTATTTTATTCCTTTTAGAATTATCAACACATTTAATACGGTCCTTACTGTAATACACTGAGAAAAAATTATTTCTATAGTAAGCAAGAGGATACCGTATATTTGTACAATATACCGGTGCACGGAGATCGGATTTTTCTCTGTGTAGGACTTCCCCATTGTTATTCGCACAAACACTGTAACTAGTGCACTACAATGTCATGTTACCAGTGAAAACAATTTTCATGGTTCCAGAGAACACTAGGACGATGTTCACGACACCGAATCACATAAACTATCAATAACGCACGAGATAAAACCTTTTAATGAAATACATGTAAGTTTTCGAAAACTGTGGTAATGTGAGGGAAAATTGTGCTTCGTGTGATGTTTGCAATTATTAATGAATACCAAATATCAAATAAAATCCACGTAGTGTCATTTGAAAAGAAAAATAAAATAAAAATTCCAGCAAGTTGGCAACACTGCCAACTGAATTGCAACGCACGTAAAAATCATCATATTGATACAAATCAACTTTCTAAACTTTATCAAAGCCTTAACACATAGTTTCTGATTTAACGCGAAATATATATATTATTTTCTATTGTCCCGAACCGATTTTGGGTCCCGAGTTGGAAACCCTGTAACTCGAAAACGAAGCGGAATTCGACTCATGTTTATAGGAACTTTTCTACTGGATTTGATGTCAGGATTCATCTCTCAAATTTTCATACTCCCTTTCAAATCGCCTTGTGTATAGGACCTAAATGCTCATAGGAAATATTTACATTGCAAGTACAAAAATCGAAATTTCAATAATTAATTGCGAATGTTAGGGGCTGCAGCCGCATGAACGGTTAACGGATATTAAATACTTAGGTACTTCTCCAATACATGTAAAAAATTCAGATTTTTAAAAGGTGGGGTTTTTGAGAAAATGGCGTCCAAACATGGCGTCTTAATGAAATTTTCAGCTTTTCATCATGCTATAACGTGGGATGTAATAATCAGAAACGTAAGTCCTTTACATTTTCAAGAGACCTTATGGAATAGATTTTGATGCTAGAAGTAGATGGTTGATATTGCTCGTGAGGACAGAAAAAAAATGTTTGAAGTTAGCAAAAATTTTATCAAAGTTGGCAACATTGCGAGTGAATTGCGCGATTCCTATTGGGCCAATAGACAAATTTTGGCCCTCCAACGAAACATACAACTTTATACTCTTCCTGCTATTGCGACTACGTTACTAAGTACACTCGTTTCTCTACAATAAAAGTTTTAATTTGACATGTTTTTCAGTTTTTCGAGCAATCCGAGAGGAGGGCGGCCATTTTGGAAGGCTGTAGGGTCTAATAATTTTGTATGTAGTTTCTTATTTTAGAAAAATGAACTAAATCTGAGACAGTCGTGTGGACCACCCTGGACGATTTAAAATGGAATCACTCATATAGCGATCAACGTTGAAACATGAAATGTTTTTTTTTTTTTTTTTTTTTTCAGTCAGTCCTGGTTTGAATAGAGTTTTCAAAAAGAAAATGGAAACTCCTCTTGGGACGCCTAATCTGTTCAGGAAAAACAGAAAGAAAACTTGTCGATATCTGACCATTTTTACTCTGACACCTGTCGAGTGTCGATAGATAGGCAGACATATGTAAGATTCCGATATTTACGCATAGCATAGTTTGTAAGTCTGAAAATCTATTGAGGGGAACGTTATATGGATGATAAAAGGCGTCTCTCTTGTACTTCAAGTTTCACTGTTATATCTTTTTTTTTTTTTTTTTTTTATCGCTGGTTAGAGGACAGTAAAATTTCATATCTTTTTAAAAACCATAAAAACACTGTGAATTTAGCGGTATACCCACTGCCTTCTACCTCCGTCCGCTCCCTCTAGCTGCCTGCTCAATCAGCCAAAAAATGCGTGTACGTTTCATCACGAATTCGCCACTAGATGGCAGGTCCTACCATGGCATCCTACCGTTTGACAGTCAATCCTGTAGCGTTGCAGTTTGACATTTGTACGTATACAATACATGTTAATAGAAAGAATGTAAAGAAATCTAAATGGTTTGCGTAGATATAATATGCGGTAGTCATGAAGAAGTACAAAAAAAAAAAAAAAAATGTTCAAATAGAAACACATTTGTTGATGTTACGGCTGAGGCACAAAAATGAAAGAATACGCACAATCATATATTGGCCTAAATAGAATATATATAATTTTAAGCTCTCGTGTGAAGGAACTCCGATGCTATAAGCAAGGGTGCCGATCCTGGGAGCGGAGGCCCCGGCCCCCCGCATTGTACTTATGAATAAGCGATATTTGGTATAATTTGAATACAAATTGTCTTAAAATCCTCATATATGTCTTCTGCATCTGAATGCCCCCCTCCCAAATTTACTGAGAAATCGGTGCCATTAACTATAATTATACAGGATGGTTAAAAGTAGGTATACGCCTACACCCCTGCATCGATCAGGTATATCATTCTAGCTTATAGGTTCATTTGTTTCGGCTGTTCCGAGCTTAAGATATAAGTACAAAGACATTAAGAATAAATAATAAAGAAACTAAGTCTACCTTATGGATAGCAATAAGAAATGATATAAAAAGCAATGGGTTGATCAGTACGGGACTGTATACCTACTTTTGGGCCATCCTATATATAATAAGGAAGTTTAAACCCCAACACTAGTCATTACTAATACAAATGTGGAACACAAAGAATTGTACCTTTTCTAATACACTTTCTAGACTTTGGGCTATCGCAAACCACACCACAACATGTTATATAGATTGTTTTTGCTCTAAGCCAAATTGTACATTGTTTTACTATTAAAATTAGTGTTGCCCACGATACGAAACAGCAACTGTCTATGAGAAACGAGATGACAAAGCTGTCTAACGATATAGCAACAGCTTCTTGAGATGAAGTAGCTTAAATCTTGTCTCGAGAGCAACAATATCCAAAATATACAAGTGAGTGTCGTTTCAGACAGTGAAACTACAGTAGACTTACAAGCTATGCATTGAAGACATGGAGTACATTCTTGGGACTGAATCGATTACTGAGAAACCTTTCGCAAAATCTCTTACCGGTTTTGCTATATGTAAATCAACATTGAAACTGGACGCAGTACTGAATTTCTTCAACTTGCAGTTTTACTAAACTATAGGGGTGCAGAGGTTATTTCCCTGAGACCATGAATCAATTTCCGAAAACAGTTTGTGGCTATCTATCACCGTTTTGAGTTATAAGCTTTACTGTTGAAACCGGAAGTGGTCGATTTCAACCACTTCCGGCTTAAGTAGAAGGTAGTCCAAGGAGATGGAAAATATTCCTGGGACACTGAATCGATTCCCGAAAACTGTATGTCGATAGCTCTTGCCGTTTTTGCTCTGATACCTGTCAACCGAAGGACATAGCCGTTCTATAAGACTGCCAATACTTATACATAGTATAGTTTGGAAGTCTAATACTGGAGATCTTTTTCATTTTATAACTCCTCGTCAATATACCCCATTGTTGAACTCATCAAATGTTGAGTATACAGTTAGTTTATTGACTTAGAGAGTTTCGTATATGCAACTGCCAAATGCTTGAGGAAAAAACGGAAAATCTAGTATCCCTCATTTATACCCGACCCCTATTAATTTTCTTACATAGTTCATTATCAGATAGTATTTCATGAAATAATACTCCATTGTATTCCAACTTGCCTTTTCTTGCTTTGCAGAATGATACCCAACAATATAAGACCATTTTCTTTTCTAAACTATTGGAAAAGTGTGGCCATTCCTATGCAAACCATAAAGATTTACTCGCAAAAATGGACAGTACGTGCTGCACTCTAGCGTCCAAATTAGAAAACAAGCGTTCACGCGCGAGGCAATGGTTTTTGAAAAGAATGAACAGGCAGGTAAGTGAATCGAGGAGGCGGTGGGTATACCATTCCTCATAATTTTCAACAGAAACAACAAAGGAACTGTTCCAAACGTGACCAATTTTCCCATTTACGTCGCATGTATACAATTTGGTGTGGGAAGAGGTCGTGGTCTAAGCCCTTCACATATGAACAATGGTAGCCATAGCTCAGCGGGGACATGACTAAAAATGGGTCAACAATACAATTGAAATGCCCATAAGGCGCGCACGTTTTTGACATATTTTGTGTATATTGTCCAAAAGAGGATGCGCGCTCTGTTGAGGTTTAATAGAAATGAGATACACATTAACCTTTTCAGGACGAACGGCTCAACCCTTGAGCCAGCAATTCAAACCTCTCTAGCTCCATTGGTATGTATCTCTTCAGAAAGGATGGAACTTTTTAATCCTGTGTATCTCATTCATGTAGTGGGTCCCGTCGTGAAGCAGGAGGGGGCAAAGTTGGGTGTTTATAGCTTTCCCTCTCTCCCTTCAGAATTTGGGGGGAGGTACCCCCCCTGATGGAGCTACAAGGATAAAAAATGTCCTCCATAGAGACAAATGAACATACTTACTAGCCATACCCAGTCCATGACTTTTGGGCTTAAGAGGGGTGAATAGGAGGGGTATTGAATTTACCCTTTTTCTTATTGTATATTTTCTTATAAAGACAAAAAAAATATTTCAAATTTGAGGAACTCTGGCAACATTGTTATTCATCGTACGCAAGAAAAAAAATCTCACATTTACGACAGATATTTGGGACAATGATACACAAAAGTTAAACCCGTCGGTTCAATACGAATGGAGAAAGAAATTCGGAACCCCACACCTACGTGACACATCCTGTATATTATTCAATATCCACTGTAATGTGCTCTAACGTTGACAGCCCTAGCGATATTCCTAATTATCACAGACACACAAACCATACCTCGTTGAAAACCTTATAGATCAGCCATTCCAACAATGTAACTTTTGTGTGTCTCGGGCCAAACCAGTAAAAGAAGAAGACGAAATCAAAATTTTGGGTGGAAAATCAAATTTTTCGAAATTTGTCGAACTATGGCCACGCTGTTATTTTTCGTACGCAAGGAAAAAGAATCTCACATTTACGCCAGACATTGGGAACAACGATATAAAAAAATGAATGGTGTAGGTGCAATAGGAGTGAAGAAAAAAATTCGGAACCTCGAACCTACGTGAATCATCCTGTATTTTGCTCGAGAGATTGTGGTATACGCTAATATCGGCAGGCTTGACCACGCTCCTAATTGTCACAAGCATATCAGCTATACCTCGTTGGACAGCTTATGGGACAAACATTCCAACAAGGTAACTTTTGTGTGTCTCGGGCCAAACCAGTAAAAGTAGAATAAGACGAAAGTCAAAATTTTGGGGGGGAAATTAAAATTTTTCGAAATTTGTCGGACTATGGCAACACTGTTATTTGTCGTACGCAAGGAAAATAATTCTCACAATTTGCCAGACATTGGAACCAACGATGTAGAAAAATGAAGGGTTTAGGTGGAATAGGAGTGAAGAAAATAATTCGGAATGCCGAGCCTACGTGAATCATCCTGTATGTTTTCTAGAGATTGTGGTATAAGCTAACATTGGCAGACTTGGCCACGCTCTTAATTGTCAAAAACATACCAGCTATACCTCGTTGGAAAGCTTATAGAACAGACATTCCTACAAGGTAACTTATTGAACAGACAGAGACACACACACACACACACACACACACACACACAGAGAGAGAGAGAGAGAGAGAGAGAGCGAGCGAAAGGAAAACAGTTATCACCTCAGAACGCACCGTTCAATTTTTAGCCTGGTCAAAGTTAGCTGTAGCTATCAGTTGAACTAAGAGTCGTAAATATGCATTTCTTTCAACTCCCTCCTTTGACAAGTTATTTAGTTTTAGAAAAAAATCTTCCTGCCGAAGCAAAAGGAAAGAAAACCAATGATCTTGCGACGAACAATGTTAGGTGAACCAATGCGAGTTTATTCTCTGCCGTTAGTAAGAGAATTTTTCTGCATTCCTACTGCACTTACACGGTTTTTTTTTTTTTTTTTGCACAATTGTTCACAATAACGGGGGTAAATGTGAGAATTATTTTTCTTGCATACGACAAACAACAGTGTTGCCATAGTCCGACAAATTTCTAAAAACTTTATTTTCCACCCAAAATTTTCATTTTTGTCTTCTTTTTATTTTACTACTTTGGCCCGACAGACACGAAAGTACCTTGTTGGAATGTTTGTTCCATAAACTTTTCAACGAGGTACAGCTGGTATGTTTGTGGCAATTAGGAGCGTGGCAAAGCCTGCCAATGTTAGCGTATACCACAATCTCTCGAACAAAATACAGGATGATTCACGTAGGTTCGGGGTTCCGAATTTTTTCCTCCATTCCTATTGTACCTAAATCCTTCATTTTTTATATCATTGTTCCCAATGTCTGGCGTAAATGTAAGAATTTTTTTCCTTGCGTACGACTAATACCAGTGTTGCCATAGTCGGACAAATTTGGAAAAAATAGATTTTTTTCGCAAAAATTTTGACTTTCGTCTTCTTCTTCTTTTACTAGTTTAGTCCGAGAGACAGGAAAGTTACCCTGTTGAAATGGATGTCTCATAAGGTTTCCAACGAGGTATAGCTGATATGCTTGTGACAATTAGGGGCATCACCAGACTTGCCAATGTTAGCGTATACCACAATCTATCGAAAAAATACAGGATGATTCACGTAGGCTCGGTGTTCAGAATTTTTCCCTCCATTCCTATTGAATCTAAACCCTTCATTTTTTGATATCATTGTCTCAAAAGTCTGGCGTAAATCTGAGATTTTTTTTTTTTTTTGCTTGCGTACGGTATATAACAGCGTTGCCAGAGTCTGACAAAATCTGAAGAATTGTATTTTTAAAAAAAATGATTTTCTTCTTCTTCTTTTACTAATTTGGTCCGATAGACATAAAAGTTACTTTGCTGAAATGTCTGTTCTATAAGGTTTCCAACGAGGTATGGTTTGTTTATGTGTGACATTTAGGGGCGGCGCCAAGCCTGCCAACGTAAGGGTAGACGAAAATTTCTCGGGAAAATAGGAACAGGATGATTCACCTAGATTCTATCTTCCGATTTTTTTTTACCTAGCTATTGTACCTTTGCCCTTCGTTTTTTAGTATAATTATTACCAATGTCTGGCCTACAGGTCAGAATATTTTTTCTAGCGTACGACTAGAAACAGTGTTGCCAGACTCACAAATTTCGAAAAAAATATTTTTTCACTTTTTCTCTTTCTTTCTTTCTTCTTCTTCTACGGGTTGGGTACTGTAGCCCCAAAGGTTATCTTACTAGAATCTTTGTTTCATAAGCTTTCCAACAAGGTATAATTCATACCCATGGAAGAATTAGGAGGGGTGCTAGGGCCGCCAAAGTAAAGGTCTACGATTTTCTTGAAATCCCTGCCCGTCCTGAAAAGGTTAAGCTCTACAAGCACTATGAGTTTCAATGCACTCGAACATGCGGAACAGCGAAACAAATCAGGTCAAAGTTAGGGAACGTACCATCTTCGATGGAAGCGCCGATAATGTCGGCAATGGAATAGGCTTCAATGTACGTACTCAATTGTAGCTTGCATACACATCGACATTATCGGCCGATCTTCCGACGACAGCAATGCAGCAGAGAAGCTCCCGACAATGCCGGCGATATCGCTGGAACCGGTTTTGTCAGGGACGATATTTTATGATTGGACGCACACGCGGCCTGCAATGCCGGCCGGCCAGTGGTTTAGGTGGAGTGCGAGCGAGTGACAATGCGCTGTGTATACTTGTTTCGTTTCTTGTCTTGGAGCTTTGTTTCCATTTTGTATTACAATTGTATATTATTATTATTATTATTATTATTATTATTATTATTATTATTATTATTATATTGTCCTTCAAACAACTTCGGAACAGCTTATTCCTTTTTACAGTCTCTGTTTTGGAGTAGCTAATTCCCTTTATTAAATAAATTATAAAATATGGGAAATCTGGAGAGTACAGATTTCTCTTTAAATAATTTTCGTCAAATAAAATGTGGAAAATCTGGAAAGTACTGATTTCCCTCTAAAGAACTATTATCAAATAGAATATAGGAAATTTAGATAACCAATTTCCGTTGATTATTTTCTACTTCCCTTTTATTTTTGTTCTCTCTCTCTCTCTCTCTTCTATGCATTTAAATTGTATTACATTACTGTATTTTGAGTTTCCACAGTCTGTTGAATGAATGTTATAGAAATTTGAAGTTCAGAGTAATGATTTAGGTTGTTGTGTATTCCATTCTTTAGTAAAGTTCTTAAAAAGAAAAGCGGCAAATCTTAAAATAAATGTTTTTATGTATAGTAATGTATCCATGAACTACATTATTAACCTGTCTGCACTGTCACAGATATGTACAGTAGATATTATTCATTTCTGAAAATTAATTTAAGCGTAATTTTCATAGCTTGAAACACTGTGAATCTAAGCATATGGAAAAGGTCATTATTATTACTTCCTTTCTTTTTTTTTTATCAGAATTGCGTGCAGATCACTTTTTCCATTTCCTTTTCCACGTAATATCCATTTCCTTTGTTTATTTATTGATAATGACATGGTTAATCCAGGGAAAACTGTTGTAGAGAGTTGATTTCAAGAATGGTTATGCGTAATGTGGAATTTAAACGGTTATCACAATGCTAGACTTTCGAAAAACGCTATAAATTAATATTACTAATAGTAACATTTTATTATTATTATTATTATTATTATTATTATTATTATTATTATTATTATTATTATTATTATTATTATTGTTATTAATGACCAGCCTGTGACCAGTAGGGCTTCTCCCCCAAACCTCTGGCAAGGAAAAGAGGGAATTAGAGGGTCAGGAACGTTTTGTGACTCAGTGACTAATAGAATGTGATCGAATACTTTTAAAAAAAATCATTCACGCGGATCGCTGAATTCAAGTTCTTTTTTTTTTTCCGATTTGAGGGTTAGTTTTACCCTCAGGAGCGACTAGCAATGATCACAAACGACGATTATGAAACAAATACGCCTCTAAATTGAAATATAAATTTAGGAAAACAAAATCGATAATGATTAAAACTGCTCCCCAGGGTCTTGCTAGGAAATAAATTCAAAATTCGAGGGATTTTTTGTGGCTTTTTCGCAGGCTTTAGAATTCGATATTTCACCTTTTATTAAAACCGACCACAGTCAAAAATAAAGGGTGAAAGAAAACGAAGGTTCTTTATCTCTAATGGAAATGGGTTAGAATTTAGAAGAGGTCAGTTAGTCTAACTTTATTAAAGCTTTATAGTATATTAAATAATAATAATAATAATAATAATAATAATAATAATAATAATAATAATAGACTTACCTTATTGCAACTGCCAACATTTCTATTGGTGAAATACACGGTCTCATTTCTGTATTCTGGCGCTGAATGACTTCCAGTTCTTTCTATTAGAAAATAAAAAGATAGTGTGGACATACAATAGTGACAAATTTTGACAGGTGACAAATTTTGTTTTGCCAATAAATCGGGAACAAATGGATTAATTTGAATCTTTTTTTTTTTTTTTTTGTTATTCATAGGATAGTTAAAATTTGATAACTTGCCACAATCGGTACTGTATAGGTTAATTTATTGCTGAGTTATTAAGAAAAGAATTTTGACAACTGAAGAATACTTTCTTTCGTTACTTTACAACAGAGTCTGCTAGACGTAATCCGCTAGTGATTTTCAAGATCCATATCTAGTACGAGTTACTAGTTCAAACTCAGATCACGTGAATTTTTTTTTCGAACATCATTTCCATGGTTTTTCTAGGGACTATTCAATTTCCTCCCATACTACCAATCGTTCCATTATTATCATCTTGGAACCCTTCCCGCTGGTCTACTAGGTAGCGCGTGCGTCTTTGGTGCATATTGTCCCGGGTATGATTCCCGGTGGGAGAACTTGAAGAGTAAGTGAACGCATTAAAGGGACGTTGAACTTCTGCTAACATACATTAACTTTGTTTATTATAGTTTCCTTTAGCCTAGAGAATATAATTTCGAAATAAACTAAGACAGTTCATTTCATATTTACTTATAACAAAAACTCATAGGGAATAACGTTATTCTTGCTAATCATACACGATGGAATCAGATGTGAATCGTCTATCTAGGGTTTGGAACTGTTTCATTTTAGATTCCTTTTGTACTCCAACAGTACTGTATCGCATCATGTTATAGATTCAAAGGGAAGGAAGCGTGGGATGCACGAGACCGGATTTGGGTCGATATCACCTAGTGATGGTA
Source organism: Thermobia domestica (assembly GCF_964235325.1). NCBI lineage: Eukaryota > Metazoa > Arthropoda > Insecta > Zygentoma > Lepismatidae > Thermobia > Thermobia domestica. The sequence goes on along the minus strand of NC_137462.1, from coordinate 219,908,660 downwards.
TAGAGTCGAGAAATTACAATGATGCACTCATAGTATCTTATCAGTCGTTATATTTGAACGTGTTTTCGACTATGCACGGAATTTTGACGCTAACGAAATTATATTTCCGCACAAATATATATATAAAGCATCACGTCGTACCTAGTCATTTCTGATGGACCAATACATGTGTAAAGGGTGATTCGGAGCACATCCTCTAATAAAAAATACCTATCTTGTAAGCCTTGAATCTAAATGTGTGTCCAAACTGGATGTAATTGATTGGAATATATAGTAGTTATCCTGTTATGGATGCTTACCTGTAACTAAAATTTCTTCCAGACTTCAATGATGAGTAACATTGGGATGTTTTTTGGGGATAGTATCTTTTGCTCCTTGTAGCAATGGAAGGTATGAGAAAATCACGTCACTCAATCATTTAATTGACTTTATTAATAAAACTTTTAAAGCTGTGAATTTTAGTAAAGTAGCAAAATATATTAGTAAATGCAGTCTACACAACAGATAACACAAATAGCGTAACAATCAGGAAAAGCTGTTAGAACTGAACAGAAAAGCCACAGTAAAAATCTAAAAATCACTTGAATGTCTGGAGTGTATCGCAGAAGTGCAGCATGTGAACATTTGGGAGATGGGTGTCGTTGTTACGTACCAATCAACGTGTCCATCTTCGAACTTTCAAGTGTTTTCTTTTTGTCGAAGGAATAGCTATAAAATGTAGTATTATAGTTTTAGATCTGGTTTCATCGTGTTTCCCCCCCTAAGAATAATATAAGGCAACAAAGTATGATTCCAAATCAAAAGTAAGGATGTTTAAATTTTTTTACGATTAAAAAATATAGAAATAAGCTCACATCTGAAACCAAATATGCACTTGATTGAAACGAACGTAGGAGTTTGTCGTTTGAATTACCCAGCAATAATGTCTGTGTCAGGCTGTCTGCCTGTTTACAATAACTCGTAAAACTTATTCGATTTTAATGAATCTTGGTACATTCTTTCCTCCAGTCTTTTAAAATAACCTTGTTTGATGTTGAATCCTTCAGGTATATGGGAGTAAGAGGGAATAAAATCCATCCTATGTTTACAAGTTTTCATATATATATATATATATATATATATATATATATATATAAACATGTAAATTGACTCATAACTCATACATATGGATGTTCTGTCGTTAATTTTCAGTTTGTTTAGTTGGAGTAACTTGTAAACTATGGAGAAGAAAAAAATATTTTTTCATTTCTACCGATAACATCGGATAAGGCCTCTGTAGTTTTCATCAATTAAGACTCTAAATTGGCAACTTTGTTGATGTTTCAGTGCATCAAAAGACGTGTTAAGGATCTGTGTACATCATGCAATTCCTGAAAATAATAAAAAAGAAACTTTAAAATTATCATGATAAATCTTTTACTTACATGCACCCGGCAACACTGCTATTCATTTCTATGCGGCTACTGAAAGCAAGAGATATACGAGAACAATTCTTGAACTATACATGACTTGGGAACGGACATTAACACTTCTACCCTTCGTAAAGTTGCTGCCAAGATGGTGAAACGTGTGAACCAGTGTTTGAATCAAAACAGGGGTCACTTCCAGTATTGCTGTAGAGCTGATAACTCGTTTCGTGATAGCGGGGCCGCGGTGGCTCAGTGGTAGAGCGTTCTTCTCCGGTGCTAGGGGTCTCGGGTTCAAACCATGCTCCCGCCAAGTGAGCTTTGTGGTGGACAAACACCGTGTGCGTGGGTTTTCTCGGGGTTCTCCCGTTTCCTCCCACTTTCTTCATTCCATCATTTCATTCATTACTCATCATCACCGTCTCCTTTAACCTAACCGGCATAACTGTGGGACGTAAAACTCAAACATTTCATTTTTTTTTCGTTTCGTGATAGTAGCAGTGTTGCCGGGTGCATGTAAGTAAAAGTTTTATCATGATAATTTTAAAGTTTCTTTTTCATTGTTTTCAGGAATTGCATAATGTAGACAGATTCTTAACACACCTTTTGATGCAGTGAAACATAAGCAATGTTGCCAATTCAGAGTGTTAATTGATGAAAACTACGATTTCCCTAGTTCCTTCTTACAGAGGCCTCATCCAATTAGTTATCGGTGGAAATGAAAAATTCTTTTTTTCTTCTCTATAGTTTCCAAGCTACTCCAACAAAACAAACTGAAAATTAACGACAGGATATCCATGCGTATGAGTTATGAGTCAATTTACATATTTTGCAAAGAAAAATTTATTTACACCTTCGGTTACATCTGGTAACACTGTGTGGTTCCTAGTGTACTTCAATCATTGCTTCCTAGTTTAAAAATATATGCATGAACAAAGTTCATTTTGGTATAACCATTATTTGTGTATCTCTTCAGTTTCAAAAGTTCTACTATCCCAAACTCCGGGTTGCATTATGTATTGAACACCCTGTAGCTTCTTAATATAGGCTCGAAAAATGGAAAATAAAATAAACATTTCCTTGGAAAGTATTGATATGGTGAATGTTTAAAGCCAGACACAAGGCTAGTTGAAATTTCCGTTTCTCGCATGAGAAGCAGTCTGGAAATAATATTAAATATTCAAACTCCTCACTCCAATAGGTTACGGATTTCAATCAAAGTGAAATGATAAAAGCCAATTAATTCACTTCAGATACCAACTATGTTTAAGATTCATTTTACACAGTTAAAATGTTTCCTCGCTTTAGCCATCTTATGAATACAAAATGGAAAATTAAAATATTGTAGCAATTGCCCCCTTTCTCCCCTAGAGGCGAAATTTTCTAAAACAGTAGGATGCGTGATCACTCATTTTTAGTAAGTAGTTTATATGCCGAGTTTAATCTTACGATGAGAGGTTCGTGAGATAAATTTATTTTGGTGTAAATTTTTAATTCTTCTGTCGCTTAGGTATGCTTTGTAATGTAAGTAACATGATAAAAACTCGGCTCGAGCTAACTAGGAAATGGACAGCTGGCATCCGTTGGCAAGCTAGGACACTGTGTTGAGGATGACCATCTATATCTAAAGTACAAAACTTCAGGGAGAAGTGCAACTGGGGAAGTTGTGGAGGTTTCGATTTAAGTTTAGCACTGAAAGTCTAGAGAGAACTTCATGAGAAACAGATTTTAACAGATCTTAATCGGTCAGCAACAATTACAGCACATCTGAGCAGTTTAGGTATGTGTAAGAAATAGCGAATGGTTTGAATGAAGAATATCAGATTTTTCACGTGTTCAAACCCTGTCGCGCGCATAAAATTGTTTCTCAATGATCAATGGTAATCTTAAAGTCCTCATTATTTTTCTCCCTGTTTGCACTTCCGACTGCAATTGTATATTTAGGCTTAGTTGACCAGCCTCTAAAACGTGTTCAGGTTTTGCGAGATTCCCAGAGGGCGACAGCTGACCATTCGCTAGTAAGTACTATATATGTTCAAAAATTCATTCCAAACGGTTCACCCATTTTCCCGTGATGATCAGACAGGCAACCTTGATGTCACCACGTATATATTGAGCAAATGTTTGGAACTTCCCCTAGCGATTTTTTTAAAGACAATTGAGTATGTGCTCACGTTTTTTTAAATATGGTTTTTATTTTATATCAATTTTTACTTCTCCAACATAAAGGGCTGGTAAAATACTCTGTTTTTGGTAAATCTTTTAAACTACTTTATCCCTTTTGCTACACATGTTAATGACTATCATCATCATAGGTATTTTGCCATTATTGGCAGATCACTGCCGCAGCTGAGAAGTTTCCATGTTCCACAGTCTTCCGCTAACCTCTTCGTGTTCACGTACGATTTTTCTGTTTTGATATATATCATTAATTGTAGTCTCCTTCGCCCTCTCCCTTTCTTTCTTGCTATCATACCCTCTAGCACGTCCTCCATGATACAGTTCCTTCTTAGCCAATGTCCCAACCAGTTTATTTTCCTCTTCTTAAGAATATCTAAAATTGATCTTTTCTCTCCGACCATTTTTAACACCCTCTCATTCGTTTCCGCTCTACCCAACTACTTCTCTCTATTCTTCTGCACACCCACAATTTGAAAGCTTCCAGTCGTTTTTCATAATTTTTTCGTAATGTCCATGTTTCTGTCCCATACAGTACGATACTCCACACGAAGTATTTTATGAGTCTTTTTCTTAACTTTTCATTTAAGGTCCCACAAAATAGACCTACCTTCCTTTCGCCATTCCTATCCTTGCTTTTATTTCACCATCACACTTCATATTGTCACTAATAATACTACACGGTTATCGAAAACTATACACCTGTTCTATTGTCTCCCCTCCTATATTTGACACCGACTGCTTCGTTCCAATCACCATGGCTTTTGTCTTTCTAACATCTTATTCATTTTCTCTACAGATTCCGCAACAAGCAACAAGCCATATTATCAGCAAACCGTATACACCTAATTATTCTACCTCCTACTGAAATGCCGTGTTCATTATGTAGGCCCTTTTTCACTATCTCTTCTTAATAGATGTTAAATATTGTTTGCAAGAGACAGCGTCCCTGTCAGACTCCTTCCAGTTGCACTCGTCTCTGTCATTTCCTGCCCTATTCTAATACATACTTATTGATTCATATGCAAGTTTCTTATGAGTCTTCGATCTTTCCATTCCAACTCAACCTTCTTCAGAACTTCCATTGACAATTCCCAATTCACGCGATCAAAAGCCTTTTCTAGACCAGTAAATACACATACTTCTCTTTCCCTTTTTCTGTAAACTTTTTACCGATCACCCTCAATAATGACTATAATATAACAAAAATCCAACTGGAGCCAAATGCTAAGTACACTGTGTTAGAAAGAAATTATTTCAAACGGTTCACCCAGTGTGCTGTGATGACAAGACATAGAACCTTGATACATTATTAAATATTGGTAAAAAGTTATCGAAATTTGCTCCCTTCTCCCTTAAGAACTGTATTTCTAAACACGCTTAGACACGTGCTCAATCGTTTTTAATAAGGAGCATATATCAAATTTCATCTCCATAGCATGAGCTTCTCTATTGTTAGCAAATATTTTGAGCCCCTGCACCTTTCTTAGAATTTCTTGAATAAAAATGAAGTGACCACAATTAATTTTGAGGTTAGATATTAACTTTGTTTAAAAAAAAAATCACTTCAAACGGTTCAGCCGTTTTCCGTTATGATAGACAACGTCTTTTTCATTTGTGTATTATAGATGTAGATTAAATGTATTAGTTCTGTCCTGTATGTATAAGTTGTTTATTGATATAAAGAAAAGAGTTGTTTAATGTGGCGAACAATACATAACATTTTCCATATTATCAGCAGTCAAGCTGTGATTTGTTTCTGTAAGATTTATCGTGCGATACATGTAATATATCACACTAGTAGCAATTTAAGCGTGAATACTGAAACCGTGTGCAGTTTCATTTCTCAAGAGATTTTCTTTCCTTTCTAGTCATTATTTTGTCAATGGCTTACACAACACTGGCACCAGACTTTTTACATGCGTTTTTAAAACCTTTTCCCAGACCTTTTTCTCAACATTCTGAGATTTAATTGATTATTTTCTTCAACTCCCTTGCAGTACTGAAAATAATAATTTACCATTAGCACCTAACTTAAAAGTTATTCTGATAAAAGAAAAAAAATAAACTGATTATATACAATATCATGATTAAATTGTTCATCTTGCAAAAGTTTCTTTGCTACTCACATCATACACTATTATTTCTTGCTGAGTTACTTGTTATTGTTGTAACTTGGATCATTTTGGTTACTTGTAACTTGGGTCACTTTGGTTATGATTTTTATCTTGTCACCTGCGTCTGGGTCGTGCTTTACAGATTTGGTGTCACCAGACAAACCCAATGACCCAAACAACCTTAACGATCGGGACAAACCCCATAACCCGAAAGTATCCGAAATATGAGGTCTACAGCATTTTATAGCATTCATAATGTCCAGCAGGGACATACGCAGGAGATAGGACCTCGGAGTCCTGCCTCCGGAAATCCCAACTTCTCTGTAAAATTAGTGTAATTTTAGGGGTGATTTTCACAGATTTTGATATAATTAATCCTCACATTGAATTTCCTCACATTGAAAAGCTTTGAACTCGCTCCTTCTCATGAAATAAATTCCTAAGAACGTGCCTGATATCCACTGTTCGAACTCGAATGTTCACGGGTTTCATTCCCGGTGTAACATTTCTTAATCTATCTTGACTATCTCAAACATAATTTTATGTTTATTCGTCTTCCAATACTTGAAAGGTTTGAACACACAATACGCAGAAAGATTTAACAAATCATTGTTTGGGCTCAGCAGTATCTCTACATGACAATTTTTACGGGCTTGCTAGAGTATAACCACGGGTCGTGAAACTTGATTTCAGTTCCTCAAGGCTGTGAGTTCTTAACATATTTCAGACTCTGTCGAAAATCAGGATTAGGAATTAGATTCCTTAGCTTTCGGCAGTTATGGACGTCATCCCATAAGAGCGTCACGTGTAAGAAATGACGTCTCTAGGAGAACAAAACTGTCCGGGGAATCGGGGAAGAAAAAGGAAATGGAGAAAGAAGGAAGAGGCCTGGAACTATTATGTTAGATACTATCCCGGCAATTACCGAGTGGTAGTAAGAAAAACCTCACTCGAATTCAAGATGTATATTTCAAGGTGAACTGTAATTTATCTGTTTAAGAAACGTAAGTTTCAGCTTTAAGAATAATATTTTTACTAAATTCAATACATTGTTTTTCATTGCAGCTTAGTTTAATATAAACCATTGCTTAATTTACCACAGAATTGCTCATAATCTTTTTTCAAGTATAAATGTATTCATGTATATGTTATTAGTGTATTTACTGTATTGTATTACTGTATTTTTAGAAAGAAATATAATATATAGTGACACTGTGAACTTGCACTCTGTTTTGTTTAGAGCTGAAGACGAGTATTTTATTTCCAGGAAAAAAATAATTTTTACTATTTTTAGTTCCATAAATAAAATTGATGGAAACCAGTTTGCCTCCCAGACACCAAATAACTGAAATCCATCTCATTGATCATAGCTGTTCATGTATTATAATGGAAGAGAATTTAGTTTTCAGTTGTAAACCTGTTCCTGTTTTATATTAGAAAAATCTAGAACGGTCTTTGTGCTTGTAAGATCTTACTTCATCTCCTCACTTGACAGAAAATAAAAAGAAAAGGAAAAGAAAAAGGAAACAGAAATACAGTAAAGACTGAAGAAAGTCGAATGAGAACTAAAATAGTAATCATGGGCCTTATGCAGAGTCGTTTTGACGCGTGATTAGTGTCATACGAAAGAGTTCGACTAACATATGTTTCGTGCAATAGTCAGGCCTTTAGTATGACGCTAATCATACGTCAAAACGACTCTGCATAAGGCGGCATATTTTTTTTTCTTTTTTCTCTTTTACCTGATCAATGAAAGCAAAAGTAAAGCTTAAGAAGAATTGAACTGGTCGTATGGGCGTGAGTCCTGTACGAATCCCATGAGCCACGGAACAAAATATAATAGAGTCGTGTACTCTTTAAATATATGGGTTGTATCTGTAAGTTTCAGGCTGTGAAAGAATGTAGGTTTATTTCCTTCTTTTTATTAAGTTTTTGATATTTCTAATGTCTTGTGTAAACTTCAAACTAAAAGACAGTACAATTATCGAGTTTCTTAGATATTATGTTTTTAAACCTTTAATTAAATCATGAGGTGGTAGAAAAGTACGCGCACCGATTTTATTATTATTTATTTATTGAACAAATTCCCAGATACAGCATAACTTTGCCATTTTACATAGGGAAATAACAAAAGAAAGAAACCAACAATAAAAACAGCAACATAAAACAGTGTCATCAAAAAAGAGTGTAAAAGTAATATTATTCCGTCAAAACTCGTTATTATTATTATTATTTATTTATTTATTTATTTAGTTAGTTAGTTAGTTAGTTAGTTAGTTAGTTATTGCTTACAAAGAAAAGGCTGTAACTGTTAAGATTCGCAGGAAATGTTTCAAGTACTTAAACATATCATACAGGTGTTTGCTTTGGTTTTGTAAAATGCTGTGTAGTTTGCATTAAGCAAATGACGAAAATAAACTTGCAGACTTTTCAGATCATTGAATGTCCTCCGTATGTATATTTATCAAGTTTACAATTTAGACTACATTTGTTCGAGTATTATGCTTCCCATTGCAATCAACTATCAAATTCCCTTTCGTTTATTATTATTATTATTATTATTATTATTATTATTATTATTATTATTATTATTAATAATAATAATAATAATAATATGCTGTATGTGGCAGACTAATTAGATGATCACAGTGTATGTTGTCGTATGAGAAAAGTTGCAGATTGAAATATGAAGCTTTGGCATTTGAAAACAAATACTTCTTATTTCTACTTCATTTGTCAGTTAACGCATTGAAAAAATTCCATATAATTCAGAATTAGGTTTTAAAAATAGTAAAGTCCTCTTAATCGTACAAAGTAGGTCCGACAGTTGAACGAAATAGGGCTGAAATAATTAGTGCATACACTACATCCAGCTGGACTAAACGACATGAAAACTTGCCAGGATACGGGTTCCAAAAAAATTGCGTATACGGTTTTTAAAAAAAATGTTGCTTTTCTGTTCGAATGCCGAAGAAGGATTTTGAACATAGAGTGTGAACGAGAACATCCTCCGAAATACGTCAGTTTAATCTGATTATCTTTAATTCTCGTTTGTTATTTCGCAGTGTTCGTACGTGAGACATTGAAAACAGATAGGTCAGACACCCGTTGTTGGATTGCCCCTGGAACACAACTGTTCTGTATATGCTGATACAAATTTGAATTAACTTTAAAATAATTTAACCCTTGTGTACTACGAAGAACATTCTTACACAAGAATGACCATGGGGTCTTCTAGAATCCCATTTAAATCATGTTCTTTACGCAGAACCATCAAACAGACAACTGAAATTTTTAGTAGGCATCTTTAGCATACACTCGAGATAGAATCCAAGAAAAGACTGAATTACAATGTCACTTGTTTAAAAGATACATCATGATAAACATGTCTGGGGTCCCAAAAGACTCCACAAGGGTAAAACATTGAGATATGAATTTTGTTTATGTTGCATTCTTTGAATTTCTGAATTTCGTTTGTAGGTTGGTTGTTGCGACATTGCGAATTACCGCGTCCCACTTCCGGTTTTTCAGCAAAACAAGCAAATTTTCTTCAGTTTTAACGGCTATTTTTTTCCGAACCCGTATTCACTTAAGTTTTTGGAATGTCGTTTAATTTAGTTACTATTATTAACGGATTAAATAGTTTCACTGTACTTCGTTCAATTCTCGTGGCCCTCCCGTTAGTCATACATTGTATAGATTTTAACGAATTACTAGCACAGTTCAAAAACTTCTGTTGTTCTTGTTATACAGTAATATCCATCATAGATTTTTAGCTAAGATTATAGATGCAATTGAGTGCCACTCAGCAATCGCATTACACACTATTACCTGTAGAAAGTCTGAAACCAAGGAATGCTTCAGCTGACGGTAATGCTGTGTCTCTTAAGTCGTATTCTGTGCCAGTAAGCAAAATTTCCTTTTTTTTCTTGACACTTTTAAATCATTTTTCTGTTTCGTGAAATCATAAAAACTCCCTTCAAGTGTGTAAATTTAACAGAAACAGCAATAATAGATTGGATTTTATATTTAAGGTATACTGCAATTGAATGTAAGAATAAGTACTGTACTTACAAGACAGTGAAAATTTTGCTTTTTGTTTCAGCACCCTTGTGCCATGGAAAATATTTAGGCAAGTGTTAAATGAGGTACATCCCATTAGTTCCGGTCTTGAAGCCATGGCATTGAAATCCACCATTGACCTCACTTGCAATGACTATATTTCAAACTTCGAGTTCGATGTGTTCACAAGGTATAGTAAAGCTCTTATATAGTACTGATTTTAAATAAAAATAGACTAATTTCCTTCGGTGGATATGTGTGATTATACTGATTGCTCCTTTTTATAGAAAATCATACTTTTTCATTTTAAATTTTTATAGTGGATATTTTGCTTTTTGAAGGTGCAATATCGTTTGTAGTGTTAAATCATTAGCAGTGAAATAACGTTTAGTTGTTATGATTTTAAAATGTGGTAATTCGTACGTGAGTCATTCCACATTGTATCGTCCAGGGGTCCACAGCGATGACAAAACTTTAGAACACAATCTTTTCGAGCCTGAAAAATGTAAAACTTATAATATGAGAAAAGTAAAGAAAATTAGGATTTGTTTCCCTATTGGCGTGGCGCATGTCACATAATTGTTACGCTGGGCTAGCAACACTATGAAATTAAGAGTGCGAAGGAGCATGCCCTAGTATTCTGCGCTTGCAAAGAGCAGGGTGCGTACTTGCGAGTAGTAGTAAAGTGAAATGGTTGCCGTATTACAAAATGTGAAGTGAGATGGGTCGTTCGATTTCTGAATGCGAAAGACAGAATGCAGCTGATATTCACCGGGAATTGTGTACTATTTACGGACCGACAATAATGAGTGAAGGGAAAGTCAGGAAGCGGTGCGGAGTTTCGAAAAGTTCGTTCAAATCATTCATGGCGATGAGCGTAACGGATGACCTAGTGTTCAGACGGGCGATCTGCTCAAACGTATTAACGAGAAAATACGATCCAATCATTTGTTCATAATAACTAAACTCACCAAGAAGTTCCAGAAGTGTATCCGAAAATTGCATCGAATGCTGTCATACAAACTGAACTGTCACAAAATGTATGCGAGGTGGGTGCCAAAAATGCTGACAGATGCTTATAATGAACAAAGAACAATAGCTGCACGTGACTTTTTGGTCTCCTGGTGGGAGTTATGACTTCTTTTCCCATATAGTGACGGAGATGAAACCCGGACATCGTACACCACTGGGGAGTCGAAACAGCAGTCAATGCAATGGCGGCATTCTGGTTCTCCTAAAGCGAAGAAACTCAAACACCGTCAGTTAACAGAATCATGGTAACAGTATTTTGGGACGAAAAGGGTGATATTCTTGTGGAATTCTTTTAACTAGGACGAACAATTACAGCATATGTGTATTGCTAAACACTGAATATCTGCGACATGGCCGAAAGGTATGCTACTTTTGAGTTTTTTTGATTCATGACAACGCCGCCCACACATAGTTGCTGGTACTGTTGAGACAATTCAAAGACTTCGATGGAAACTATTGTCATTCCCCTTACAACTCCGACCTTGCCCCAACGATTTTTTTTTTGCTCTTCAACTGGAAAATTGGCTTACATCGGAACGTTTCAACGACAGTCAGGTACTCAAGACGTCAGTTCTGAGTTGACTGCATTTTCTAGCAGCAGATTTTCACAAAGGGTATACGAAAGCTTGTGCCATGCTACTAGAAATGACTCGAGGTTCATGGTGACTACGTTTTAAAATAGCCAAGGTATGTCACTGTATACTTTTTTTTTTTTTTTAACGTGCGCTTTGATGGTCATACAAGCTTCATACACGTCTAAGATGGTGGGGTGATCAATTATATTTGACCTTCATGGTTTGGTGTGGAATGACCCATATGAGATTTTTGCTTTCTTTCAAAAAATGTTTATCATTGATCATAAGCTGAAAGGAAACATCCCTTTATAATTCAATAAAAAGGGAACATTCTACAATTAAAACATACGCCTCAAATTTTGATTCATTGTAGCCACAAATTTTGATAATTTGCAAATAGAAATGGGGGCAGGATTTGAAGGCACCAGTTAAGGAAATTTGAGAAATACTTTACCATGTGTTGATCTTGTACATTTTTTTCCATTCTGATTTGTTTGAAATCTCGTCAAACTTGATCCCTCAATATTGCAGTTATGCAGACCATTTATCTTGAAACGGCCTTGTAACTTTTAAACAGATAGATGGAGAACCTAAAATTTTGTACCATGCATGGAGACATTGTTTGGCACACTTAGCAATACCGCCAGATTAACAGTGTTGCCAACCCAACAGAAAGTTGTGTTTGGCATTACGTCAGATTATTACATCAAATCTGCATGATAAACGAAAGTTTAACAATACCACAAATATTATCCAGTGTTACAAACTAAGGACGCTGCAGTGTCACAAACACCCATAAACATCAAAATTTTGGAACCGTGTACAACAGTAATATCGCAAGTGAGATGGACGTGACAATGCGCATCGAGAGTACAGTATTCTTGATAATATGACGACTCATTTCTAATAAATAAAAAGAAAGTTACAAGGAATTGTAAAATGGACTATTGTGAAATATTTTATTTCAAAAAGCTGGTTAGTTAAGTATCACATTCAGCCATATAGATATTTTTCTATAAACAGTAAGATTATAATTATAATGCTGTTTACAGCAATTTGATATCTCAGACTGTTCCTAAGGTATGATGAACATTGTAGAAGTTAACAACACTGCTTAAAATTATGTACGGTAATTAGAATGTCTTGCAATTACAACTACGAAAAGCTATTGTTGTAATGTTATAGAAGAAAAGGAAAACCAGAATGATTTTTAAAAGTACTTCAGTTAAAACGTATGCCGTCTAGAACTGACTTATCAAATTTTGACAATTTGTACACATAGAAATGAGGACAAGATTTGAAGGCACCAGGGAAGGAAACTTAATGAAAACCTTTCCATGTGTTGATCTTCCATTAGTTCGCCATTTTAGTATTTTTACATCTTTGGAATGTATTGAGATATCAAATTGCTGTAGATGACGTTTTGAGTTTTACGCCTATTGAAAACCATCTGTGTGATTGAATGTAAACTTATCTAAATACTTAAAAAAAAAAATAAATAAATAAATAAATAAAGGTCTTTAGAAAAAAATAAATTTTCTATCTCCCTAACTTTTTTCCTGTTTGTTCGAAATACTTCATATCATGACTATAGTGTTCAACACTTAAAGATACTTTATATTTCTATTTCACTTTAATTATTACTGTTATAGAAACCTTCAAAGTTTGGGTGTCTGTTATCATACTCTAGCACTCTTAGTTTGTAACGCCAAATAATTAATTTGATATTATAAGTTTTTGGTAAAATGTAAATTCGAGATGATAATTGGCGTAATGTCATTTAAAATATACAACTTTTTGTTTGCTTAGCAACACTGTTAAACTGATGGTATTGCAGAATATGTCAAACAGTGTTCCCTTTCCGTTATTTACACTCAGCAGAATTTTAGAGTTTTCTATTAATTAGTTTCAAAATTACAGGGAAGTTTTAAGATAAGTCGTCCACTCTGTGTGTACATATGCGTACATCCGACTTGACATAGTTAATGCAATGTTTACCTTCAACTAGCAAGGGAACATCTTATATTGATAGTAGCATTGTCCAATTAGACAATGCGCAGTCGATAGGGGAGTCACGAAAAATGAGAAATTCAAAGTTTTACGGGCCGACACCCAGAAACACGGGAGATACGGAGGAAAGAAGAATCTAGAATCATGTGAAGATTAGAATGCAAAAGATACACTGACGCAGAAAGAACTTCAAAATGAATAAAGTAATCAAAATGACATTTACCCAACAGTATAGCAAGCAAACATTGTACCCACAGACATGTTCATTAACCGCATATGTAATGCAGTGTTGCCAACTGAGCACAAAATGAAGTTTTGTTAAATGGCGCGGAACACAAATTATAACATCTAGAAAATCTAATTATGAGTAGAATCATACCTGTGAATTTGTATATGAATCTCGAATTTAGAAGAGTGCATACAGTACACGATTCGAAACAAAAATAACGGACGAAGCACAGTATCGAAGCATTTTTGCCAAAAGAAAATGTTAGAATAGTACCAAAACACAGCACATAAGTTGAAATGATCCAAATAAGCCTATTTTCGAACGTTGGCAACACTGTACGTCAAGACTTCATAGGTATGGTTCTACTCATAATTAGATTTTCTAGGTGTTATAATTTGTGTTCCGTACAATTTAACAAAACTTCATTTTGTACTCAGTTGGCAACACTGCATTACATATGATGTTAATGAACATGTCCGTGGGTATAATGTTTGCTTACTATACTGTTGTGTAAATGTGATCTTGATTACTTGAATTATTTTGAAGTTCTTTCTGCGTCAGTGTATCTTTTGCATTGCTATCTTTACATTATTCTAGATCCTTCTTTCCGCTGTATCTCCCGTGTTTCTGGGTGTCGGCCCGTAAAACTTTGGATTTCTCACTTCTCTTGACTTCCTATCGATTGCGCATTGTTTGATTGGACAGTGCTACTATCACTATAAGATGTTCCCTTGTAAGTATTAGGTGAATCCGTAAGCAGGATATGGTGCATCGCAACTTACATCGTAAGTCTTTTTTATTTATTTATTTATTTACCTATTTATATATATATATATATATATATTTAAGGTTGCACTTTTTTAAGGCTATATATTTTTTTAGAATGATACTTGCATGATACAACAGTTTAGAATCTGCACATATAAGTGGTCTTGTAAGATTCCAGTGATTCGTGAGTGAAATGCAATGTGAAAAAATGCGACAGGGTCGATTGAGGTCTATCTTACTGTGTTAGAAGAAATCTTATTCATACTCCATTGAAATGTATCAAGGGAAAAGAGATCTAGGAAGAATTTTGTTAAGCAGGGGAAAAAACTGTACCTAAGGTGAAAAAAATAGATGTTTCGAATCGTACTTCTTTAAATAACACATTGTGAGGTACCATTCAGATGGTGCAGTCGTGAACCATCTCTTTTTGTTGGGAGAATGACAACCTACCCACAATATAAACTGCAGTGTTCCACCTGCGTTGTTTACTGGACTCGAATCCACGACCCGCGTGTGAGATAGAAGAACGGCTCTAGGCCTTGAATAGAAAACTGAACAAGAAATAAATTACTCTAGTACTCAACTCTAAAACTGACGATCCAGTAATTGAACCAATATGGTGGTTTAGCATTAGATATTGCGAAATAACTCAGTATTATAAATCTGGAATATTATTCATTGACAGATAACTAGGTAATTAATATACAATATCTAAAGAAAATATTTTTAAATTTTGATTTTGGAAATATTATTCCGTGCACGTATGATGGTAATATAAATGCAATTTTGTCTTAGTTTTGATAGACTGTTCACACATCGCTACGCCAATGTTCTTGTTTCTGATGTTGCTACCACACTTGCAGGTCTTTGCTTTCAGTTGAGCACCAACATACGCCATCCTAACAAAACTTTTTCTTTTTTTTATAACGAAATTTATTTTTTATTACACTTCGCTCGTAATACTGTTATCAATCTTGGCCATCTGCACACATCTACAAATGTAATTACTGATCAACACACGCAGTTTTATGTATAATTCTTCGTATTTATATATGTGGATATAGCTTTTTGTGAACAGTAATTCAATTGTGCATATAAAACTGACTACATCTTCTCTTTTTCTGTCCTTTTTTGTAGCAAGGGTTTCGAAAGAACTTGCCATCCCCATCTTTCTGGAATTTCTTGTGGTCTGTTTTGCTGTCGTTTCACGGACTAAAACTGTC
Source organism: Thermobia domestica (assembly GCF_964235325.1). Lineage (NCBI taxonomy): Eukaryota > Metazoa > Arthropoda > Insecta > Zygentoma > Lepismatidae > Thermobia > Thermobia domestica. Next base: position 219,893,060 of record NC_137462.1, on the reverse strand, counting down.
ATTTGTATGCGTGGGGGAAAGGGGGGTGAATACCAAGGAGTGTATTCTTGTAAGGTTGTAGACAGAACTGGCTTCTACATTCTTTGTAATTCATTAAATTATTAACAAAGACATAAAATATACTTACAAAATAGTCTAAAATTTAAACATATATTGATACATATTTTTCCTTGGAATGCCGAGTTGCTTTCGGTAAAAGAGTTCCACTGTTTCCTGTTCAGATCTTTTCTTAACTAATTATTATGTTTACTTATTTTTATCACTTTTCACAACACAGAAGCTGACTAGTTTCCCCCTTTCTCCCCTTTTAAGTGGCAACAACGGCAGTGGTAGAAACAATATACGAAACCGACTGGTCTCTATGTAACTGGAGTGGATTTAACCTGACAACATAGGGAAAAATAGTTTTCTTTTATTCTTATTTTATATGTTTTCCATAGAAATGTTTAATTACAGTTAAAATATTAACATCCAAATATGTGCTATTTGTTACGTAGTCACTTTCCTTGGTAATTCTTCTTTCCCTGTCGTTAAAAAATTTCCCTTTTCAGAGAAAAAATAAAATAGAAAAGGAAGTTTTATTTTGGGTCCAAAATTGGAAGTATATAGTTTCTAATTATGCGCACAATTCAGCTTGTTAGAAAAACCGTTCAAGAATATAGTGCAAGCTGTATGAATAAAAGTGTACCAATGGTAGAAGGATTTTAAAACGAGCAAGATAATTGATCAGTAATAACGGAGGCAGTCCATATCTGGCTTTGTACCCTGAGTAAAATTATTTTTCTCTTAGAATACTAGTGATTGTCGATCCATGGCACAAGCAAATAAACGATGACGATATAATGAAGAATTGCATCATTTGTATTTCTGGTTTAAATCTTACTAAAATGCATTTTATTGAACTATCGTCGTAAAAAAAAAAGTGTCAATGTCATATTTTTAATACCTTAAACAATATTGTCTCTTACGACATTCTTACATGATTTCAGTACAAAAACCAAAATTGTGGGAAAATGTTTGAAGGAAAATAAACTAGAATGTAGGGTTGATGAAGTCGGTTGTTTTACCGCTGTGTAAACAAGTGGTAAGTTGTAACCCAAGTTAACACCTTACCCTTATTATATCTTAACGAGTTGCTTGGGTATGGATCTCGATTAAAATGTAGGGTTAGTGTAGTAACGTCGTTTTGACAAAGTGTAACAGTTATTTGTTGATTCTCACTTAGTTTGTTTATATAATATACGATTATTACAAATGACTAGAGGCACGAGTTTTTCGCAGTGCGCGATAAAACGAAATGCGTCAGAATTAAGTAATTTTCAGTTTGCTGACGTTTTATGGTATTTTATGTGTATATTCATTGGTTTCCGTTGTGCGATAAAACGCGAAATTAGCAGTTTTGCGCAAAGTTTCTAACAATACGCGATATAACTCGAAATTTTAAAAATACATTTTCATTACTTTAAAAACGCTAGTTTTCCGCCGACGGAACGGGGGAACGTGGCATGAATTGTGCATTTTGGGTGATTAGAATACGACTATACAGAACATGTTGCGCGTTAGCTGTCATCATCGCAGCTGGATGGGGAGTTCCAAAGTGATGATTGTTTGAAGTTAAATGCACTTAGTATATGTGGCTTCCAACAAGCAAAGCCAATTGTGAGGTTTTTTCAAGTATAGTCTGGTGATAAGTGAAAAACGTACAACAATGAAAGAGAAAAATGTGGAAACATGTACTTATGTTTAATGCTAAAATGTAACTTGCACCTATATTTTCAGAAGACAGTAAAACTTCATAGTAAGTTTAGTTACTGATTTTCCTTCAGTTTGATTTTTTTAAAAATATAATTTTCTATAAGTGAAATTGACAATGTCAAGTGAAATTTTCAGTGTATTTTGTTTTTCGGTAGTTAATGGTTTATTTTTATAGTGATCTCTGAATGAAAGGAACAGTTGTAAAAATGTCAGGGAATTCTTTTCCACAAGAGCTTAAATATGTGACAAAACGCGAAATATGTAAAACGAAACGCGAAATTTTCAAATTCTTAGTGCGAAAAACTCCTGCCCCTACGAATGACTTTCCTAATACACTCTTAACTCATGCTTAATGGCATCAACATAAAAGTAGTATCACTAGAAAGAGAAACAAAATTTATGACCTCAGAACTGCCGCTGGAGGTGGTGAGAGACAACAACATGTCTGCCAACAGAGGGAAGTATGTTTTGTGTCAAACTTTTGCATTGTTAGTTCGCAACCTAATTTCCAAAAGAAGTTTGGAAATCCTACCTGACGGAGAGAGAATTCGTAATTGGCCGATTTTAAGAAAAAATTGCATCCGTAGGCGAAAGTTAGCTAGCCGTCCACCAGTAAGTATTGAAATAAAGCCATTTTCCGAACAAGTTTCAGTGCCAGTGAAGAATTTTTTCCTGCAGAGGGGGATAATTTTTTGTCAGGGGGTAAATCCCTGGTATCGCTTAGGTCAATTCACACACTGTTCGTAATATACTTCATGTCCAACGTATATGTACATAGACTACGTAAGTTGTACCTCGTTTTTATATATATATAACAGAAATAGATCAATATTATAATATTACTCTCTCTCAAATACATATTCGTAAGTGTCACAAGTAAAATATTCCTCTGAATATTTTGCCACGTCATTACGTTACAAACTTGACGTCTTTATCTGAAAATATTAGAAAAATATAACTTGACCTTCGGAGAATACTTTCCGCGATAGAAATACTTAATCACTTTCACTACGAATATTAACAGGTTGTTCGATTGCTATTAGCATTTTGCTTAATATAATTAAATTTTACTACTGGTATATCTATCTATTAGCCATTCTTAATTGAGATAAAAATAAAATGGTTTACAAATACTCTACATGACAAAAAATATTTCGTTTCAAAATCGCTTGTCATCTTAATGAGCCTTGCTACTTCCTTTTTCTTCGTTGACGACTGGACATAGAAATATTTCTGAGACTGCGTAAATATTGAAATATCTCCTCATATTAGTAAACAAAACCACGTGTTTCAGCACAAGGAGCTGGAAGCGGCCGACGGATGCCGTCACCGAAGGATCACGAAGATGTACGAAGAAGGTCCTTTTTAACTCTTACACAGGCTTCGCTTTCAAAGACTGGGTATAAAAGCCGACACCTTGAGGCAGAAGACATCAGTTACCAACTGGTCACATCCTATATATCTCTTCAAGCTGTATTGGTGGGAGAGACTCCTCTAACCTTACCTCTAAGCTGCATCGAGCAAGGGGTATCCTCACTTATCTCCGTGCTGCAACGGGAAGAGTCATTCTTAACCAACAAATCTTAAGATCTTCGAGCTGCTGTGGGCAGAAGGTCCATCTTATAGAGGAAAAAACTATTAGAGAAATTGCTTATTTGTACTCTTGTATACCAACTGCATAACATCTTTTCTAATAGAAAAGGTGAGGGAAAGCTCGTGTACCGTTGCTGCACGAAAATTACAATATCTTTCTGAAACCCGAATATTATTTTCGTTCAAAATTGGAATTATTTCTGGGTCGTTCTATTCAAGAAGTAGCTCTAAGCTCATAATTTTAATATTGTGATGATTAACTATATATATGAGTGTTACTAGAGGGGTGACCACTGGGTCCATGTTTATATGTCATTAGCAGATTTTAATACACAATATGATATTTACAAGTACAATTTGTAACATGTAAAATGTGTGAGGTTTTTTTGTTTTTAAAGTTTTATGCTTTCAGTCGTATCATTAATGAACTGAGTTGTGTGATGGCTGTATTCGTATTAACCAGTTGCTGTGTTTTACTTATTAGTAAAATTCAAATGTGAAAGTTTAATACAAATTACACATTCAATTCGGTGTTCAATTTTCATGAAATTTTACAGAATAGTTGTTCTTACTTAGGACCATTTTACAGGTTTTATACATAAAGGACATTCTTCCCCCAAATGCTACTGTATTTTCCCTTTTGTGTTTTCGGTAGTGGTTTGAGGTTCTCTCGTTTTTAAGAAGCGAGTGTTAAAATCTTTCTAAATCATCTTGATTTTTGGTGTCTTTGATGTAATGTGAACAGGTTATAAACATCTAATCTAAAATCTATAAACTTGAAGATGTTTTCATCCAATTACAGTTCTCTCATGTCTCTTCTGTACTCAAATCAGGAATTCACTGGCCACTGATATGAAAGATTCTTAGTTCAATACAACATTAGGAATACGAGATAACTTTCGTCACTTCCTTTGCAGCCCGATTGACTTCCTGAATCTTCATTTCGGTCATCACGAAACTGTATTCTACTGTCCATATCTATATCTGATCCATTTAAAACATCCAATTATTTCATTATCGGTAAAGATTACCTTTCACTTTCGAGGAGGACCCCAATAAAAACTGTGGGATTGATAGGTGGCAGTCTCCTGAAAGTAGATGTGAAAATTTGGATGGAAGAAGCAAATTACATACTGGGAAGTAAATTGATTGCACAGTCGGCTATCTTGACGTGGGTTTTCCAGGGTCCACCCCGACTTATTCACATGATTTCCCCACCCAACATCCTGCTTTGAATTACTAATGACTAAATGTTAAAAATAGATCAATATCATATAAGAGAAAAATGCATAAAAATAAAATAAGATTTCGTCAACAATTTTACCTGATAACAAAACCCAAGTTCCGGTACATTCAGTTGTTACGATACACTGTTTAAATATGTAAACAAATAAGTTGGAGTAGGATGTATATTTTATGAACTGAGTCTCAGTGGTCGATTTAAACGCATTCCCTTCTTATTATTATGAGTTCGGCATTCGGAATTCGTAAATAAATAAAACAAATCTCAGTATGATCAAAATTGCCCTAAGAAACGGTGTTTTTAGAAACGCTGAAATACATGTTTCCTTACTTTAAATTAAAAGTCTATATATTGAATTTCAGAACTCCAACTTAAACGAGTTCTCACTTTCTGATGAAACAAAAGAAAATTTGAACATCTTATAAATGTCTCCTTTCGCCTTTTGGAGCGGAATTTTTGAAAGCGCTGAAACAGGTGTTGCTGTATTTTTAGTGAAGAGTTCATATGGCGAGTTCGATCTCTCTTAACTCCAGTGATTCGTGAGGTACTCTATTCTAGGGGTAATTTTGAACCTCTTTTTACCCCCTTAGAATGGATATTTCCAAAAATTCTTCCTTATCCCACACTTTCATAGCAAAAGAAGTATTCTCTCCAAAATTCACATTAATATCTGTAGTGGTATGGCTTGGACGATGCCGAGTTACCCGCTTCTGTTCTTTCATAGAATAGTATAGATAAATAAGAATATTACGCAGTTCTGACTACTAATGTTTTATGGTGGACAAATCAGTGTGCATGGACTTTTCTCTGGGCTCTCTCGTGTCCCCACATTTCCTTCTTTCCATTCTTTCGTTTATTCTCATCATCACCCTCTCCCTTAGGCCTGGAACAAAATGATGCAAGCCTAAAATAATAATAATAATAGGCTTTGTGTCGTTGCACGGGCTTTCGGGTTTGATTCCCAGTCGGACAGTTTTGAAATTTTAGCTCTTTATAGTGGTTCGGGTTCCACAAACTCGTAGGTCTACATCTCATGGAAAAGTACTCTGAACTCTAACCAATCAACCAAAGTAAGCGAAGTCAAAAACATACATCGGATCACAACAGTAGGCAGGTTAAACCTCACCTTGCAAGAGTTATTGAAGGAAACAGTTAAACTTCGCCTCATTAACGAGAGGTATTTCGCTACAATCTTGTGGCCATTTATTCTGATTACTAGTTTTCCACCTTCTGCCTGTTTCAGAAGTAATGTAATGAGATGATACCTATAATATTTAAGGCCGTCTCTAAACGTTTTGAGCTGAGATCATCAATTCCTATATAATAACATGGTGAACTTCTTTCCAAAATATTATGAAAACTATTTGTCTTATGCAGTTCAAACTTTCTCCAGATGTTAACCTACCTCAATACTACATGTTCACTTTTTTATTTTTAATCTAGCTCTTATAGTTCATTAATATTACATTTTAAAAATAAATCTGACAACGCTAGAAATAATATAAAAATAAACACAAATTCAGGTATTGGAGAATCGCCAGGGCTTCTTTTCCTGCTCGTGAAGTTGCTGATACAATCTCTCCTGATTCATTCACACCATTGTTCCTCACTGATCTTCAAAAATTTGGTAGGGGAGGATAACGAGTAACGAAATGAGAAAAGATTGTTCATCTAATAATGTGGAGAGTGTATATCTTCGAAGTTATGTTCGTTGACAATCTGATCATATGGTTCGGAAGAAGAAAGGGTTGCGGAAGACAAGACTGGCTGCTGTCAGAAATGAGACAACCTTATCTGCCTACACATCTTTTTACTTGTATTTTATAACAAGCCTTGTCAAACAGGATGCACTTTATCTATTTTCATTTGTCGACCATTTGTCTTGATTTCTGCGCGGTGAAAACGATGACACAACAGAGGAAACCCAAAACTAAAAGCATTATTATCAATATTTTGCTTTCCAAAATACGGAATGTAACTTTAAAAAATAAAACCTATAACTTTAAAAGAAATATTTGGGAAGATGAAAGAACAAATCATGGAATTTCAGGCGTGTGCCTAACAGTAATATACAAAATTAATTAATAAATAAATAAATATTACAATATTTCTACGGATCTAGATCATTTGGACCCGACATTGGCATTCCAAGGATAAGCAAGTGAAATATATTTTTCACTTGATTTTGACTGAAAACCTTATTTACAGAATTGATTGAAAAGTTCGGGGGAAAACAACAATAATTGTAATTTGAAAACCGCGTGAAACTATTGTACGTCGTTAGCTCCAATATGCCTCTACAGGTAACTATTCGCGGAGATGTTGAATCAATGAAATCTTTAAGATCTATGAAGAAAGAAGAAAAACTTTGCTCTTATCTGGTGTCAATTTGCATTCCATCGGTTTCTTTATCTCCGGATACAACCCGAAGTTCGCGCACGTGACCTAGCGGGAGGCAGAGAATGAAAGAAACCTACCTGGTTAGCCTCCTATCTGCTGTTCTGCGTTGTTGCCAAATGTAGAGCCGTATTTTAAACAGCTTTTAAATGGAAGAAAATTAATTTTTAATTAGCGCGCTCTAATATTACCATAGCAAGAAAAAGTAAAAGTGAACATGCAATATTAATACTAACAAACATTTGACCGAATTTTGAAATGTATAAAGTAAATAGTTTTCATAATATTTTGGAAAGAAATATGCCATGTTATTATATAGGGAAATCTCAGCGCATTCCAAGTGTTGGACGCAGCCTTAAACCTTAACCTGAATTCTCACCGAAGTATGCATTTCAAGTTCTTAAAGATTCTGAATGTGCATACTCTAAGAAAATCATCACGGAAACAGCATCAAACATGAACCAATTGATTGCTTAGGTTGGCGTTTAGCTTTCCACTTTCAGCCTCGAGGCTGAGCCAATACCAATAAATAATTGTGTGAAGCAAATAAACTATAAAATAATAAATAAATTGTTCTTTAATGTGAAACCTGATCCGCGACAAATATTGCTACTAAGAATCAAACGTGGATCTACACTTGCTGAAAGTTTGTGAGTTACCGACTGACCAGTTAAGATGTTCACATGGACCCGTTTGATTCTGAACAGCATATATTTTCACAGAAAATCAACCCATGATCCCCATGCCATAGACGATAAAACTTACCGTTAAATTAACCATTGAAGTTTCTTTCTAAGATATTGTGTTTTTCAGTTTCGTCTGCAATTTTATTAGTAAGTAAATAATAATAATAAAAATGACAAATCACAGGTAATCTGTATTAGAGTTCTTGAGTCGTAGTTTACTTGTACTCAATACTGTTTCCGATACTTTGATTAAGCGATTTAGAAGTAGGTAATGATTAGTTTGTTGATAAGAGTTTAGCGTCCCTTGTAGCAGCGAGGCTATATAAAACGTGGTCCTACAAGCTAATGTGGGATCCGAACCATATCTGCTCCCACTAGGAATTGAACTCTAGCCTCCCGCGCCGATGATACGTACACTAAACATATAGCCACGAGGGAGCTAACTATATGTATATAATGTAAGTGGAAATTTTTCGCCATTGTTCCTCGAAATTTGTTGATTCATTGGTTGATTTGTGTTTAAATCTAGCAGTGAGCAGAGATGCTATATAGAAAGAGTCCTACAGTTCAAGGAGAAATCTGAAACAGTGTAGTGGGTTTGACGCTCTCCCACTGTGAACTGAGCTGTCTGCAGGAGACTTGGTTTCGATTCCCGGCGAAAATTCATTTGATTCGAATCACACCGTGAGCTGTAGATTCACGACTCCTATAACCTTGCTTCTGAAAGCGATACTAAACTGCAGTGTAACCACCGGGAACTGAACTTAGAATCTCGTTCATCGTCGCGGATGTGTGCGTTAGCCACTTTCTTTATTATATTCATATTTAAACAAAAACTCAAGCACTAAGTGTACCCGCCTTTTCAGTTTTCTCCTATTTTGAAACGTTTTTCTCATATTTTACTTTAATACATTGATTGTACACACATTTTTCTATGAACATTTTATGCAAATGACCGGAACATCACACAAGAACACCGAGACAGTTAAAAAATGCATATGCTTTTCAGTGGAACTTGAACCCAGGGTCGTCTTGTAATATGCAACCGAAAGCTGCAGACCGGTGACAAAATCAACGAGGACGGTTTTCCCAACTTATCGCATCCGCTGCTATTAAAATTGGAATAATATCGCTTTATGTTGATTTTGAACTTCCTTAAAATTAAAGTTTTCTAGTATATTAAATATCCGATAATATTGTTTCTATCTACAAATTATTAATAATAACAATAATAATAATAAATCAAATGTTGCTTACTAATCCTTCTTTCTCATTATTAGTAAATCAACATAAAGAACAACACTATGTTTCTACTTCATATTGAATTTTAAGTCAGTCTTTGTTCTTCTTGCAAGTATTTAAGAGATGGCAAGTAACGCCCATGTTTCATTAGCAAGTTTTGTAGTGCTAAAGTAACGTATATAATACTGCCGTGCTAAGCAAGAGTGTAGCATCTACACTAAACCTGAAATTGAAAGAACGACAATCAAAGTTTTTGCTCTTGACTCTTGAAGTATGCAAGTCTCTTTAAAAAATTCATGGTAGCACTCTACTAAAAAATATATTAAAATCTTCTGACTCATAAGATTTGCAATACATTTTTTAGTAGAGTGCTACATGATTTTTTAAAAGAGTTTTGCATATTTGAAGCGTCAAGAGCAAAAACTTTGATGGTCGTTTTCTCAATCTCAGGTTTAGTGTAAGTATGGCACTCTTGCTTAGCATGACATAATAGAAGTATAATTAAGTGGCCATTTAGTTTCTTACGTAATGGAATACTGACAATTATTAGAAATACTGAATAAGTAATTTCTTTGATTAACGTCTTCCCATATTGCTTTCTGTTCAACAATACATATTAGAGAAAAAAGAAGAAAGGTAAAAAGAAACACATGGTTAGCATAAATGAAGGGTAAGGGGAAAAAACAAGGAATGTCCACGTATGTGTTTTTTCGGTCGGGTGCTTTGCCCTATCTGTTGGTGACTCTTGGTACTATTTGACTGTATATGCCATGCATGCGTGGATGTAGAAATGTCCATGTAAAATGGGCAAAAGATTTAACTAACCCTATTTTTCTTACGCGGTTTTCAATTTTGAAACGCCGTTTTCTCGTAAATGCAGTTTTGTGACATTCCTTCTTTTTTCCCCTTACCCTTCAAATGATTCATTCATTTTGAAAAGGCTGTACTTTCAAAAGTATTACACGTACACACATGAAAGATATATGAAAAGAACCAGAAACTCATGAAGTTCATACACCCTTTACAAATGTTCGTGTTTCTCTTTGGTGACACGACACACGTCCATACGACATCTGTTTTTCTTGCTTTCCCTCCATTTTCGACAGGTACTAACCTCGTGCTGCCACACCCGATCGAAAAAAAAATGGATTCGTGTTACCACCTGAAATACACAAGATAAACTTGATGAGTTTGTGGTTCTTTTCATATATCTTTCATGTGTGTACGCGTAATACTTTTGAAAATACAGCCTTTTAAAAACGAATGAATCATTTATGCTAACCCTACAAACACACACACACACATTATATATATATATATATATATATATATATATATATATATATATATATATATAGAGAGAGAGAGAGAGAGAGAGAGAGAGAGAGAAGGGGGGATAAATAATGTATTAGTTTAATGTCCCACTGTTATGCTCTGTAGACTAAAGGAGATGGATGATTAATGAAAGCAACTGAAATTATTTTTTCTGCTCTGCCACCGAGAACACACCACACCAACAGCCAGTGGCCACTTGAGTGTTGCCATCTCCGATATCTGAATATATACAGCCTAGCAAATTACTAAATAAATTTAAATTTGCATAGCATTTCCTAAGTTTTGTATTGTATATTATTATTATTATTATTATTTATTTATTTATTTATTTATTTATTTATTTATTTAACTGTTTTACATGAATGTCTACCTACTTACAATACAAATACTAATACAGAAAATAACGTGTGCGCGTGCCTCTCTTTCATTGAATTTTCGCATAGAAAGGAGTCACCCAGAGCCATCAAATTTTGTTCACAGATAGATCTTGACCAGATTTAGTCGCGTGTGGATCCGACTCGATGAAAGGGGGAATTGGGGGTTAAAATTTAAAGTACGTATTATGTTTAGTGAACCATAGTGCATGTGAGGTAGGGAACTAACCGTTTTCCTTGGATTACAGGTTGCATAATTTTCAGATCATCGAATTCTTTTGCATTAATCTTATTGTTCCCGTGCAAAGAAAGGACATAGCTGACATGAGAATTGATAGGGACAATAATGCTATCTCGTCATTATATATTTCACATATTTCTTTAGCTATTGTAAGTTCTTGCTATGTTTTGTAATGCATTTTTCATGAATGTTGTATTATTATTTTCATAAAACCTAACACTTCCTCTCTTTCTCTCTATTAAACTTTGTTTATGATGTAAATAAAAGTGGTGTCATAATATCAGGATTTGATTTTCTTTTCAGACTTTTCCAACCATGGAGCACACTATTGCGAAATTGGCAAACTCTCGCTGTTACGCATCCAGGCTATGTTGCTTTTCTTACATATGACGAAGTAAAAGCTAGATTACAAAAGTATATTAATAAACCTGGAAGGTAAGTGTCTAGTGTAGATAAACTTAAATCAGATTCATAACATTACAAGATATAAGAAAAATCATCTTAGAATCAATGTTTACGTGAAGTGCAGCATTCGTGAAACCGTGTTTGTTTGTTAAAAGAAGTTGTGTAATCCAGCTATTACAGAAATTGCCGATGTTCTGTTACTCAAGTAATTTTCCAAACTGTCACTGACAAACAGTTTTCATGATTATTTCCATAATCATCTTTCTGTCTACACTGGTAAGATCAGCTTCACTTTGGACATAACTGCAGAATCCTTATGACTAAAGTCTCCTCAAACCTTGGCTTATCAAGTGGGGATTTTTCTACTCCAGAAGATTTTTTTTTTTCAATCCCAGCAGTATCAAAGTACAGAGAAATAATGGACAGTTATCAGAAATATAAAAGTCATTCAATTTTATTTGGGCATTACTCTTTTTAATTGGTGAAACTTAGGTGAAGAAAATTACAGAAAAAGTGGTACACGTTACACAATAATTGAGCGGCAGACAGTAAAACTTCATAACCCACAGACTGGTTCAAATAGAGCTTACACATGATATGGATTCTTCATGGTATGTTGCTTGTGTAAAATAGTGAAGCAAGTTCATTATAAATCCTGTAAATGGCAGGAGATAAATGTATCAAGCAATAAATTCTGTAAATGGCAGGGGATACATGTATCAAGCAAGAATCTTCCGGCACATGTTTAAGTGACGATTCTGTTGGTGACCCTGCGTTCGTACCGGATGAAAAAATATCATTAGAAGTACATCTAGGGAGCTAAGTCATTTTTTATTATTGATTATTATTTTCGTGATTCATACGTTGTAATGTAGGATGTCAAGTTGTACATTCACGTATAGTACTCGAAAATAGAGATGTATTAGGAATTTGTTATAGAAGCTGCGGTAATGTAATTATTATAGAAATATAAGAAATGGACTGGCATACTGCTGCAGTGATATTGATATTGAGTATTTTTCCAGCAAGCAGTTTGCGGATTATCAAGTTTCGCGTGCTTAGTAGTCACGAATCATGTGTACTTATTCACTGATCGCAGAGTTCACCAGCCATGAAGTAAAGAAAATGAAAGCATAATCAGTCAAAACAATGTGCGGAAAAAGTGAAGAACTGCAATTGTTTGGAGTATAGCAGCACAGAAGCAAGGGAAAACAGAAACCTACACCAGAAATAGGAGAGAATTGTGACAATCGATGGAAATGCTTCGGCAAGGTTTGAGTCAAAACTGGTAGTTGTGTATAATAAATTCTGGGAAATGACTAATCATGGTCAAACAAAATGTGTATCTGTTCGAAGAAATAAAGCCAAATGCAGTAAAGTTGTTAAACACACATACACATGCACACACACACGCAAAAAAAAAAAAAGAAAGAAAGAAAGAAAGAAAGAAAAAAGAAAGAGAGAGAGAGAGAAATAGAAGATTTTTTTTTTTTTTTTGCATATTACATTCATTACGGAACAAACGAAGTAATACGCAAAAAAAATAATATCTGTAAGAAGACTCTTGTCCATTCATGGATTACAGAGAAGTGAGGACGTGTCGATTGTCTCATGAAAAAAGCCACAAGAGAGGAGTTATGTGGTGTACCTGACGAAAAACACAACAGTCATCCCATGAAGTATAGCAGTTATAATAGACCATGTTCATGTCAATATTGGTTTACTACAGAAATGTGACACATTATAGAGGAAAACACGATCCAAATCTATAGTACATAAATATGGAGTATTCAAGACCATCGTGTTATGAAAACTATTGCGAATATTGCTACAGGAAGAAAAATATTGCGTTAGTTTCTGGTTGTAAGTATTGCACAGTATTCACGGAAGAATATAACGTTCATTCCATAATGACGAAAAAAATGACACCATATATATTCGAATATAAGACGCATTCTGGATATTTAATGAAGCAACTCAGAATTTGACAGTACACGCACCCCCATTTTACGCCTAAAATTGTGGCAGAAAAAGTGTGTCTTAGATTCGAGTATACGATGCCTTACATTTTAGGAAGTTACAATCCAAAACTACAGACTAAATCCAAACCATACAAGAAGAATTAAAACTGCTTCAAAAAAGGCGGAAGCTGCACGTGAAGTGACTAGGGAAGAAATTGCCAGAGTATTGTAGCAGAAATTACATTTTGTGATCACTTTGGACTTAGAGTAAACACTCCCAACACCATAGATCTGAGCTAAACGTACGTTGTACAAATGCAAATTTTTCACACTAAACTTCAGTTTCCATGATTGTGGCAGTAACAGGATATCGCTATGTTTGGGATGAGTCCAATGCCAGGCTCGTAGCTAGAATTTCATTTCGAGCAGGGCAAGGACATGAAAATCTTTCGAGGTTACTGCTTCTAGAACTTTCTTTATAGTCAGGTGATCTCAGGTGGGCAGGTCATGTAGCCATAATGGAAGAAAGCAGGAACGCTTTTAAAGTTTTAACTGGAATTCCAATCGGAAAACGGCCATAAGGAAGACCTAGGCACAGATGAAAGGACAGTATTAAATGGATCTCGTGGAAATAGGAATACGAAGGAGGGATTGGATCCAATTGGCTAAGGACAGAAGTCAATGGAGAGCTTTTGTGAACCTCGCATTTAACCTCCGGGTTCCATATGCCATAGAGTTATTTATTGATTTCTCATTTAGTTAGTTCGCAAACACTTTTGCACTGCAAACTTCATTGTTTGCGAGTCCTGCGAAGTTTCGTGAAAAGAATTTTAGTTATATATATATAACAAACATGGAAGATATTTTTTTATTGGTGACTGATGATTAGCGTAGGAAAAATTGTTCGGGTATTGACTGTACATCGTTGTTAAGATAATGTGTTAATGTAGCTTCATTGCATATGAAACATGATACTTCACACCTTGAGCTACCATAGTAACACTGTTGTCCATTTCATGTCTGTTATATTTTGAGTTTGTAAGCGATGGTATGTTACAATATATTTTAAGGAGAGAACTCCACATGTAATAATTGTATGATTTTTATGTAATATATACACTGACTGAGCAAAACTCATGGGATACCCACTTAATCTGGCCCTGTAGAGCTCAGCGATACGGCGTGGAACGGAGTCTGCAAATCCCTGGTACACGTTCGGAGGCAGTTGACACCACACAATCTGCAGAGTGGCAACCAATTGTGGCCTGTTCATGGGTTGAGGATCCAATGCCCGGAGCCGGAGTTCAAGGGCATCCAAAATATGCTCAATTGGGTTCATATCAGGGCTTCTGGGTAGCCAGTTCAGTCGTTGGGTTTCACCTGCATGCTCGTCGAACCAGTCAAGGACGATATTGGCGCGATGTGGACCTGCATGCTCGTCGAACCAGTCAAGGACGATATGGGCATGATGTGGACCCGCTTTGTCCTATTGAAGACCGCATTGTCGTCAGGGTGTTGAAATATCACAAACGTGTGGAGATGGTCTCCGAGCAGCTGACGATACCGCGGACCAGTCAATATGTCTTCCAGAACAACCAGGGAGCCCATTCCATGCCAGGAAAATGCACCCCACATCATGACTGATACCCCACCGGCCTGGATCACGCTCTCTTGGCATGCGGGATCCATCGTTTCATGCAGTCTGCGCCATACGCGATGCCTCCCATCAGCATAGTACAGTTGATAACGTGACTCATCGGACCATATGACGTTACGCCACTGTTGCATTGTCCATCCGTGGTGATTGGTGTCAAATGCACGCTGGAGTGTCCGATGACACTGGGTTAGCAGTGGCACACGTGTAGGGCAACGGCTCCCATACCCGAGGACACGCTGTTCCGACGAATTATACACTGGGAGACGTTTCTAGCACGGACAGTGTTGAATTGGGCCGTGATCTGTTGCACAGTTGCTCTCCTGTCTCTGTTGACCACTCGTCCCAGGTATCGCCTGTCTCGGTCATTTTCTAGCCTTAAATTCTAGGCTGGTAAATTTCTAGCCTTAAAACATGTAACAGGACTCACTTTGCATTTAAAATTTCGAATACCAATCAAAGATGGCCACCATGATGCTTGATAGCACCATCTGATGTGTCAGATCATTCTCATTCAACCCGTTCTTAACACACAAGGGTGGTGAGGACTTTTGTTTCACTATTATATTGATAGATTGTGTGAAATCTCCATAGTAGGTAAATTTCCAAATCTACCTAAAAAGCATATTACCACCGATAAAGTACTTACGAGTGTTACTGGCAAGAGAGTGTAATAAAAGTGTGTCGTGATATGAAATAAGTTGAGAATTACTAATCTATACTGAAATATTCTGTACCCAACACAGTGTAGTTTTAACCAGGATAAAATAAATGAAAAGGTCGGTTGCAAGTAGAGAGCAAAAAGTTTTAACAAATAAGTTATTACACGATTTTGAAATATATATTTGTCATGTTTTAAATTGTTCAAAATGTTTAAAATATGTTTTTCTCGTTTGTTTTCAAACATGTTTAAAACATTTTGACATCTTTTTCATTTGAAACACGTTTTGTTGTTGTTGTTGTTATTATTATTATTATTATTACTATTACTATTACTATTATTTAAATTTCAACCCTGCCTTGTAGTATTAATACGAAAATCCTTAATGCTGAATCTGTACAGTACAAACAGAATTTTGACTCTGTCATGTGCTAGCACGAGCAGATTTTATGGTGCTCGCAGAGAGATCGTAGGAAACCTACGGCATTAGAGCCCCGTTTAACCGAATTTGATGGGATCGATGATCCTTCGGTTGCACGTAAATTCAGTTAAATTGGAATGAAGGTTATATATATTTGGTCTAGGAATTAATTCGTGCGGTTGGTACGCACACATTGAAGCTGTAGTACAAACACAAAATACATAAATACCTTAAGAAAAATATTGTCCATCGCTAGCCACCACTTTCGCCCATCTGTCAGGCAATGTACGGATTCCGTGGCGAAAGAAGTCCTCATCCTTGGAAGCGATCCAGTCAGAGACCCATGTTTCGATATCTTCTGAAGAAGTAAACCGCTGTCCAATCAAATCGTTGTTCATGCAATCGAACAAGTAGTAGTCCGAAGGAGCAACGTCTGGTGAATACGGCGGGTGGGGTAAAACTTCCCATCCGACATTTTCTAAATAGGTTTTGACCGGTTTTGCGACATGTGGGCGAGCGTTATCATGTTGAACAATAAGTTTATCATGTCTGTTCTCCCATTCTGGTCGTGTTCTGGCCAGAGCTTGCTTCAAACGCATTAATTGTCGTCGATAACGTTCTCCATTCATAGTTTCACCCGGTTGCAGCAGCTCATAGTACACCACACCTTTCATACCCCACCATATGCACAGCATAACCTTTGCACAGTGAATATCTCGTTTTGGTTGTGATGGACCTGGTTCACCTGGTTTCACCCAGGCCTTTTTTCGTTTAGGGTTCTCGTAATGGATCCACTTCTCATCACCCGTAATAATTCGATGCAGAAACCCCTTTCTGCTCTGTCGTTGAAGCAGCAATTCGCAAATGGTTTTTCGTCTTTCAACGTCTCTGTCTTTCAATTCATGTGGAACCCAATGTGACATCTTTTGAATCATTCCCATGGCTTTCAAGCGTTTGGAGACTGTTGTTTGTTCAACGCCTAATGCTGCTGCAAGTTGTTCCTGCGTTTGACACGAATCCTGCTCGAGCAATGCTGTCAATTCTTCGTCTTGAAATTTTTTTGGCTGTCCAGCTCGCTCTTGGTCTGCCAAGCCGAAATCACCACTTCTAAACCGTGCAAACCACTTCTGACACGTTCGCTCAGCTAGAGCATGGTCACCATACACTTCCACCAAAATACGATGACTTTCAGTCGCACTTTTCTGCATGTTAAAGTAATGCAGCAGGACACCCCGCAAAAACACTTTATCAGGCACAAATTGCGCCATGTTCACTTAACTACAAACTGGTGTTGTTGACGCTTTAATCCACTGCCCTATACTACGAACGATACGCGATGACAGGGGTTTGCAACACATGTGTGGATACACGGAACTGTGGGACGCTCCGTTCGTTGCGCCATCTCTTGTCCACCCGCACGAATTAATTCCTAGACCAAATATATATATATAAATAGATAGATAGATACAGGGTGTTAATGAGCTATACCGACAAACTGTAAGAGGTGATTCCTCACATCAAAATAAGAGAAAAATTTCATATGGACCTATGGCGAAAAGTGCATAGTTTCAGAGCTAGGGCTGTCCAACATCACGAAAAAGCGAAATTTCAACAGACCCTATTTCGAATTCCAGAAACTTTAGATGATGGTCATTATCAGTGTAAAGGAAGGCACTAACACACAATCCAAAAATGTATATTCCATTAATTTTCAGTGGGTGTACAGAGTATTCCATACAGGGTAAAATTCCCAGACATAACATCAAACATCAACCGAATTTTGAGATATGCTCTGAATTTATGATTGGTCCAAAGTAGGCAAACGATAAGCCTTGATAGCAGTGAACACAGAATCCTTGGAGCGATGTCGGAAGTGTTAAGGATCGTCAGCAATACGGTTTCTCATACTCGGGGAAACACATGATGCAATGTTTTCTTTCACGCTTATAAGTGAGGAGAACATGAAATATTCCGTGACGAAATACATTGCATCACGCATTATTCCGAACACTAAAAAACACGGAGCCGCCAGTTTCTAACACTTCTGACTTCCCTCCGAAGCATTGAATATCCATTCTTGTCAAGGCTTACCTTCTTCCTACTTTGGACCCTCCTTGAAATCAGGGTATATCTAAAAACTCTATTAAAAGCATATCTGAGAATTACACCCTGTAGGGATTACCCTGTATACCTATTGAAAATTGACGAAGTATGCACGTTTGGATTGCGTATGCGTGGCTTCCTTTACACTGATAAAGACCACCCTCCAAAGTTCCTTAATTTCAAAATAGGGCCTATTGAAATTTGGCTTTTTCGCGATTTTGGACAGCCCTAGCTCTGAAACTATGCACATTTCGCCATAGATCTATATGAACTTTTTCTCTTATTTTGATGTAAGGAATCGCGTCTTACAGTTTGTCGGTATAGTTCATTAACACTATATATATATATATATATATATATATATATATATATATATATATATATATATATATAGCACTGTAAATTTAATATATTTTAAGCGTGAAAAGACATTGCTGACAACAGTGATACCTTCAAAACTGAACTTGGCTAAACTAAAACTAAACTAAACTTACAACTAAAACAGTGAAGTTTAATTCAGTTTAGAAAAATGAAATTTTGTTTTGTTGATTTAAAAGTAAAAACTATTTTAGCGATTCTATTAAACGTGACTGTAGCGTGTTTTAATATATAATGTACATTTTTTTTTTCAGTTACGTCTTTCGGTTAAGTTGCACAAGGTTAGGACAGTGGGCCATTGGCTATGTAACAACTGATGGGGAGATCCTACAAACGATCCCACAAAACAAATCACTGTGCCAGGCACTATTAGATGGTTATAGGGAAGGATTGTAAGTATACTTGCTGTCCTTTCTATGACTAAACTATAAGTTGATATATGTATATTTTGTTAAAATAGGTGACTCAGCTGAAATACAGAGTCCAGATTACGTTATAATGTTTCCGTGTTATCCATTTTATATAGTAATATTTTTGCGAATCGGTCATGGATTTTTCAGGACGATAACGCCCCTTGTCACCGTGCAAAGGTAGTCCAGAAATGGTTCAAAACCATACTGTGAATAGAAGGAACTGACCGGGACAGTCTCCCGACCTTAATCCGATAGAGAACTTATGGTTTAAAATTGGTTATGAAATTTCAAAGAAAAAACCTTCAAACAAACGTGAGTTAACTGAAGCTTTAATATTTTTCTTTAACCATATTGTCACGAAAGAACTTCTTTTGAAATTGGTACATTCCATGCCAAAAAGATGTAGAGCCGTAATTAAAGCAAACGGCTGGCCCATAAAATATTGATGTTCTAACATGCGACAACAATGTAATTTTCAAAATGCGTATTAAATGTACCGTATTTGTCAATTTTCGTGTTATTCTTCTATTCATATTATGTTATTCTATATTGTTTTATTCTGCACATATTTCACATTATTGTTTTCAGGCAGCTTTACTACAAAAAATATTTTAGGCATTAAAAAACTACTAGTAGATTTGAAATCAGCATGAAAAAATACATTAAAATCAATAACAATATTTAAGATAGTGCGATAATTTCATAAGGAAAAATGAAGTCAAACACAAAAATTAGACAAAAAGAATGAGTGTGTTCAGGACTTTTTGCCACCACTGTAGGTGCACACATCTCATAGTCTTGCTAGTATACGGGGCGCTAAGCTCAAATCCAGTCCAATCTAATCCGAAGACTCAGCCCGACCCGATGATTTGAGCAGACTCGGCGAACCAGAACCAGCCGAGATACCAGCACTGCAACATTATTGCAGAATTTAATAGTTGATTAGTGATATTCACTACTCGCGATTGAACATTCATTTGTTTGATTCCTGATGTGACATTTATTAATCAAAATATTACGTCTTTTATGTTTCAGATATAATTTCAAGTTCATTCGTCTCCCCATACTGAAAAATAACAGCAATTTTTGGACACAGGCTGTGCAAAAGGATTTAGCAAAACACAGTTTGGTTTCAGTGGCATATTTCGTATTCCAAATGACAAGTTTAAAAGGTTCGCTCGAATAAACTTCAGTGATCTCCCATAAGCAAAAACCATGTGGCTTATCTTTTCTGTGATTGCCATGCTTTTATACTCTGATAAACCTTGTAGTTATATTTCAGTGCAATGCTTTGACACATACAGACGCAAACAACAAGCGAAAAAGAAAATTATAGATTTAGTGTCAAGACAGAGCGGAGAATGGTTTGTTAGAATTTGATCAGCAGCCTCATACATACTCCTCATATACGACGATGTTTCGTCGTCTCCGAATCAGGCCGGATCTGCCTCTGGGTCTTACGGCCAACTTTTTGACCTATTCTATCACTGGAAGAATGCACTACTTTGAAAAATATTAAGCTTTCTGAAACTAAAATTTCTTTGATGTCTGCTTTTAGAGACATCCCGAGTGAATTGGGAAAAGACTGGACTTTTAAAATCGTGGTAAATATATGCTAGACTTGGATGTGTTTGAATTATAACTACATGTATTATTTACACTTACATATATATTCTGTTATAGCCTGGAAATACGTATGCAAGTTATTTGTTCTCTTTTAAAAATGATAAACGAAACAGTAAAAACATGTAACTTTAACTTGTGTATCCGTAGAATGAAATTCTCCTGTTAGCTTCATTATTTTAAAACAGTAACACCAGTGACGTATTTAGGTTTTTGTTTCGGAAACTGACTCTAAATCAAAAATAGCAATACACCTGTTTTTATTACATTATATATTACACATCGAATGTGAAAACATCTGGCTTAGTTATGTATATATACCTATGGGAGGGGATCTCAAGCGCTATAGGTCTTTGTAAATATCACTCTGAATAATTCCGACCATTGTCCACTACTCAAACGCAAATACCTCCTCACAATTATTCTTCTGAAAGAAACACTGTTAGGGATCTCATCCGATCAGTCAGAGATACTTGTGCGTAGAATGGAGAAGGCCGGCTATTTATCAGAGTTGGTGTGTTAAAAGGAAAGTATACCCTGATTGGACATTTTTAATCTTTGTAATATATATATATATCGGGTGTTGCAAAATAAGTGTTACAACTCTTGGGAGGTGACTCCTGCCACTGAGACAAGAAAAAAAGTTCTCTTGAACTTTCGGCTATCGGACATAGTTTCGGATCTACAAGGTGCCGAAAGCGTGGGAAAATGACTTTCGGACGCCAGTAGTTCGGAAACTGTCCAACGTAAAGAGGGCGGGTAAAAAATTCACTGAAGAAGTCATACCTGCTGTATTGAATTTTGCATGTTTCACAATCCTACCATGCACGCGCAAGGGATTTTCCAAAGGAATATAGGGAGTCCCGGATAATCTGCCAAATGAAAATTGGTCTAAATGGAAATGAATTGATAGGGTTTTTACCAGGTAACACTAATTCAATTGTATTAAGTCGATATTTGGAACAAATACAAAATGGCGGATACTTTCCTGCCCGTTTTGTGTGGTTGCATAATCGCCAGGTACGGATGCTGGCCAACAGTGACGTTCTGATTATTACATGTAGTGAATTTGTACTCAAATGCTCTAGAAAGATATCTGGAGTGCCGGTAGAGCACAATAGATAAAACAGGGTGATTCACATGTGTGGGAACACTTAACGAAAAATGCCCAGAAATGCACTTCTTCTCAGTAGACGTGAGTTCAGAGCGTCAGAAATGTAAGGATAAGCGTCAAGAACATGAAAGCCATTGCCAATTCACCAATAATAATCCCTCAGTCCGATGCAATATGATGTGCATGGTTGCATACCAATAAGGATGCAACAACTGAGGCCAAGTTGAAATTGTGCAAGGGGACTCACAAAGAAACTGAGTTAACTAAACGAATGTCACTAGTGGGATTGAATGAGCGATATTGAAATGTGGCCAAAGTGTGAGTTGATATCAACATGTAGCTAATGGACAAATGTCAACATGTCTCACTACTGCTGGGACACCGTCCCACATGCGAAAAATAGGAAAATAACTACTCGTGTCTTGAATCTGAGGCCGTGGACTCCCAATAGGATTGGAAAGTATGACCACACGAGCGAAAGCGAGCGCTCTAGCCCTGAGGCTTCGAGGGAGCCTCACTTTCTCTATATTCATTTCTTTGAGGAGTACCCACTTTGTTTGGCAAGCGCTCTTCTACAGCCTACCGACATGCTTGTGTGTTTCATTTTGTTACTCCTACTGCACAGTTATAAACAATCAGAGCTTTAAGACGTTTCTTCCTATTTCTCATGTCGTTTTATTTTCCATATGTATGGTGTTCCAGCAGTAGTGTTGCATGTGCCAAATAGGTTCATTTTCCTCTTTGTCTTGGCATGTGCACTGTGTGTGAGATACGAATTTCTGGAGGTATTTTCCTATATTTCGAATACGTCACATGTCCTAGAAGACGTGGGACATGACACAAGTTTGTTATTTTCATGCTCTATCAGAAATTGAACCATGGATTAAGAGATTTCTTTTCATATATGTCGACTGTGAGACAATGTCCCAAAAAAAAGTGGGACATTGATACAATCCTGTTTAGTTGCTTTATACCAAAATGTGCACCAGATGTAATAGCAGAATGTACAACGTTATTTTCCTAGTTTTCGCACTTGGGACGGTGTCCCAGCAGTAGTGGGGCATGTTGACATTTGTCCATTAGCTACATGTTGATATCAACTCACACTTTGGCCACATTTCAATATCGTTCATGGATCCCACTAGTGACATTCATTTAGTTTACCCAGTTTCTTTGAGTCCTCTTGCACAATTTCAACCTGGCCTCAGTTGTTGCATCCTTATTGGTATGCAACCGTGCACATCATATTGCATCGGATTGATGGAATATTATTGGTTAATCGGCAATGGCTTTCATTTTCTTGATGCTATTCCTTAAATTTCCGACGCTTTGAACTCACGTTTACTTAGTATGCGTGCATTTCTGGTCATTTTTCGTTACGTGTTTCCACACATGTGAATCACCCTGTTTCATCTGTTGTGCTCTACCGACACTTCAGATGTCTTTCTAGAGCATTTGAGAACAAATTCGCTGCACTTAATACTCAGAACGTCATTGCTGGCTAGCTTCCGTACCTGGCGATTATGCAACCACACAAAACGGGCAGGAAGGTATCCGCCATTTTGTATTTGTTCCAAATATCGACTTAATACAATCGAATTATTGTTACCTGGTAGAAACCCTATCAATTCATATCCATTTAGACCAATTTTCACTTGGCAGATTATCCGGGACTCCCTACATTCCTTTGGGAATCCCTTGCGCATGCATGGTAGGATTGTGAAACATGCAAAATTCAATACAGCAGATATGACTTCTTCAGTGATATTTTTACCCGCCCTCTTTACGTTGGATAGTTTCCGAACTATTGGCGCCCGAAAGTCATTTTCCCACGCTTTCGGCATCTTGTAGATCCGAAACTATGTGCAATAGCCGAAAGTTCAAGAGAACTTTTTTTCTGCTCTTAGTGGCAGGAGTTAACTCCCAAAAGTTGTAACACTTATTTTGCATCGCCCGATATATATATATATGAAAGGGCTATAGATGTAATCTTAAATGTGAAGAGTCAAAGATTTTCTTCTCTCCGAACGTAAATGACGTCGTTGCATGAAATGTCAGCAACCATATAAAAGAATTTATAATCCGTTACCTGGATACTGAATATTTATTGTATATATCCAGAAAAATATAGGAAATAGAAATAGGAATATGAAAATAGACATGAATACTTGCACACATTAAATGCAATATTAAGATTGTGGGTGATTAAAACATTTAATATTTTATAACTGTTATTATAACTTTTCTTTGATATTCTTACATTTCGAATCACTTACGGAGTATAACTTAGGGGTCCCTGGCGTAGGGGCATCGGTGATTATCTAAGACTACGATGAATTCCATTCCTTGCCATGATGATTCTACTAATCCTCCAAACAGCTTGAAAATAAGTGGCTGGACTACCACAGTGGTTTTTAACAGCTTGATGACACTTTGACACCATGCAGCTAGTGAAAATGCAAGAAAACTATTCAACTTGTCCCGCAGTGAAAAACCATCAACTGCCACTTCAGCTCATTTTCAATTTATTTGTGGAATATACAGGGGTTGGACAAAAAATCTGTGACAGTTCTTTTAACCTCATTTGTAATTTGGAGAAGATATGTGTTTGTTCCGTAGCAGTTTTGTGTTGTAAACCACCGCTAATTGTTTTATTTTACACACGAGCGCTGGTGAACGATTATTAGTGAGTGAGACTCCGGTGTGTTAGGACGTGAAAACGCCTGTCAGCTACGTGAAGTTATTGGCATGCTGTTATTTTATTTTAAGTGTCAGTGTTCTGTTGTGCTCTTCCAGTATTGAAATCATCAGGACAATTAAATCAGCAGATAAGTACTAAGCTCTTATTTTTATTTTGAGATAGCTTGATTGGCTTAAATACATTCCCTTTTCAACTGATTGATCTTCAAAAGTGAATAGTGAAAAATGGTGCCGAAACCCGGGAAGGTTATTTCTGGATTAGAAAAACATACCTTTAAGGAGGAAGAATCGAGGGAACATTCAAAAACATTCATATATTAATTTCTAAAATCATATACTGTGTATTGCTATCGACTGCACGACATTTCACATTTAAAGAAAGAAAGCCGATCTTGCTACTTGTATTTTAAGAAGCAGGAAAGAGTATACAAGTCAAGTTAAAAATATTTTCATTACTTAAAGCTTTCGTTAACAAAATAGATTATAACATTGAGATATTTATATAATCCTTACTAGTGGAGCTTTTTGAACTTAATAATTGACTGTATTTTATTGTCAGAACTAAAACATTTTAATTAGAAACGGTAAACCTTAATTTCACGTTACATTTCGAACCTTGTTTTTTCATATACGAGGTCAGGTCTATTAACACGCATTTATAATAATCTTAGCCAACTAGTCTATGTTATTTCATTCAGTGTGTATTAACTCATTATTGTGTTATTAATGAAAATTTATGCAGATATATACATATCTATAGTATAAAGAGAATACATTTATATATGTTATAAATCTTGTATGCCGGTTCTCACGAGATCAAAGAAAATGGAATCAGAAAACATTCAGAAGTTATTGACTGGACTGAAACAGCAAATGGAGAACATGTCCCTTGAAATGAAAGAGCAACAAGAGAAGACACGAGAAGAAATTAAAGAACAAAAGAAGATACAGGAACAAATAAAAGAGCAACAAGAAGAAATAAGAGAAGAACAAGAGAAAATACGAGAACAAATGAAAGAGCAACAAGAGAAGACACGAGAAGAAATGAAAGAACAACAAAAGGAGATACAAGAACAAATAAAAAAGCAACAAGAAGAAATAAGAGAAGAACAAGAGAAGATGCGAGAACAAATGAAGGAACAACAAGAGAAAATACAAGAAGAAGTACAAAATGGAATATATGAGTTGCAAGAAGAGTTAAAGAGAGAGGCGAATAGACAACGTGACGATATGAAACAAGAAATCGATGAACGATTTGAAGTAATAAGGGATGAGATGAAACAAGTAAGCGATAAAATTGGAGACGTGCAAGAGAAGCAAGGTCAGCTACATGAAGAATTAGTTGCAGTTAAAGCGCAATGCTATAACTCTAATTTGAGGCTGGCTGGAGAAATATTAGCGGTCAAAGAAGAAGTAGAAGATGTAAAACGTCTGTCTGAAATATATTGCATCTTTTGATCCAAATACAATGCAATGCACTTCTGTTAATTATTTAAAAAATAGAACAAAGGAAAACTTTACTTTTTTGATTACATAGGCCTGTATAACGTTATTTTCTTGTTTTTTTTTTCTATTAATAAATGTTCGTACAAGTGCTTTGCGCGTAGTGTTTATGTTTCTGTTATTTCTGGACGCTATTGAAATGGAACCTACGTAAATAAGATAAAACTGGCCTAAATAAAGTCACGAAGCTTGTGTTTAATGTAAATGCGGTGCGAACGTAATAACAACCTATTTTTAAAAAGTATTGGTATAATAATAATGAGCTTTCGTAGTCTTGAATTTATATATCGTAGTATGTTCAATATAATAATTATATCCTGTGTGAAAAGAGCTAATAGTCTTGCTAAAAATTCAATAAACGGTAAATGCGTAAACAATTTTGTAGCCCTCTTTGATGTCTTTATCAAAGCCAGATCAGTATTCATTTTTACTCCCTCTAAGAATTCGGACTGCCTATTGGCGTGGGCATACTTAACAATAGACAAAGCACGAATGTGTCTGAACATACAGTTCGCCGTACATTGTTAGATATGGGCTTCCGTAGCGACGTCCCACACGTGTACCAATATTAATCGTATGGCATCATCGATTACGAATGCAGGTGCCTATTGTCATTGAATCGCCGAGCAATGGTAGAGTTCTGATCACAAAAACCTAGACGGTGCGTGAAAAAGCTAAGTCCAAAAGATGAACCTAAATCCTTACGAGTTCCCTTTATGTCTGCTTCACTTTTCCTGGATTTCTGTCGCAGACAGGGGTGAAAATTGAACGATAATATTACTGAATGCATAATGTAATTTTGTTTCTTGTACGTATAGGTTAAAAATATCTACCATACAGAAAATACAGTAATGTTAAGTCGCAAATTTAATATATTTTTAATCTAGAACTATTAAGAAGACAGAGATAGAAGTAGAGACAACATCGTAACTATAGATAGACCATTTGTTTCTTGTTCCGCTGCTAATTCGAGCTTCCCGAAAGCATGATCTTGCCCAGTTAGTTTCATTAAAGCCAAACTAAGGTGAAATTTATGAAAAATCTATGGAAATCAGTAGTATAAAGTGAGAATATTTGGAAAGATTCTGTTCTTTCCTAGTAACGTGTGATTTATTTTATCCAAGGACGTGCGCAGGAATTCATTTCATTGGGATCGAAAGCATTTCCGGTGGGACCAAATTCAATACGAAAACAAATTGTATTAAACTTTGTAAAATCGCCCTTACAAGTAGGCAAATGTCGTAGGGAAGTCGAGATTTCGGGGGACGTAGATTCAGTGACCCATCCTCTGCGTACGTCCCTAGCATCTGTCTAATAAAATGCTACAATAGCAATTAAGAGTGACCGAGCTCCAACCTATAACTTTAGCTTTCAAAATTTTGATTTACGGTTATTTGTGATTTCACGTTTATAACAAAGACAAATATCTTTAAGAAGGTGTACTTTAAATAAATTACTTAAAGAGATCTTTTTCACAAAGTTTATCCTTTTAAATTATTGTTCAAAGCCTTTGCATTTTAATAAGCCTTCTCCGAAATAAATGCAAATGAATTATGCTGCCATCTGTAGTTTTTTAAACTATACATTTGTGGACGTTTATATGTTTGTGGCAAATCCTTTCGACAGTGAGATCTCAAAAACTACAGGCTCTAGAAAGATGACGTTTTCACTGATCGATTGCAAATTTGGCGTAGATTGTCCAGTTCTAACTGAATATTTAAAAAACATGCCATTATTTATTTATTACATTTTTACGGGTACACTGGAAGTGTTGAAATTTTTAAAAAAATAAATAAAGGATCATATCCTACCCATTATACATTCCAACACCATATAATTGTGCACAAGGGTTGCATATCTCTCAGGTGTTTGTTTCATGGCCAAATTATAATGAAAAACGAAGGATAACCATTTCTCCATCTAAGTTGAATCTTTATTGTTTGGAGTGTTTTGCCCAATGAACACCACATATCACTGACATTATAATTGATTGTATGTGTAATGTATTAGCTTATTTTAAAATGTATAAAACGATAATCATGCCTGTTGTTCTGTATGGTTGCGAAATATGGTCTCTTACTCGGAACGAAGAACATAGATTGAAAGTATTTGAGAACAAGATTCTGAGACGAATATTCGGACCCAAGAAAAACGGGAGTAGGGGCGGAATCTTCATAACGAGGAACTACATAATTTATACATTTTATCCAACATTGTTAGAATCATCAAATCTAGGAGGCTCAGGTGGGCAGGTCATGTAGCCAGGAAGAGAGAACCAACGCTTTCAAAATCTTAACTGGAAAACAAACCGGAAAACGACCATTAGGAAGACCTAGGTGCAGATGGGAGGACAATATTAAGATAAATTTCGCAGAAATAGAAATACAAAGTAGAAACTGAATCCAATTGGCTAAGGATAGAAGTCATTGGAGAGCTTTTGTGAACGCGGCATTGAACCTCCGGGTTCCATAGGCCATAGAGTTACTTAGTTTATGTGTTTGCTTATTACATACTACATGCAAGAAGAAAGAAAACACATATCATACAAGAATTAAAAACTACAACCAAATCTTGCAAACGGTACGAGATATTGAATAAGTAATCGAAAAAAATCTCCCCTTTACGGTATCTCTTGCCGATTTTTACCAAGACATCTTTCACTTGTGTCTGCAAAGGGACATGTACAGAAGTGAGGAATAACAAGGAGATTCATGCTCATATATGAATGATGCGCTGTGTAAAGAGCGCAGGTTCAGCTAGTATTTATTTATTTATTTATTTATTTCGAGACCTACAGCAAAATTTCTGTAAAGGTCGCGTATATCCCATGAGAACTACATGTCTACCATATGTTGCTACTTGTATATAAGGCCGTCAGTCGATCTTACAAGGAGAAAGCAGACTTTGGTAAGTGAACTTCGGGCCATTTTTTGCAACGTGAAAGTGCACATTTAAAGTGTTCTTATTACAAACTGGGAAAGCGCAGTGACCCAATAACCTGATATAGCAGAGTAAAAGCGTCTTAAAGTTTCTGACTCGCGCATATGTCGTAAGGTGCGCAAGTTTATCAAGTGACGGAGTAGCAGAATCAGTAGCATCTGTGACTCATGTGCTAAGGGTAACGGGTTCGACTCCCACTGGAGTCAAGTTTTTTTTGTTTTTTGCTTCAACCAATAAAGTAGCCACTTGTAGCTACAAGTAAAATGTTAATTCACTATATGTTTATAATGAATTAAAACAATGGAAATATTTAAATCAGTTGTAAAATCTTTCCTTCAAACTCAGTTCACTGAAATTATTCCAAAGATGCTAATGCACAAAGCTAACAGCGAAAGGCTTATATGTTATTCATATCTGTGAAAAATTGTTAGTTGTTCAAGACTAATGTTAGCCCAATTCTGCTTGATTTGTGTGTATGTCTGTTAGTCAGGGTTTCCGGATCTTAATCTAAACTCTGATCAGACTAACTGGCGTACGTTTCGAGTGAATTATGATTCGTATTAGGTTTATGTATTGAGTTTCAAATTCATCTCATTCTCTCACTCTCATTACCCACAAGGGAAAAGAAATTACTACCTGTTCAAATTTTGGTAGAAGGTTTTTTAAAGAGCCTAAACAGTATATGCTCTATTTGAAATAAACAAAATGATGTAATTTCTGTAGTAAGCTGTATATATACTCATAAGGAAATCATTACTCTCTGTTAAGTTTCGTAGTAGAAGTTTAAAGGGTTCAAATAAATGAATGTCCTCAAAATACAGCTACTACCAAGCAATGAATGAGACTATACCTTGTGAGTTATAGGGAAGTGTCCAGGGACAACCATTACCAGAAATAAACATTTCAAATGACAACGATCGAGGAAATCAGCTCGTTATGTCCCGATTACAAAGGTATAACGCTAAATTTTAATTAATTTCGCTTCATCGATGCCCCCTGATACTGTGATACTGCAAATAGTCACCAAGGCTTAATGTATGATTGAATACAGAACTGAAGCCTTTATATAATTAAATAAACAGAGTAACTGGAAATTTTTTAGTCTAAATAAACTGTTGTAAATAAATGGGAATACAATATTGAATCTTCAGATAAACTAATAATTTCAGTCACACAAACACAAATTCACATCTCATTGAATATTTTTTTTTTTTTCGTGCTTCATTAATAGTAATATTGATAAAGAAGGATATATATTCAATATTATACTCCCATCCAAATTGTGGTTTAGTTTCCTAAGATGGGAAATTCCTCTGATTAGGCTATCGATGACTAATAGCTTGCCACTTTGCATCCCATATTCAAGAGATTTGTTCTATCAATTTATAGAAAACCAAAAGTTATATTTATATTATAAATATGAAGTTAACGTTGTCTCTAATATAACGTACTAACGCCTGAACCATTTAAAATTAATTTTTGAACTAACACTGACCTCGAGACAGATTTTTATCACGTTACTTTCATTTAAGCGCGTATCTTAAAAAAAGAAGTAGTTTTTACACAAAAGAGTATCTCAGAATCTTCTCATGTTAGGAAGACGAAACCTGGTATTTAACTCCTTATTAAAAATAAGTGTTTATGTATCCCAGTGTTATCACAAATTCAGCTCCAAATGGGGAAATTGAGGCAATTTGTGTAATAATTTTGCCAAGTAGGCTTATTTGTGGATAAACACTGTGTGTGGGTTTTCTCGGTGTTGGTCGATTTCCTCTATTAGTTGATTCCACTATTATTATCCATCTTATTATCACCGTCTCCTTTAGCCTCAGAATATAATCGTAGGACGTTAAACAACATAAATATAATATTTTTCTCAAAATATAAATACGAACTCTAAAATTGTCTCATCGTCACAAAAATTTCTGAACTGTCTTAAATGAACATAGTTAGCATTTGGTTCTATGCTGTGCATAAATATCGGAAGTCTCCGTCCGTCTGTTGACAGGTATTAGAGTATAAATGGTAAAAGACAGCAAGAAGTGATCTTTTTGAAATTGGTTCATCGTTCCAAAATATGTTTCACCTCCTCCGTTAACCTACTATTCAAATCAGAAATGGTAGGAACAAGTTCGATCGTTGATAGAACAAAAGCGTTAATAGAAGCGAATTTTTGGAATTGATTCAGCATCTCAAGAGAAGAGACTATCTCAACCATATTCTTCTACTAGAACCGGAAGTGGTAAAATTTACTATTACTTTCGGTTTAACTTCACAGATCAAGAAGATCGAGAAGTGGTCTTTCGGAATCAGTAAAACATCCCCAAGAAATAACTTCCATTTCGAATTTTATCCCTGTATGTCAACCAAAAATGTAGAAAATCTGATTTCCAATTTCAACTGATCACAGTAGTGCAGAAGATTAATAGATGGAGAGAAGTTTTTTTATTAAATATGAAGTTAATACCTTATGAATAGATTTAAACTTGCACTTTATCCTCTGTTGCAACATAAAATGGTGGAAATATACTACTACTTCCGGTTTCAGTATTTATCACTATAGAACAAAAACAGTAATTACTTTCTGATACGAATTCAGCGCCCCAAGCATAAGTTTTATCTTCATTTTTATCCCTCTATTGAAACCGGAAGTAGTGAAAATCTATGATTTCCGATTTCAGCGCTGATCACCATAGTAAACACCGGTAATAACGAAAAGCAGGTTTTTAACATGAATTCAGTACAGCAAGAATAGTTTCCATCTCAGACTTTACTCTTCTGTTCCAACCAGAAATGGTAGACATCTAATATTACTGCCAGTTTTAATATTGTTTCCCATGGAGGGAAGATGGAAGTATCAGGCAACAAGCTATTATTATTATTGTTATTATTATTATTTAAAAAAGTATCCGAAGAATAGATTTCATCTCATTTAATCTTCTACTGGAACTGGAATACTAAGAAATAGCAGAACTTTTGGTTTCATTATTCATTTCTATATGGTAATATTTGGGAGAGTGTTTTTGATATGGATTCAGCGTCAGATGAACAAGTTCCATTTCTTACATGATCTCTCTGTTCCAGCTGGAAGTTGTAGATCTGTTTCAATATTGAATTCGCATAGTTTGAAAGTCTACCCGTATTTACAAAACTGTTTGCTGTCATTTACTTTCTTTAAAATGTGTATAATAAGAGGGAGCGGGGTTCAAAATATACGTAAAAAATATATCTCAGAAGCCATGTAAGTTATACTGATCAAATACTGTATATGAGAAAGTTGACACTAGTCCCAGCTCTTTCGTAAACTTCGATTTTAAGGAGAGGAAGATCAGTTTCTACATTATTTTCATATACTATTTTTCTGTTCATAAAATAGCCAAAGTGAGAAAATGGGTAAAGCGTCCAAAATGAATTTACACTTGAGTCAACCTAGGTTTTTGTCATTTCACTTTGATTCATAGGCGTATCCTAAGGAGGCATATTATATCAGCCCCAATTTCCACTTCTTGTATCAACAATCGTGCATACAAATGAACATGTATTTTCTCTTTGGTATGTATTTGCATAAATTACTTTAAATGTAATCTGAAGTACTTAATACGTAATAACTTGTCTTTTTGATGTCCATAGCTATCTTTACCCTGATGGGCGGAATGTCAACCCTGATTTGACGTGGGCCGTTCAGCCTACCCCAGAGGACCATATAAAAGTTACGCAGGAACAATATGAACTGTATTGTGAAATGGGATCTACATTCCAACTATGTAAAATCTGTGCCGAAAACGACAAAGACATTCGAATTGAACCATGCGGCCATCTGCTATGCACACCATGTTTGACGTCGTGGCAGGTAAGTGTGTAAATTGAACGCTTACGTAGTTAAGTAAATGTACCACATAAAAGCATTTGATACTATTCCGTATTGTGTCTTATCCATATCTCAGGAGTATTCATTATAAGTAAGGAAAACTTTCGATTTGTGTGGTAACACATCTTTTGTAACTTTGCATTAGAATCATATTGTTTCCTCGCGTTTCTAAACAATAGGTAATAGATAACGGATATTCAGATTCTCGAAATTTAGATTTTTTTATTTCCTTTATAATTTTTGTGAAGTGCAGTATCGTACCCCCGATAAAAGAAGTGCACTTGTGGAATCACAAATTTAGCAATCTTACTATTACTCTTTAACTTCATTTCTATAAGTTCAGCGTTTTGTGTAAAATGAAAGACGGTCATCTAGAAAAGTTTCACGATATTGAAATTAACCCTTGAAGTACAGATACTTATCGGTTTTATAAAAACTTAAGAAAAGCACAGCAGCTTACCAAATTAATATGGCGTTAGAATACCTTTCGCTCTTAGAACTTCTCTGATGCAGCGTGGAATGGATTCATAGAGGTTGTCAATAGTAGCAAGGAGAATATACCATTTCGCGTGCAATGCATCAATCAGTTTCGTGAAAGAGGATGGAGACGGAAATCACCACTATATTTATGTCTACAAAACGAACCACGGATGATGTTCAAAACACGGCGCAACAGCTTAAGCTATGTGAATGGGCGCATTTTCATCCTGGAATGTGGTCATTGCCTGGAAACATCTAGACTATAGGATGCACATAGACTTCTACAATGGCGACATACTAACAGGCAGAGACGCGACCGACAACCGTCAGCATAGGAACAGCTGAAAATCAAATATTGTGGTCCACAGCATCAGGCGCCGCCATGTTTAATGATTGGTCGGAAACACTTCGGATCATACGCTTTTTGGGACGTTCGCCACACACAAACATAGCTCATGGCTTGAAATCAAGTGAACGATGACTGATCCGACAATTTCATATGTTTTCAGTCATCAGCAGTTGTATGTTGGTCTCATCATTGCCGTTGTGCTAAAGCGTGAGGGTCCCTTAGCTGTACGTCAGTGCAAGTTGACTCCGTTTGTCCAGACTTGGTTATCGATACAAGCTGTGGAAGGTGCTGCATGCGTTCCTCTGTTACTTGTACCGCAGTCCCACAACGATTCTTAATAACAATCCGCTTTACTGCTTGACAAGGTCTGTCACGTAGGGTTTTCTTCCAATCACTGATCCTCTTCGTCGATGTGGTTTTACCATGGGTGATCACCTTCGTTACTATCCATCGGGGTCACACCCAGCACACCTGCCACTTTCATCACTCATGACCACACAAACGCGCTACAATTTGCTTACTTTGTAAGTCAGAAAGGTCTCCCATCGTCTACTCAGTTCACTACACACTACTGTTCTGCTGCTCACGGAGTATGTAGTTTGCTCTAAAACACCACCACCCACAGTATGACGCTACGGTCGCCATCTAAGCGTTACCAACCCAGACATCTGACGTATTACCAATTCAGTAGTTTTCATTAAATTGATAAGCATCTGTATGTAAAGAGTCAAGGGGGTGTTACATAAATATGAAATTTCGTAAATATCACGTAATACTATGAGCAAGGCTCAAAGTATAATATATCGTCACTGCTACAGGCTGTGTTGTCAGATTCAGAACAACAGATTTCCCGCCCAAAGCCTTGAAATTTTCCGATCGCTTGCTAAATTTCCCGCCAAGAAAGAATATCAATCATTAATTGATTAATTAATCATTATATTAATAATTTCAAATTAAATAACTATAAACAATCAATCAGAAGTTCATTTCTTCCTGAGGGAGGAGAAATCTATTATTAGGACCATTCTTCTACTTTTTATCTGTAGTTTATATGGTATAGAGCAGTGGTGTCCAATTACAATGGACCTGAGGGCCATAACCATCTTTACTAGTAAGGTGGAGGGCCGCACATAATAATAATAATAATAATAATAATAATAATAATAATAATAATAATAATAATATTATTATTATTATTATTATTATTATTATTATTATTATTATTATTATTATTATTATTATTATTATTATTATTATTATTATTATTATTATTATTATTACACTGCAAAAGAAAAATCTAAAAAATGTATTTGAAATATTACATACCTATTCAATGTGACAAATGAGGATGACTAGCAGAGTTTACAAGGGCTCGGATATCTACATCCATTTCTGTTGTTGCAAGTCGAAGAAGATGTAAAAGAGAAGAATCTCCAAGGCAGCTTCTAAAGCGATTCTTCACAATTTTCATGGTGGAAAATGCACTTTCACACAAATAAGTACTACCGAACATTGACACTATTTTCTGACCAAACTCACAAAAGTTAGGGAAACGTTCGTTAGAAAGTAGCCTGGAAAAATCTACTCCTTTCTCTGTCCTTGTCTGAAAGAATGGGTCAGCTTGAAGGTCACAAAGTTCGAGCTGTAAGTTTGGAGGTTGTTCTTCGATGTCCGCTGTCAATGGATTTGTAAATAATGCTATGTCGTTTTTCAGTTTGTCAAAATCGGAGAATCTTGCATTAAATTCATTCATGATACTTTCGATGTCTCTACAGAACTCAGAAAAATCAAATGCTTTTTTTTTTCAAAATCTAAAGTCAGACGATTGCAACTTGGAAAGTGTGCTAAATTATTTTTCCCTAAAGCAGAATGGAAAAGCTTAAGTTTGTTCCTGAATCCATTGATATGCCCCATTAGATTAGAAACTAATTGACCTTTTCCCTGTAGTTTTTTGTTCAGTTCATTTAGATGCCCTGTAATATCTGTCAGAAATGCCAAATGTCGAAGAAAGTCAGCACTTCGAAGCTCCTCTTCTAGGCATGTGGTGTCTGATGGAACGAACTGGTTAAGAAAATCAGGGATTTCGTTCCTCAGTTCAAAAAATCTTTTAAGACAATTTCCTGCACTTAACCACCTAACGTGATTGTAAAGAAGTAGGTCTCCATATTCTGATTCCACGTCCTCTAAAAATTGACGAAATTGGCGATGTAAAAGAGCTCTATTACCACCCCTTATTATGTTGATAGTTTTGACAGTCTTTTTGAGGACTTCGTTTTGCTTTAATGATTTGCCACAAAGAGCTTCTTGATGAATAACACAATGAAATGCAGGGCAATTTATACCATTTTCTCTTAAAAGGCCTACTAGTCCAGACTTCTCCCCTACCATCGCTGGTGCACCATCTGTTACAATAGATGAACATTTTTCAAAACCACCAAATTTTTCTACAGAATTTTTAACTGCGTCATAAATGTCCCTTCCCTTTGCGGTACCGCGAAGAGGACACACGTTTAACAACTCCTCTTTACTCGAAAAATCTTCCTGTATTGTTCGTATAAAAATCAGAAGCTGACTTACATCTGTGTGATGGGTACTTTCATCAAGGCACAAGGAGAAGAAACGGCACTGCTCGATTTCGTTTGAAATGTTTTTTTCCACTTGGTCACCCATTTCTAATACTCTTCTCTGTACAGTCTGATGAGAAAGCGGCACAGATTCGAAGTGATTCGCTAATTTTGTGTCACCAAAAGCCTTTGCCATTTCTACCGCGCATTTCTTCATTATAATTCCGTCACTGAAAGGCTTTTTGGCTTTAGCAAGCTCCAGAGAAACTGCATATGAAGCATGCAACGCACAGGTTTGAATTGTATTTACTTTACTAAACATACCTGTTTGATGCTTCAATTTTTTCTTCAAATCTTCGATCAACACTTTTCGAGCCTCACCTTCGTGTTTATTGAATTTATTTTCATGCATAGTTGAATAATGTCTCTTCACATTGTATTCTTTAGGCACAGACACAACCTGCATGCATATTAAACATTGCAACTTTCCCATGTGATTTGTTATGAAATAGTCATTTTCCCAACGCTCCTGATAAACTCGATTTTCATTTTCTATTTTACGTTTTCTTCCACTCATTTCTCCAATGCAACAAAACCAAAACAAAACGAACACTTCACTTAAATAGTCAATCAATCTGTGAAATGACGAGTGCTAGAAACCCGAAGACTACTTAAAAAAAGAAAGAATTAAAATAAAGAATAAAAACGGATACAGTTCCAAAACTTCAAACGTTATAAGACAGACTGCAGTATTGTTGTCACTACAAGCATCACACCACACCGTAAATTGAGCTCTGACCTTTCCTTAACATGACAACTTTAACTCTGACCTTTCCTTTCCTTAACTGAAAACATGACAAGAGGGGGTAGGAAAGTTTTGCTTGACGTTCAACAATGCCATCTTCGTTTCACTCTAAAATCAGTTTGTGTGTATGTGTTTATGACAGGAACTGGTGTATTCCTTGCGCACTATGGTTCCTATGCAGAGTTAGAGGAAGAAAGGGTCTGCTTTAGGAAGATAGACCAGAGGTATTGGTTTGGTTTGGTTTATTGAAGTAATCGTCCCTTCAGCAACGATGTCTTGCTTGTAGTTGCATTACTGACTCCAGTGTTGCCATGGATGCCTGTCTCTTTTTGTCGTACAGAATCTCTAAATGGATGCCTTATTTCGAAAGAAGAGTGCAAACATTAAAAGCATGAATAAATATAAATGAAAATATTATCAGTAATAACGATTGTAAATCGTGAGAGCTATGCGGGCCGCAGAAAATGGTTTGGCGGGCCGCCATTTGGACAGCTCTGGTATAGAGAGAAATATACATTTTGTGTGTGTGTGCTACTTCCAAGCATTATATCCTTCCCCTAACTTCTCCCTAACATTCGTGAATAACTGGACATAACAAATATAGTAAGCAAAGGGCCATATTCCCTTCCCCCTTCTTTCTCCTCGTAGAAAATGGATATTGGCCCAATTAAGAATCAGTTCCATTTGGTTCGGTTTATAAACTTCCCTTTTTCTTCTGGTTCTTTTGACCTTCAAAGACGCTTCCAATCCATGTATTATTCCATGTACCCCAGAGATGAAGACAAAGAGTGAGAAATAGGCGACGTGAACAGGAAGAAGAGTTGACAGAATTTCCCATTTTCAACCAGAATTTCCCACATTCCCGCCAATGCTACGAATTTCCCGTTTTGTGGGAAATTTCGCGACGTCTGACAAGTGCAGCAAAGTCATCATAGTACTAGTTTGGTTGTTTTCACGTATATATATATATATATATAATATTGCAGAAAACTGATAGTGTATATTTGGTATAATGGATATTTCCACTGATTTTTTTATTGCTCTAAAAAAACTTCAGAGCCAGGTGATTACGAAGAAAACTTCCTTTCGCTTATGCGATGATTCTAACTAATCGAAATTTGCGATTGAATTCCGCTCTGCTACTCGTGCGCTTAAAACAATGCCACTATGTTTGTACGTCATAGGTATACTTGAATATCTTAGGACAAAGTTGTAGTGTACTAATTTGCAATATTATTGACATTGTTTATAGCATGAGGTAAGAAACTAACTAATGTTCTCTTGTTTGTGGACACGACCGACCTTACTAAGCGAATTTTATTCATTCTTAAGAAAAATCAACAATATAAAAGTACAGTGATTTACTAGTAGAGTGCAAACTTCTTGTATGCAAGTTCGTCACGGATTCGATAGTTATACATTCAGGGGGAAGTCCTTAAAAATTAACACGTGAAAAAACATATCTCGAAGCAAAAATTACCTAAATTCTTTACCAGGTTCAACACAAAGACGCACAAACTTAAGATGATAATCATGTCCACGAGCTTTTTGAAAATTCACTACTGCTATTATTAGAGACACGATTTTTTGGTGACACGCGAAAACGCAAAATGTAGCAGTTTTGTATGAAAATGTTGTGTACTTAAAATATATAATTTTTCACCATTTGTTAGGTCATATAACGCTCGCGATTAAATGCGAAATTCTGTCGAATTAGCGAAATTCGTACCAAGTCTCGATATTCCACGAAATCTATGCAAAAGTGACAATTTTCAACTCTTTCACGATTTATTCATTACCATTATTTGGAAATTTCTAGCAATGTGATGAAAATTCCCATATTTGAAAAAATAGACCACCATGAATTTTTGAAATTTTAGATGCAGTTACAAAATGAGCTCCAAATGATATCTGCTGGTGAAGTGGACAGTGTGGAAGGAGTGTTGCGAGGTATGTTAGATGAGCATTCAGAAATCACTGAAAAGTGTCTCCAACCAATGTACATATCAGTTATTGAATGTTGATGTGGAGAGGGCTTTCTCTTCTAACAATGCCATACATACCGACAAAAGAACAAATTTAACACCAGAAAATATTGAAACAATCCTTACGTTTTATTTCCATAAGTAAACTGTGAACACTAAAGTTAATTTTTCTAGTAATGTTCTCCTGTTTTTTAATGTTGTGTTACTTTTATTC
This sequence comes from Thermobia domestica, assembly GCF_964235325.1. NCBI lineage: Eukaryota > Metazoa > Arthropoda > Insecta > Zygentoma > Lepismatidae > Thermobia > Thermobia domestica. Next base: position 219,854,053 of record NC_137462.1, on the reverse strand, counting down.
AATGAGGATGCTTACTGTTACTTTTTGAAAACTCAAATATCGTAATATAGTTATACATGAGCTCATGTCATGATGATTGATGAGTGAAAATTAAGGTAAGTAATTGTAATTGCTAGGGAAAATAGTATTCTTACATTGAATTTTTATTCACCGATTTTATCCCACGTTACGCATATTTTTATAACGAAATTGCGAATTTTTATTTACCACAAAATCGTGTCCCTCTAGCTATTACCGATCTACTTCTCACATTAACAATATTATTTCATCATAATATCATCGCGCTTACTGTAGTTTTCTTTAGCCCATGGAACACACTCGTAAATTGTTTACATTAGTCCATGTGAACATTTACAGATCGACTGAAATGTTTTGAAGATACGAGTTAACATTTAAACCAACAGATAAACAGACATAGTGACACAGTAATGATAACAAACTAGTTACAGTTGGTTTATTACTGAATAAAATAAAATGAAATTTCCACTATAAAGTTCCACGAATATGCTCTATAGGCACAGGGAGACGGATGATTAATGAGAGTGAATGATTATAAAAGAATCGATGAAATAAGCATGTGGGAGAAAATGTCAGAATCGCGAGAAAACCCACGGGCATGATGTTGTCTACCACAATCTCATGTGACCTGGTTTCTAACCAGGGACCCCTCACACTAGAGGTAAGCGCTCCAGTATTGATCCACCGTGTCCTTTGTAATGAATGTTTGTGATATATGTCGTGATTAGTCATAAACATAATATTCTGTTCCAGTGAGTAAGAGAAATCAATCTACACGGACGAAACTTAACAAAAGGCTGAACTCTTCAAACGTTTGCATTTATGTTTTTTTTAACTTGTGGGCCTCGGAACGCAATACTTGCACGACATAAACTTTTGCAAATGTACCGTCATATACCAAACATACCAGAGCTGACTAGAGAAAGAATGTAAATTATGTTCATATACTTAGAACACTATTTCTTGTGAGGTTATTGAAAACAGAAACTTGAAGTTTCAAAGTAACAACACATGTAATACATAATGAATTTTTGTCAATATTCCTCTTGTTCAGGATCGAAAAATCCCGAGTGGCAGATAGTCAAGGCGATTGGAAATACGAACCTGCTCCTAAATAATTTAAATTCAAAATAAAATTATGTAGGCCTATATATGCAATTGTACTATTATGGTGCCTAGGTTTGAGAACCGGCGCCTAGGTCACAAGAAAAATAATTCGAGCACATTTCTTGTTTATGATGCTCTTTCGACAGCCTAACCATCTGTCCTCCTCTATTCGCTATAAATTTCTTCAGTTTCAAACCTCCGCTGTGACCACGAAAGCATTTCCCTTGTATAAATATAGTAAAAAAGTAAAGCACTATATAATATGATTCTTACAGCATTCAGATAAGAATAGTTATAGCAATGGTGTGGGGTGACCAACTGCTAATATGTACAGTAAATAGTGAGAAAGAAAATTTGGCGATGTAATAGATACTGTCTTTTTTTTAAGGGATTAAGAGCGTTTTCGTGCAAAAAGTGCGTATTTGTAGCCCTAGTATAATAACATGAAGATTCACGACAAATCCTCAAAATGAAGCTACAGATATTCTCAATCTGCACGTGACTTTTTTGTAATACAATAATAAAGTAGTCCTGCATAAGTGTACAAGTATCTAAAATATTTGTAATGATAGAACACTACAAATGGCCTTTAGTGTATTTTAGACTAAAAGAGTAGGTCTTGTTAACACGTTACGTTTATATATAGTACGTGTATTATTTATTTTGCCACTTTTCCTTTCACTATTCCACTAAATTTATTTGTAGTTTACAGTAAGAAACTCCAATATGAAAAGATTTTCTGAAACTTCCAATGCTACTAGCAGAGGGATGACAATCTCTGACGTCACGTTAAAACCCCTGTTTTTGTTGCTGTGACGTAATCAGCTGACTTTTGCATTGTTTGAAGCGTTTTATCTCCGTAACGAAGAAATATTTTTCTGAGATTTTTGGTATGTGGTATAGTGAAGTCTAGCCCTACACGATGTCGTTAAATTATAACCTTTGGTCAAAAAGGAAATGTCCATTTCCGATTGGAGAATATACACTTAAGTGGAAATTGCGAATTGTGGTTTTGCTATAGCACAAACAATATATATTGTTTCTCTACGTTACGTTTTACCGTCTTAGATGTAATTGTTAATGAATATATCATTAATAGCTGTTACATATTTATAGTGAAAATAAAGAAAGTGGATGTAATGTTAATGTTTATAATAATTGTGTTGCTGCAGTTTATCATGCATTTTATTAAATAATTAACTCTATGGTCTATGGAACCCGGAGGTTCAATGCCGCGTTCACAAAAGCTCTCCACTGACTTCTATCCTTAGCCAATTGGATCCAGTTTCTACTTTGTACTCCTATTTCTGCGAGATCCATCTTAATGTTGTTCTTCCATCTGCGCCTAGGTCTTCCAGTTAAGATTTTGAAAGCATTCCTACTTTCTTCCATCCTGGCTACATGACCTGCCCACCTGAGCCTCCTAGACTTGAATCTACCAATGTTGGTTAAACCGTATAAATTATGTAGTTCCTCGTTATGAAGTTTCCGCCATTCCCCATTCACGTTTCTCTTGTGTCCGAATATTCATCTCAGGATCTTGTTCTGAAGTACTTTCAATCTATGGTCTTCCTTCCGAGTAAGCGACCATGTTTCACAACCGTACAGAACAACAGGCATGTTTTACAACCATACAGAACAACATACATGATTATCGTTTTATATATTTTAAGCTTCAAATTCTTCGACAGAATTCGCGACGACAAGAGATTTTGAACTGAATAATAACACGAATTCCCTGCTTTTAGTCAACATCTGATTTCTTCGTGAATATGGTTTTCGTCTGTTAATACTGATCCCATATATTTGATAGTATTCACTTTATCAAAAGTATTATTCGATATTTTAACGCATCCATAATTTACCGTATTACGAACCCGACGCACTTCCATGTATTTAGTTTTCTCTGCATTTACTTCTAAACCCATGTCCCTGCAAGCGTTTAATAAGATCTCTGCATTTCTTTCTATTGTTCTCCTATCATCGCCTATTAAATTTACATCATCAGCATATGCCATAACCTGGTGAACCCCATTCAACTCTAGGCCCTGGTTGCTATCTTTGATTTTCCTTATAGCGTATTCCAGAACAAAGTTGAATAATAGTAGCGCATCCCCTTGTTTCAGGCCATTCTCGACGTGAAAGCTCGTGGACAAAAATTTTCCTACCCAGACTTTACTTTGGGATTCATTTAAACATATCTTAATTAATCTAATTACTAATTAGCTTTTACGGTATTCCAAATTCTGTAAGAATGTTGTACAATGCTTTTCTCCTAACCGAGTCGTAAGCCTTTCTAAAATCAATAATAGTTGATGTACTGGGGTATTGTATTCCCACTTCTTTTCGAGAATTTGGCGAATGGTAAATATTTGGTTGAAAGTTGATGGATTTCGTCTACACCCGCACTGATAATAGCCAATAATTTCATCTGTGTATGGGATCAATCTTGCTAATAGAATGTTTGAAAGGATTTTATAGGATGTTGACAGAAGAGAAATGCCTCGATAATTATTACAGTCAGTTTTGTCACCTTTCTTGAAAATTGGAGCAATGATTGATTCTTTCCACTCTTGTGGCAATTCTTCCTTGTTTCAGATAAGAGAATGAGTTTGTGTATCTTGTTCCACAGTTTTTCATCTCCAGGTAAAATTAACTCAGCCGGAATTTCGTCTACACCCCGAGATTTGTGTTTCTTTAATTTCTTTATAGCGATTTCTACTTCTATTCGGTTAGGTTCGTGGATATATATATATATATATATGGTTTTGTGGTGTGTATTTCCTTTGCTCCATGCACTTTAGTTTTTGGCTGCGTGTTAAGCAATTTGTCAAAGAAATCTTTCCATCTGTTTAAGATGCTATCTGCGTCAGTGAGAACTGTTCCGTCAGCTTTCTTTAATATATAGGCACGAGGTTGATAGCCTTTCTTAAATTCGTTGATCGCCTTATACATGTCCCGAATGTTTTTATTTTTACTATTATCTTCAAGTTCGTTAATTTTAACTTTCAAACAATCGCGTTTCTTTGTTCTAAAAGTTCTGGAAGTTTCCCGCCTGGTGCCTACGAAATTTTGTGTAATTATTTCATTCGGATTTTGTAGCCAACGTAATTTCTCTTCTCCGCTAGTTGAATGCATTCCTGGTCGAACCATGGTTTCTTCCTACGTATTTCCGCGTGTTCTAATTTTTCTTTTGCTGAAATTTTAATGATATCTCTTATTTCAATCCAAGTATCCTCAACACTAGTGCACTCCGAATCTTCTAAAACCGAGAATCTATTCGAAACTTCAATTTGGTATTCCTTTCTTACCTGGCTCTCTCCTAATTTCTTTAAATTAAATCTTTCCGTTCTCAGACATTGAATATTTTCTTTATTCTACGGTAATCTCTCTCTTTTTATCGCTGCTACCAGGTAGTGATCAGTGTCACAATCAGCTCCTCTAAACGACCGAACATCAATTATGCTAGATCTATTAAAATGTGATCGATTTGATTGTGTGTTTTTTCATCTGATAAGGTCCAAGTATATTTATGAACGTTGCCATGTGGAAATTTTGTACTCTTCACAATAAGGTTTTTGGATGTTGTGAAGTTCACGATCCTAACACCGTTGTCATTACTTTCCTTATGTAGACTTTCGTTCCCTATTATCGGTTTGAAAATATCCTCTTGTCCTACCTTCGCATTGAAATCCCCTAATAGAATTTTTATATGGTATCGCAGGAGTTGGTCAAATATCCGTTCTACTTCTTCGTAAAAATTGTCTTGTACTGTATATCGTCATCCTTATCTTCTGTTGGGGCATGTACATTTAAAACAATAATATCACACCACCGGCGCTTAAGAGTGATAAAAGAAAGTAACATTCAAATTCAACCCGCTTAATTGCTTATATTATTCGTTTGTGAACGAAAAACCCTGTTGCTTATTGGTGATTTTTATTTCCTTCCCAGTAAAAGAACGTAAAATTTCCGGAATTCACTGTACCATTTCCTTCCCACCTAATTTCTTGAACTCCTACCAGATCCATGCTGTATTTCTGTAACTCGTTCGTAACTGATTTTAACCGGCCTGCTCTATAAAGACTACTAATATTCCATGTTCCAAATCTCATGGCTTCTTTCTTACTTTATTTTATTTATTTATTTATTTATTTATTTTCTGAGGTCGTGCCAAGTTATCAGTCCTAGTCCAAGTCTTCTGTGAATGTTTCTGAACAAGTGCCTTTTTTCACAGTATGAGGTTGTTAGCCTCACCCAAACCTCTAAGCTGGAGGACCACTCCTTGTCGTCTGTCCGCGACTGCTTCTTCAGTATATTCGCAGCTGACCTCTATATCTAGAGGCCTTCACCTGAAGACACGCCATGCCGTGGTGACAGGAACCCACATTCCATTTTATTAACCTTTTAATTACAGAGCCTTTTTTAAAAATAAAGCCTGGGTACGGTGCCAATTTTGAACAAAATGTAGGGTTATTTTTCAAATGGCTGTGGATCAGGCCCTAATAGGCGTAAACTCACGGAAGTTGAAGCATTTTACGGGGAATAAATGAAAGTTTCATAATTTGTGTGGTTGACGTAGATCGAATGTAATCAAGGATTAGGGGGTGGGGGGAAATAGAAAATGAAATTAAATCTTTGAGTTTTACGTCCCACGGTTATGCCGGTTAGGCTAAAGGAGACGGTGATAATGAGTGATGAATGAAATAGTGGAATGAAGAAAGTTTGAGGAAACGGGAGAACCCCGAGAAAACCCACGCACACGGTGTTTGTGGGGGGAAATAGAATATTTACATTTTTTCTAATAAAAATTTTGGGTTCTGCCCCCCACACTGTCATTTTACAAGTTGAAGATGCGCATATAATGTACATTAAAATGTTCTTTGAGATGTTCTCAATAAAATATAACAGTAGTGTAAAGTACCCAAAATCCTTACATGTGTTTGTCTAATTTATGTTGTTTATTATAAAACAAGGAAGTTATAGTCATACTGCTTAGAAAAAAAATAAAAACAGATAACGTCGGCATCACACCACAATTATAGGAAGTTTTCCTATACGGAAATAAGGAAGTAAGAGATTGCAGAAAGAGACCTGAGCTAAGCTCTTCGCGACAACCAGGAAGCACCTGAATCCCGGAAAGGGGTTGTGCTGGTTGAGGACGAAGACTAGAATCGGGGAGTTGTAATTAAGATTGGAGAGTGGAAGGACATCGTTTGGAGTTGAACTGAGCTGAACTACCTGTGAGTACTGCATCTATTTGCGATGTTAGATAACCATAATGGTTAAGTTTCTGTGCCATTACGATGTAGTAGATTTCTATAGTTAAGACCATTTCGAATCCTAATAGCTTGTGGTGTGATGTCGAAAATATCCAAAAGTAATTGAGTATTTCATTTCTTATCCTAAGACGATTTGTTAAATTCATCCTCGAGTTGTCTAAATACACGGTGTTACAAATTTCAGATGAGCTACGCTCTGCCCCCAAATATAAAAAGTTTCTAAGATACTAAATCATTCCGGTTAGAAATTTGTAGCACACGTTATGGTGGAAGCATCCGGTTTTATCCATTTATGGGTAAAATTAAGATTCCGGACAACATTAATTAGAGTATGGTCATTTACCACATATGTTTCGATTTCGGAGATCTCGCTTATTTTATAGGCCATTCAAGTTACATTAAATTAGATACATCATGCTTGATTCCGATGCCTCATACATATGGGAATGAAGCGTATCACGCGTAGTTTAAATTATTTAGACGATAACATCAGTTTGTCAAGTTGAGTAAAAGGAGTTTCATGTTTTTTTCTCTCTCTCTCTCTCTCATAGTATGCTGAAATTACAGACGTCAGTTGTTATAATGCTATATAGTCTTGCGAGATTCATTTCCTCTTGTTACTAAAGAAACGGACAATACACCAAGATTCTTGTTGTCATATAGGAATTTGCTGCATTTACAAACTAATGGTCAGTGTACTTTGCTTAGGTTGCAAAATTAGCCGCAATGAGAAGGTTTATTTTCTGTTCGTATATAGGATATGAATAATACTTCCAGCAGTGATACAGAACATTCAGACGGACAATTTAGAACGTTAAGATACAAAAAGATTCCAATAAAAGTAAAAATCCCTCCCCTAAAACGGAAATACAACAAGTCTAAGAAAATGCAGGGACAACACAGTGAAGGTCAGGGAGCTCAAAATCCTATTGTTAATGTATACAATTCCCATTATCCAGTTCCGAAATTTAAACCACACAAAATCACGATACAGCAGTTCTTTGATGAATATGATGACTGTGTACGGTTAAATAATTGGACTGATAAAATAGCAAAACAAATGATAATCACCGCGTTTCCAGGGAAACTAAAAGAACAATTGCGAACTTTGTTAAAGAGAAAGAACATTACAGATGAAACAACCTACGCGAATTGTAAAGCTGAGATAATTAAATGTTTCAAGAATGCTAGAGATAGTGTAGATTTTTTCTCTACCGTACAGAATAGGATTCAGAAAAAGCATGAACCCATTCAGTCGTTTGTTTATGATATTTTATCCATGGTAGACAAACATGCTCCGACTTTGACAGAAGAGCAGATCATTTCAATCATTACAGCAGGGTTGAAACCGTACTATATTCAACACCTAGGTTATGAGTCTTTTGACACTTTAGATGCGTTTATCCAGGCTCTCTATACGTTAGAAGCAAATGAATGTAAAATTAGAAATAGGAAAAAGAGAGAAATAGATGCACGTATTAAGAAAGCGTATAAGAAGAAGTGTAGAAAAGGGAAATGTAGGTGTTCGTCATCTGATTCTGAATCAGAATCTACGGTTACTGACAGTTCTTCGTCCGAGTCCGAGGACGAGATTACGTCACATAGGCACAGGAAAAATAAAAGGAAAGCAATTCGAGAATTAGTAGAGAAACAACAACACAGAGCAGAACACTCGGAAACTCAGAACACAAACACACCTTCATCATCATCTCAAAGTAGCGAGGTTACATCTTCCATTAGCCAGTTACAGAAAGAAATAGAAAAATTGTCGCCGAGAATCGAAGGCGGTTCTTCAGATTCGCAAAAGTTAAACACCAACTGTGCGCAAAATAATTCTCAATCCCATCAGAATAACAGAAATAATTTTCGAGGTAGTAAGAGAGGCAATTTTAAGAATAATCAGGGTAGAAACAATACTCAATACAACAATTTTAGAGGGAAAAATAACAATTTTCGAGGCCGTGGTGGTCGCGGTAATTTTAGATCAGGACGCGCAAATTATCATAACAACCAGTGTTGTTGTCATCATACTAATGTGCCTCATGTACAACAAGTACCTAGTTTTAATCAAATGCAGGGTGTACATCACATGCAAAGTAATGGTACAACATATTATGTTCCTGTACAAAACCCTTCCCAAATGAATCAGGTACAGGGAACTCATAATTTAAACTGACAACGTCTGTACATGCAGACGGTGGATGTACAGATAACAAGAAAAAGGGCCCACCCGTAGATATTAATAATACTAGTATACACCGTCAATATAAACAAAAGAATGTTCAGGGAGAAGAGATACAGACTCCATTAGAAATTGAAGGGGACATGGTTAGATTTACAATTCAACTGAGAAAGAAACCATTAAAAATAATTGCAGATACGGCAAGTACAATATCAATTTTAGATAAATCATTGCTATCTCCTAAAACTAAATTGTCACAGGAAATTACGAAAGTTGTTGGTGTTTCATGTGAACCTATAGAGCTGAAACACACAGCCATAATCAAATTTCTAATCAACGGTCGATCCTTTCATCACAGGTTTAGAATAGTGGAAAATTTTGGTCCGAAAGCTCTTTTAGGAAATGACTTCTTTATTTTTCATAACGCCCGTGTTGATTACCTTAATAAGATGCTATCTTTGTTTAGATATGGAAAGCCTCCTCGTAACACACAACAACAGAGTAATACGGGTCATCAGGTTTCAGAGCCAATATTTTGTTTGTTGACAGAGGCATATGATCCAAAGTTCGTCATTCATAAGAGGACGTATCTTCCTCCAAGGACAAGAATAATTGTTCCACTTAAATGTATTAATTCGAAATCAGGTCAGGAAGTGATTTTAGAGCCAGACATGTCTATAATTGAGAAACTAGGAATTTTAGTGCCGCGAGCTATTTTAAATAAAAACGAACCTGTAGTTGAAATTATTAACCCTTTAGTCACAAAAGTCGTTCTTCATAAGAATTTTGTAATCGGAAAAGCGGAAGACGTTCAAATTGAAGAGTCAAATCAATGTTGCCAATCAATAGATGAAAATTATGTGGATGAGGAATTATTACGGGAAGGACAACAGTTATTCCAAATTTCTAAATTAAATATTGGTCAAGATGCCAGTCCTGAATATAGAGAAAAAGTAATAGACCTCTGCTACCGCTTTGCTGATGTGTTTACGTGGAATCCTAACAGGATCGGAAAAGCAAGACATTTTCAATGTAAAATTGAACTTAACACAGAAATTCCGTTTTCACGCAAACAATTTCCAATTCCACATGCACTGAAATCGGAAGTTACGCAATTTATAAATACGTTATTGGAACAACGGGTGATACAAAGATCCAATTCGCCTTATAATTCTCCGGTTATGTTTCTTAGGAAACCGTCAGGAAAACTGCGCAAGATTATTGATCTGAGAGAATTGAATTCACGAGTTTTATATCATAGTGTTAGTTTACCTCCTGTCAATGAAATACTGTCAACTATGTCAGGACACTTGTACTACGGATACTTGGATATCTCTAATGCCTTTTTCACATTAGAATTAGAGCCTCAATCAAGGAAATTTACATCATTTAGCATTCCAAATCTTGGAAAATTCGAATACCTTCGTATGCCACAAGGTTATGTAAATTCTCCTTTTTATTTTAATACGTTCCTGTCAGTTGTACTAGCTAATTTACAGCCCGACAATATAGCCTTATATGTGGATGATCTATTTCTATTTTCAAATTCTGAAGAGAAATTTGTAGAAGTTCTAGAACAACTGTTGCATAGACTGAGAATCTATGGTTTAAGAGTGTCGGTAGAGAAATCACAGTTTCTCATGAAATCAATCATAGCGTTGGGACACAAAATTTCAAAATTTGGGTTTGAAGTTTCAGACAGAATTTTGAAAACTATTGAAACTTATCCTCCACCTAAAAATACGAAACAATTACGATCCTACTTAGGGCTTTGTAATTATATTCGAAAATTTTTGCCCAATTATGCAGAAATCACGGAACCGCTTCAAAAGCTCGTTCGTAAACGAGAAAGGTTTGAATGGACCGCTCAACATCAAGAAATTTTTGAACTTTTGAAACAGAAATTGCTAGCAGCCCCCGCTCTTGCACCGTACGATCAAAACAAACCCTTGTGCTTGTATACTGACGGGTCAAGGACAGCAATTTCTTCAATTTTGCTGCAGACAGATGATGAAAATTCAGGTGAATGGTATGTTATCTCATACTACTCTCGTTTGTTAACAGAATCAGAGAAAAAATTGAGTGTTTTAGAAATTGAACTTCTAGCAATTATAGCTTCATTTCGAGCATTTCGTTACTTCCTGCTTGGAAGACATTTTTATCTGAAGACAGATTCAAGAGCCCTAACATTTCTGAAGACCAGTAAGAATTTGCCACCAAAACTTTTGAAATGGTATTTTTATATATCAGATTATCAATTCACGCCAATACATGTAAAAAGTGAGCTCAATATAGCTGACGGACTTAGCCGTTACACACTACTTCCCGTACAGCCGGGAGATCTTTCAGTAGAAAATATCGATCAAGACAAATGTTTAGTGAATTTCACAGAGCCACAGGATATAGGCCGCTATCAAAGAGAGGACACATTCTTTGGAGATATTTATAAATATTTAGAAACGGGTGAAGTTTCATCTAACACCAATGCAGTACGAATGTCGAAATGCTATGAATTAGTAGATGGAAAACTTTACCGAATACATAAGTTTGCAAACGTAGCCAAACGTTTACTATGTATTCCCTTTAAGTTACAAAACAAAGTGTTTGATATGATTCATAAGTCGCCATTAACCTCTGCTCATCAAGGTCAAACGAGAACATATAACTATGCATTGCATAGAATTTATTTTCCACACATGAAAACGTTCATTAGAAACAAGGTTAGAAGTTGCCCATCCTGTTTATTAAATAAGAGAGTCACTAAACCTCCAAAAATGTTACCACAGACATATGCTCAATCACAGCCTTTTTCTACTATCCAAATCGATCAGGTAGGCCCTTTCCCAATGTCTGAAAAGCATAACAAATACATTCTCATCACATGTGATCTTTGTACTAGGTATATTGTAACGGATGCTTTAATAGACTTAACAGCAGAATCAATTGCTGACTCGTTATATCGGAAAGTATTTCTCAAGTATGGTTTGCCAGAGAAAATTTTTTGGGACAGACTTCCCGGACACCGCAGTAAAATAATGGCCGAACTTTCAGAAAGGTTGGGAACCACATTGTATTTCATAGCTGTCAATCAGCACGAATCTTTAGGTTTGGTGGAGAAAACAGCAGACACTATTCAGCAAGCGTTACGACACTATGTATCGTCTAAAGGACACACGTGGGACTTATTTTTACCAGCACTCACCTTTTCGTTAAATAATGTTACAAACGTGATAACAAAATTTAGCAATTTCTTTTTGCTACATGCTTATCAGCCAAGGTCATTGTTGGAAAATGAATTTCAGACTCCAGTGCAAAACATCGAAAATGCAGACCGCATTGAAGTTTTGAAAACGATAAGAGAAGAGGCTTATCAAAATATGATCAAGAATTATCAAAAGCAACTTGAGAAGTTTCTTGAAGAAAACAAACAAGCAGAATTCCAGATTGGGGATGTTGTCTTAGTGAAGGACCATCAGAAAAAGAAAGGGATCCCAGAAGTGTTCAGTCACAAATATAACAAGAAAGCTACAGTTGTAGGTTTCACTAACAGTGCGAACAAAATCGTCGTAGAATATCAAAATAAGAAGAATAACGCCAAACGTGATGAAGTGGACATCAGATCTTTAAAGAAGATTTCATCAGTAAGAGAAGAAGACGCTGAGACATAAACACCCATTAGCCTGGAAAGTAGGCAATTTGCTCCACAACACATGGGACGAAGAAAATTCTCCAAGATTTGCATCTATGGAAACAATTCAACATCTACAACTAAGAAACATGATGAATGATGTGATCAGCACCAAAGGACAAGCGAAGACGCTAGATGACACCCATAGACGCCGGTGGACACAGACGACGCCCAAAGAAGAAACAAGTTTCTACTATCAACTTAAGATGTTCCCACGCCGAAACTTTGAGAGTCAACCAGATCTTCAATCAACGAAAGATGACCACCAATAGAAGCGAAATCAAGAACCACTGGACGAATATCGAGATGGTACATTGGAAAAGAAGAGGATCATATGTTAGTCTAGAATAGGGATATTAGGTCACTCTGGTGAAAGCCTTTCGTATTGATTTCTTTTGTTCACTCAGCAAGTGCGAATAGACTGCGCGATAACAGTCTCTCTTCTTCGGACACCGTGAGTGTAAGTGCCTTACGGTTTTCCTTTTTGAACACAAAGGAATCAATACCCTTATTTTTCTTTCCTGGGACTATTCTATTTCTTTGATAAGCTAGTTAGGCCGAAAACTTTCTTATTTCGCGATATAGGAAATTAGAGAATTTACTATTTATAGACATTCAACAAACTTAGAGTGATTGCATTAATAAAAAAAAAATCTTCAAAGATTTTTTTTTCAATATTTATTCATATTATTTTTAATTAGTCGTTATTATATAGTAAAGTATACTACAAACTCCAAATTTATTTATCTATACACCCCAGTAGGTATTTTGTTTTCAGCATTAACAACTGTTCATGTTGTCTCTAGAAATGTCCAAACACCGGTTTATTCAAATTATTCAGACGATCAACACAGAGCTTATTTCTTATCTTACAATGCGTTCGATTCAGTGATTGCAAATCAAATAATCTTAGATAGTAGACATACCGTAGAAGTTACATATCATCACATAGAGTTACCTATAAATCTTTCATTTTCACAATGGGATTAGGAAACCAATTTTACTTGGATAAATTACAGAACCTTTCTTCTCAACTATCGAATTTGACAGTGAACCCTACTATGCCAATATGGGCTCACTTTGATACTCATATTACTTATAGCATTGGAATTATTTTTATACTAGTAGGATTTCTATTACTAATTCTTATTGTAGCTCTAGTTATTAAAATGTACAAGCTGAATAAGATAGTAACTGAACTAAGTAATCATATTCACAGGCCTGAAAATGATTAAAGAAATAAACAATGAAATACAATATTGTTATTGAAACGTGAGTAGGCTATGAATATAAATTTTGCGAAGCAAATTTTCAAGTAGAGTCTATTTCACAGCAGATTAACTAGGCAACAGGTATGCAAAGCATCCTTCAAAGAAACTAGTTAATTAAAAAAAAAAAAAAAAAAAAAGAAAGAAAAAAAAAGAAATATTTGGTTATTATTAAAATTATGCTAAGCATATTTCAAAGAAGAATAACCAAGTAACAACTTCATTTTCTGAATCTTTTTTTTTTTTTCTTTTGCCTTTCTAGGTACGCTCCACAATGCAATCATATACTTTCGTCATCCCTATAATTACTATTTTAATAATCATTTTAATAATTTTGTCATTTATAATATACAAATTATTCAAAATTAAATTAACCCCAAATAACGTTTCAAATTCACATATTCGATCTGTCAAATATGTTTCTTCAAAAACAGATTCACACGTAACCCCAGATTGTTCTTCGATACACCTCTATGATGATACATTAAATGTATATCCAACAATTAAGCCTTCTACGCCTACTATAATTCTTAATGTTAATGGTATGTCAATGATTTCTTCTAACTTCGTGTTATTCAAACATTAAAAAGGGACTCATTTCACTACTTCTAAGTAATGGTGCAGACTTAACAGTTGTGCTTGTCTTAATATCTGTAAATAAATGTATTTACTACACGCATAAACAAAAACACTCAATAATCACTCCTACACAACAACATATCAACATCATCAACAAAAGAACAGCAACAGTAGCAGTTTCCCATAGATGCCTTATCTTCAATGTCAGATATCAACAATGGACCATGTGGACTGAGCCGAACAACAGGATCCTGAGGAATCTATGCTTTCAAAGGATTAAATACTACTACCAGTTATCGAAGTGAGGACTTCAGTGATACATACCTCCAAGTAACATGTATTCCAGTATAGGAAGGAACAGATGACGAAAAACACAAACTCACACATAACTAGTGAAATAAACTGAGTGTTTTGTTTCATTCAGAGTGCGAAGTGTTTTGTGACAATGTGTTTTTTTTTTTTTTTTCTTTCTTACAGACAGGATGCAGTGACATTAACCTACATTTATTGTAATAACTTGTCAGCAGAATACTCATGTGATACAAACAACATATATTCATATTATTGGTGACGGACAATGCTGGTGGTGGAATTTATATACATACATACGAGTCAAAAGAAAACTTTATATATACAGAGTGTTCGAAGATAATGGACGAACTTAATTATTATTTACTTTTTATGTTTATACAGGTGGTCAGTAATCTTTTTTTTTTTCTCCTTTTTGGCACATAGAATCGTGCTCAAAATTTCGAGACAGGGGTAATGTAAAGTACCCAAAATCCTTACATGTGTTTGTCTAATTTATGTTGTTTATTATAAAACAAGGAAGTTATAGTCATACTGCTTAGAAAAAAAATAAAAACAGATAACGTCGGCATCACACCACAATTATAGGAAGTTTTCCTATACGGAAATAAGGAAGTAAGAGATTGCAGAAAGAGACCTGAGCTAAGCTCTTCGCGACAACCAGGAAGCACCTGAATCCCGGAAAGGGGTTGTGCTGGTTGAGGACGAAGACTAGAATCGGGGTGGGAATTAAGATTGGAGAGTGGAAGGACATCGTTTGGAGTTGAACTGAGCTGAACTACCTGTGAGTACTGCATCTATTTGCGATGTTAGATAACCATAATGGTTAAGTTTCTGTGCCATTACGATGTAGTAGATTTCTATAGTTAAGACCATTTCGAATCCTAATAGCTTGTGGTGTGATGTCGAAAATATCCAAAAGTAATTGAGTATTTCATTTCTTATCCTAAGACGATTTGTTAAATTCATCCTCGAGTTGTCTAAATACACGGTGTTACAAATTTCAGATGAGCTACGCTCTGCCCCCAAATATAAAAAGTTTCTAAGATACTAAATCATTCCGGTTAGAAATTTGTAGCACACGTTAGTAGTGTTACCATAGGATACACACAGCGTAATTAGGAAATTCGTCAAAATTATAATGTGTCTACGCCACTGATTAGGAATGAAAGGACAAAATGCAGGGCTATTTTCAAATGATTGTAGCTCAGGCTCTAATAGCAGTAGACTCACGAAAGTTGGAGCATTTTATGGAGAATATATGAAAGTTTCATAAGTATGGTGTACCCTCGACTACTATAATAAAAAATTAAGGGTGAAGAAAAACAATTAGTACAATTTTTCTAATAAAAATTTTGGGTTCCGCCCCCTCTGCCGCGCCAAAAGTTGACGATGCGCATAAAATGCATATCAAAATGTTCTTTGATATATTCTCAAAAAAATATAACAGCAGTGTTTACATAGGTTACACTAAGAGTAATGAGAAACTCCTCAAAATTATAATGTATCTACGCCACTGATCAGGAAAGAAAGAAAGAACAAATGTAGGGTTATTTTCAAATGATCGTAGCTCAGGCTCTAATAGCAGTAGACTCACGAAAGTTAAAGCATTTTACAGAAAGTTAAAGCATTTTACAGAGAATATATGTAAGTTCCATAATCAATATGGTTTTCGCTCGGCCACTGTAATCAAGGGTTAGGAGTGGGGGGAAAATAGAATTTTTACAATTTTTCTAATAAATATTTTGAGCTCCGGCCCCCGTGTCTACACTACAAGTTGTTGCTCAGACACAACAGCTGTTTGTCTTAGACACAAAATGCTGGAATATTTCCTCTTTAAAAGTTGAATTGAAGAAATCCAGTGAGGTAGAGTTTGCTGTGGTGCATCTATTAGTCAGTCCCGTATGTTCGCGAAATGGCTGTAAATTTGGAGCAGCCCAAATTCCAGTGGGATTGCTCCAGGCAACAATAGGTTTAGAGGGAAGAGTTAGATTTGGAAGCGGTGAAGGGGAAGACGGAGGAGTAGATGAAGGTGGTGGAGGTCTTGATGAACTTGATGAACCGAATGTTTCACCAAAGTCATCAAAATTAAATTCGTATGTGCCTGAGGAAGGCAGATCAAACTGTTCTTCATCCCAGTCCGAAACCGTGTCCATTGCTTCCAATTCGTTTCGAATGTCTTCTGAACCTAGAACATCTCTGGATGTCATTTCTATTCTTGAACACAAGAAACACCGAAGTGTCTAAATAACTAACTCTGTGGCCTATAGAACCCGGAGGTTCAATGCCGCATTTACAAAACAAGTAAAAACAAGGAAAGCAAAGCTTCAAGTGTTAAGAGTCCGTAAAGATAGATTCTACTGTATGTTAAAATGCGTACAGTAAAGAACGCGATCACAACACTCAGGTCAGACTGATCAACTCACAAATGGAAAGAGAAACAACGATCAAGGACTGTAGGAGCCCAGAAACCCAAACATACTCTCCTTATCACTTTATGTACCACGTGCAGAAATAAATATATCTTTCTCAGTCAGGTCAAGACCTCTTCCCTACCCGCCCTCTATTTCTAATGACGCCACTGGCACCAAGATTGGAAGGGAAACGTCCCCTGATTGATTATTTATGTTTTTTCTTTCACAAAAATTAACTTCCTGTTGTGTTAAACCTCTGAGAACAAAACTACGCACTTCAAAAATTTGAATGCGTTTTAAAGAGCCTATATGACAATACAAACAGTCAGGTTCGTACACTTTTAAAACAAAATAACAACGTAATTCTGTATTCAGCAGTTGGCTAGTATGTCTCCAGTAAAATACATGCAAGTGCACATATTTTGATACCCAGAAAATTAAAAACAATTAGGTTTAGTGGGAGGAAACTGCAAGTTATCTATAAATAGTTACTTCGTGTCCCAAGCCTTATTTTAAAATATCTAAATGTAGTTACTTCGTATCCTAAAGGTTAAATAGAAAACAGAATTTTAGTTAATGATGCCCTCTCTCTAATTACAGGAGTCTGAAGGACAAGGGTGTCCGTTTTGCAGAGCAGAAATCAAAGGTACTGAACAAATTGTTGTCGATCCATTTGATCCAAAGCGTCAACACAAAGCAGGTTCCACTGGTAACTTGGTTGATCTAGAGGATGAAG
Organism: Thermobia domestica; assembly: GCF_964235325.1. Lineage (NCBI taxonomy): Eukaryota > Metazoa > Arthropoda > Insecta > Zygentoma > Lepismatidae > Thermobia > Thermobia domestica. The sequence continues at coordinate 219,836,470 of NC_137462.1, read as the reverse complement.
AAGAGGTAGCTGACTCATCAGAGTGACCTTTAAATAAATAAATTTTTTTAAAAAAAGTGCTCAGCTTGTTTCAGTGTGTTATGTACGTAGTATGCTTCTGCATTCAGGCAGGATCAGCATTTGACTGGTGCTTTTTTTGTTTTGTTTTGTTTTGTTTTTTAGTGAAATCCAATTAAGATTTAAGAAAAGCCATCCACTTACTATCACACTGCATATAATGAAAATGGCTCACATTCAAGGAGAAAACATGTTATGCTTGCATGAATCCTAATTTACTATTTGATTCCTGTGTTTTGGATTAGCATGTATATGGTATCATTTTATTTATTTTTTTAATAACCTAAGGTCATAGTGCCTGAAAATGAAAATGCATGCCTGTGTGTGCAAATAGAACCGTACCTCTTAATTATTTAATTCATAACGAGGTAATGAACTAACTATTTATTGTTACACGACACAATTCAAAAATGTGATTTTCAAGTAAGATACTGGTAATTAAGACATCACTGGTAATATATAATTCTAAAAGTTCTTACGACGATGAACACACAATAACTGAGATGCTTTTTGGTATTAGTTATCGAAAAACAATGACTGTTTCCATTCTCGGAGGTGTTAAGCTGTTTACAGTTCTGATGATGAAAATAATAGTTTTCCAAGTGGTAGTCAAATGGGTTTGAATTTAGATAAAACTCGAATGAAAACCAAAGACCACCTCAATTGTTACATTGGTAATAATTTAATACGAATAATGTGAAAAGAGTATAAAGTCATCTTAACTTTCAACAATCTTGCTTTCAGGAACTACGTTACGTAATTGTAATTTAGTGATTTGCAGCTATCATTAAAACCATTTCGTATCCCGTCAAATTGGTGTGTAGGAAAGTTTTTTAACGGGTACCCACAGACTTGGAAAAATTAAAAGAATTCAGGTTTCATCACGTAAAATCATGGGATATTCGAGGAAATTGATTGCTGTCGCACATGATAATGATTACGTGTTAAAATTAGCAATAGTGTAATATCGTCCTCAGAAGAATTCAAATTGGCTACTAATTAGGAGGAAGCCACGAATTTAAAGACAGATTACATATACATTAAAGGATAGGTGTCATGATTTGTGGTTTAGATTTCTTGGCTAATTTTTAATCGCATATTACAGTTGAAGGACTCAATTGGATGAAATGCACGTGTCAAATTACTTAAAGCATGTATCCTGTAACCATAGATAAAAAATTGAAGAAAGTATCACGAGTTGGAAAACAATTTATAAACAGTGGATTGATTGATTAGAGTTTAGCGTCCCTTTCAGCAATAAGGCTATATGAGATGTTGAGCTACAACTTAACCATGTCGGTCCCGGCGTCCCCCACAGGGGACATAAAATAGGATGATATTGTAATATGACTAAAGCATTTTGGTGAAGGGCGATCAATATTTTATTGGTTTTGGTTCAATATTTTGTAAACCTTGTTATATTAAATGCAAATAAAATTCAATCCCCAGTCTGGTGCTGTAGGTCTTACGTTAAAAATTATAATAACTGTCATAATGAATTTTGAAGATATTATAAGAATTAAAAGAATTTTGAGACAAGATCGAATAAATAAAGTGTGATATCAATTAATAACCAGCATTGTACTCACCCAGACTTTGACGAGTAAAATTTTTGAGATGTCGATCCTTCCAGTCAGACGGTCACTTCAGAACTCCCCTTTAATTCCCTACTCTTTTTCGTCCACCTACCTTTTCTTCCTCGTTTTGGTAGCGACATTTCTTCCGCTTACCATTACATTTTTAGAGTTACTTCATAACGTGAAGTAGGAAGTCTTATTATTTCCTTGATACATTGCTGCATAACATATTTTTATATTTCCTATTTAGAAGAATGTTTTAACTAGACATAGTTTTAAATTATTATGAGACTTCCTTGATTTCTTTGCATGTGTGAATGACCTACAGCACCAGACTGGGGATTGAATTTTATTTGCATTTAATATAACAAGGTTTACAAAATATTGAACCAAAACCAATAAAATATTGATCGCCCTTCACCAAAATGCTTTAGTCATATTACAATATTATTCTTTCTTTACAACTTTAAAATCAGATTGGAAACATTGAGATGCTTACAGGTAATGATCCAGTTATGACCACCCTCTGTAAACAGTTTTCATTGTTGCCAGTCTGATTTAAAGTTGTAAAGAAAGAATAATATCGTCATATTTTGCCGGAACCGACATAGCTAATGTGGGATCCAATCTACATGAGCCCCCACTGGAAATCAAACCTGGGTCTTGTGCGCCAGAGACGTACGCTAACTATATAACCACGAGGGAGTTCTTCTAAGCAATGAAGTTAGTGACCTCATGTGGTCGATGGAGAGATCAGAAGTGAATTAGAAGTATTTTTTTGTAGCATCCATTTTCTCGAGTCATTTAGTACATGTTTAATAATTCTTCAGCACACTATGAAGAATTTACTGAAACATCGGGGACTGTACAAGATGGCTTGAAAATCTCCTTGCCTGGAATGAGCTCTTGCTATTTTTGATGAGGTGTAACTGATCATTAAAGAAACAAAGCAAATACAAGTTAAATTCTACGATGATGTTTAAGAACATACAAAGATCACTCATGAAGTTCAGGTTGATATCTTACAAGATAATTTTTATCAGAGTGTAAACCTTTTCTCAGAAAATAGTAAGGTCCATCATCTCTTGATTCATTGTTTGCATATTTGCAGGGCTTACGTAGACGTCTTAATGGTACGTTGTGTTGTCTTTAGTAACTTCTATGAATAAACTCTTACTAGTTGATCCCAATTATGTAGAAAACCTACTATAAGTAAGCAAATTAGGCCTTAGTTTTCAAATCAGAAAAGTTCTGAAAAGTATTCGGGTTTAGAGAGGGAACCTTTGGTCCTTTAAAAGAATTTTAAAACACAGTTGACAAAGGTGATTCAAAAATTGATCGACATATTTGGAGATATTTGAAATATAAGTTATAGTTGTCGTAGGCCTATTTGAAATATAAGTTATAGTTGTCGTAGGCCTATGTATTTTATAACGCAAAAACTCGGAAAGACAGAATTAAGCTCTTGCATGGTGTTGTGTATGAATCGAGCAGAATAAGAGAGGCGTTGTGGAAATGACCAAAAAAATCGGTAGGCTGAAGATGTTTTGTGGATAAGATTAAGCTTCTCTCGAAGATACAGTCTTCTTTAATAATTCTGGCTATCCATCTCTTTGGAAGTGCTATACAAGCGAAACGAAAATTTATGTAATACCTGCTGCGTCTTAGTTAAAAAGAACAGTTAAAATGCCTGCTCTGTGCTTCTAGTGCTAATCTTCCGATGTTTCCATTTTTTTCTACTTTCCATTAGAGAATTTCAAAGAAGGAATGCGACACTAAACAAAAATTAACTCCGGTTGACAGTAAAAACAGTCATGCACTAGTCAACCATTGGAGGATGTTTGCTGCTATCTAACGGCGCGATGTGTGTTAAAAATGACTACCGTTCAAAGTCACCGTTATCCGTGAAAATGTTAACGCATCGACTCCATTAACGAACTCGACCGAGGAAATCGCTCCAACTGTCTATTGCAAATAGCAATTTTAAAAATTCGCTTGCGTTCAAGAGTTACCGTGTGCAATAATGAACAAATGTAAGTCACTGTTACCCGTTAAAGACTCTGTTAATGAACTCGAACGAGGTAATCGCTCTAGCTATTTATTGCAACAAACAGAATTCATAATTCGCTTTCGTTCAAAATTTATCAAAACGGACGTACGTTTAACATTACAATATTGTAAATCCCATTTAGTTGACAGCCATAATGAGCTTCACTTAATTCGTAATAAGCACTGATAGGATCTCTGTTATTGAGGTACGAAAACTACAAGAAAACTGCCTATCACTGGTACCCACGTAGGTCAACTAACTAACTCACTCACTCTATGGCCTATGGAACCCGGAGGTTCAATGCCGTGTCCACAAAAGCTCTCCATTGACTTCTATTCTTAGCTAATTGGATCCAGTTTCTACTTTGTATTCCTATCTCTGGGAGATCCATCTTAATATTGTCCTCCCACGTAGGTCAACACTAAACAGAATTTGCCTTTAACTGTGAAAACTTCGTTTTCATCCACGTTAACACACAATCTCTGACCTTCATTTCCAACCTGTACTCCGTTTTCTTTTTCCAGACAGTGTACTTTTTCATCAAAATGAAATGTTCTTCGGTTTATTTTTGATTATTCAGAAATGTGTCAATAATCTAGTGAATTCTGTCTGTTATAAATTCTAGTGTACTCAGTTGCCATCTGCGTACCAAGAGTAGCGTACCTCTAAACAAAATGCATGTAATTGTCATTATCTCAGTACATCCTTTACAGTTTTCTGAATATATGTTTTTTGTTGGAAATTTTACCTTGTTTGTATGTTTAGGTGTTTGCTTTTATCCGCTTTGTTAAAGACAAATGAGAGCAAGAGAAAATTTTTCGTATTGTGTTTTCCAGTATCAATATCTATAGTCCATTAAGTCGTGTATCTCCGTAATTCGTTCCTTCTGCGATTTGGGTGATCAAGAATACGTTAAAACATTTCTCTCTCTTGTGGTAAACAACTTCTTCCTTTTTTGCTACGAGACCGGTAACATCAACATTTTTATCCAAATCATTGTACGCAGTTCACCAGTGCTTACACCAGGATAATTCATACGTGATTTGTCTTCATTGTGCTCACTTTTTGATATGGTTCGCTTTTCCGATGATTGGATGTTTAATTAGGACCAAGAGTATATGTTGCCATTTAATATTGTATCTGTGTCTGGAAGCTTTACGTTTAGGACCTCAAGGAAAACAATAATGTTCAGTTAAAACTAAAGTATATCTTCTAACAATGTTACCGTATATTCCATATTATTTTGGTGACACTTTTCTTTATCTTACACGTCTTTATCGCACTACCCCAGGAAAGGAGAATGTATGATAACCTAATCATGTAATCTTAGCAATTTTTTGAAATTTTGTGTAAAATTTTGAAATTTCGTTGTTGTTATCGTCAAGTGTTGACGAGAAAGCCATTATGTATCGTTTGTTCTATAAAAACAGATAATATCTTTTAAAGTATCGCAGAATTCAAGGAAAAAGCGATAGTACTAAGAGAATTTATGAATTTTTTTTAAAGAAGAGAAACTTGTTTTTATTCAATGAACTAAAAAAAGAGAAACTTGTTATTATGACCGAAGTTAATAGGTCCATTCTGTTTTGATTTACGTATACATTTAACGGCTTAGTTTTATACGTACACCCCATAGAAGACGCATTTGTATTGTCCCTTATATGCTGTTTGCTGTAATCATATTTGAATAAGCCTACGTAAGGTTCGTACTCTAGACACAACTTCGTATATCTATATGCTTGCGATCGCATCATTATAACGTTTACTGTCACCTAATCGATTTTCTAATATTTCCAGGAAGATGTCAAGTCCATATTAACATTTATGTACGAAAAGACGTTTCAGTTTGATTGTTATTTCATGATATTTCAAATTATGCGTATTACAGGAGAACTTGAATAAAACCACAATAGTGTTTATTGTGTATAACTTTATTTTATAGAGCAAAATTGAAAATGTTATTAGATAACACTAGAGGACGTTGATATTTCTTCTGGCAATTCTTGTGTTAGCGTTTGGCATGAGATAAACAAGAATGGACACAAGCATATATCAGCTGTACTTTCAGAGCGAAGACATGAAAGAATTCTCTAAAATATATGATCATTTAATGTATCTTGTTGCTATATATAATTTTTATTTGAACTTGTTAATGTTGCTACATTATGTTACAGTTTTCCATTAGGCTGAATTCGAAAATTGTTATTTTTTTTGAAGCGAGAAGTCAATATTTGAATTACACAAGCAGCTGGATGGAAGAAAGCAATTCTAGAGTGGATATGAATACAACTTACCAGAGAATAGTAAAAGTCTATCATAAAAACCCAAGTAAAATAAAGACTATAAATTTTCCCTAAAGGTTTCATCAGGTATGAAGGGAAAGAATTAGAAAGAAAAGACATATTAAGGAACTAGGTTCAATACCATATTGGCGTCCATATCACTGAATCGGATTCATCTTAAATTGCTGCTTCAATACATTTTTATTCATCCTTCATTTTTTTTTTTTCTGTAATAAAGCATTTAGCGAAAGTTTATAGTTTTATTTTCTTTTACTTGCGTTAGTGACAGTATTGTACTATTCTTCGGTAAATAATTTGAATTGCATTGGTATTCGGACTTGATCTGTTCTCTGTCATCAGTACTATCTTCAACGTACCCCAATTAAATTCAGGTGTTTTGTTTTCACCGCTAAGGCTTTGTCAAACACGAACTGAGTCAGTCAGACTAGTGAATTTTAAACAGTAAGTTGTAAGTGTCAAAATGTTCTCTTCATATCGTCTTTTCAGTGGAACTTCATTATCTAATATTATCCGCAATGGATTAGCAAGCAGTTTTCATTGTGCTAATTGCACCCTAATATGTATCATCCTCGTTTAAGTACTGTTCACTACGTTCCATTTGTAATAATAATAGTGAAATAATTACCCGAATATGAAATCTTTGTTCTTTGGTAATTTTTAAGTAATAGAAATTAACAATTGAATTTGGATCTCTGCCAACTTTTGTTACTTTAAAATTCAGTTTTTATTGAGTGAGCTCAATAAAACCACCGATGTATTTGAACGTCATTGGTGTGGTTGGCATAAAAGTGGTGTTTTCTTCTTCTAGTGAAAGGCTAATGTCTCTTTATTTTCGCATCTTTTTCTAATGTGTATGCCATCTTGAGTAAAACGAAAGATAAAAGTTCGACTAATAGTAGAAGCTAATGATTTAAGAATTAAACTCATTTAAAACTATAGAATTTGTACAGTAATTGTACAGAGGACGTTTGCGACAACTGTGATATTTTCTTCCTATTATGTTACATGGAATCAGAATTAACAATATCTACATTATCGGTAGTGTTCGCTGTATTTCGCGAAAACCTTATGATCCGGATTCAGTTTTTGTGTACCTCTCTGCTGTCTAAACGTAATCGCGGGTTCTTTGTTCTGCCTCATTTACTGCCTTTGCAATACTACTATTAAATTTATATGTGTAGTTCCTTGTATATCATCAGGTTCATTGTGTTGTTAATTCTGTTGTAGCCCTGAAATTGGTTGTTTTTTACTTTTATCCAGATATTACTCCTTTCGGAGGCACATTTATGAATTTCGTCGTACAAGCAGCAAACTTGATGTACCCCATTTCTTCGCAGATTGTCCGTTAGGTAAATTTTGTAGCCTGTAAATATTTCTAAATATTCTTTCCTGATGTTATAGTCACATTTAAACCATATTGCTCAATATCTAAAAGCACGAAGAAGCATAACAATACTTCAGAGACATATAGTTGTTACCCTGAACATGATTGTAGTTGTCTAAGGATCCAGATAAAAGTTAATTTTAGGGTGTAATAAAGCATTAGTTTGAAAATAAATCATAAACTCGTAATATGTAAAAGTTATTATCTGTCAAAGTGAAGAAATATATTACAGCATGTCTGTAATATTACTGGCGTTACTAGATACTCAGCGAATTCTTTTAGTCCTTTTGAATCTATCTTAGCACCTGAGGGCCCACAGAAGGACAGTTTCCACAGTACGATTCTTGAGATGAAACAAATTTCCACTTTGTAGATAAGGGGTTCGAATATCTCAGAAGTAAAAAACTAAGGGACGAATGATGCGGAAACCGCGACAGCCACTTGATTGGATCCTCTTACTTATTCAGTGTCCAGGAAATTGCTCACTTGAAAACTGCCGGATTCCTACAGCGAAGTACAATGGCGCACCATCATGCTGGAAAAGATGATGAGAAATTTATCCTGTGGATTCAACATAGAAATAATATTTGCATATGTCAAGATATTGGTCACCATCTAATGACCCATTAGTGAACACGGACTCCAGAGTTCGTGTTTCCCATATACCGCACCACATCATAACCTTTCCGCTTTACACTCCTTTCCTGGTCTTCATCGAAGTTCATTTTACATTTGACCAAGGCGAGTGGTTTGTTTAATCATCTCTGCCTTCATATGAAAATATTCTTCGTCAGTAAACAAAACTTGACGAGTAAGCTATGAACTCGGACTGTTTCAGAACTGGGGTCGTTCAAAAGCATAAGAATACTGCATTACAAAACGTATTATTTCGTACACGATAAAGCGTGGATTTGCAGTCCATATCAGAATTAGAAAGAAGTCACACATACTCTATCCAAAATGTACATTTCATCAATGTGCAGTGTGTTTAAGGGATTCCCTATAGGACATGAATTCTGAGATGTGCTCTGACTTGAATATGCGTCTATAGTAGACATAAAGGTAAGCCTTGGCAACAGTGAATACGTAATGTGTCGGTGGGAAGTTAGAAGGCTTGCCTTTTGTCTACTTTAGATCCATCTTCAAGTCAGAGTATGTACATTTTTGGATGGCGTATGTGTGACTTCCTGTACACTGATATAGACCACCACTTCACGTTTCCTCGTATTTGAAATAACACATGTTACAGTGTAGTAAATTTTCACGCTTTTGAAACTGTGCACTTTTGCCCGCAGCTCCATATGAACTTTTTTTTTTTTTTTTTTTTTTTTTTTTTTTTTTTTTTTTTTTTTTAATGTATAGTGTTGCCTCTTACAATTAGTCGATATAGTTCATTAGCACCTTGTATATTATTTGCCTTGAAACGCTGCATACATACGTATATACAGTGTGTGAGTGTAAAGTTACACAGTTCATTACGATTGCAGCATCACAAAAAGGATATTGTCTCATTACATTTTAACGTTTTCCATTTAGATATTACTAGCTAAAATGCGTGTTCTTCCCACGCGAAATATGCTTTTATGTAATTATTATTCGCCAAATATTTGAACTCTTTTTCTTAGGATACGCATTTTAATCAAAGTAAAACGATAAAAACCGAGGTCGACCCAACTGCTAACTATGTTCAGAAATTCATTTCAAACTAGAAATATTTTTCTCACTGTGGCTATTTTATGAACACAAAATGGGAAAGTAATGTTTTCACACTGAATGGCACAGCTCGGGCCGAATCGCATTGTTCCAGTTCGACTCGCATGGATATAAAAGATTTTTAAATACCGACTTTACACTTATTCACAAATAAGCAGAGAAATCAGCATTTTCTGTTTTGATCTTCGACTGTGCTTTAGGGAATCCTCCACTGGATCCGAATACGATTGCGAAGTTCGTTTGTTGGAAACGTGACAATACGAAAGATCCCAATGGGAAAACATGCTGGGATTGTTCGTAGATTTCATCTGGAATCGGAGCGATGCATTTTTCAGCGTGGGAAATGCCTATAGAAATATAGAAACAGTGTTTTCGAAAAACAACATGAGTAAATCAAGTCAAATACACGTTTTAGAAGACACGAGAATAATAGAAACCATTTTGTATTTCATGTCTGTATGACCAAATTTTTTAGTTAGAGTTCATATTAATGAAGACAGATCTCCACTCGTTCAACATCAAACCCATGACAACGCATGTGCAATAAACTATTCGACTTGTTAAAATTATAAAATGACTCTCTAGGAGAAAATGACTATTCTCACAAACGAAATATTAGTTCTGTAAACGGCAACAAAGTAATAATCAGATACAGAATATCACAATGACACAGTTGAAAGATGTGTGTTTCTGGCATGAATAATTTTTTTGTGATACATAGGTTTGCACGCATATTATCAATTTGTACTCAATTATTTGGACCTGGACCAAGATACAAACAGTTCAGAATGTCAGGGAATCATTTAAAGCAAGAAAAATGAAGTAAAATGTTTTTTTTTTTTAAATTTGACGATCTATTTTAGACCTTCACGGAAATGAATTCTTTCTAGTGAAGTGACAACTATTGCTCTGTCAAAGGCTTAAGATGCGAGCTTTCAAATATAAATTTGTACGTTGATGTCATACATATATGCAGATTGTTGCATGCAATGGAAAAGTTGAGTGCAAGGCTCGCATTTGACATTGCAGTTGTATTTGGTTTCACTAGAGGCCCTACTGTGAAAATTATGGCAGGAATATCATACATCTGGACCAAACATGGCTCGATTTTGCACGCATCGATCTGATTCCGCACGATTGAGTCTGGATGATTTCGCACTAATAAAGCGTGCTCACTCAGGGCAACCAAGCTGGTTGTGCCAGTGTAAAAACCTTTTCAAACATTTTAGAAACTACCCTCTTTCCCCGTAAAGGGGTTGGAATTTTCGGAAGCGATGGAGTACGTGGTCACAGGGCTTACAGGGCTTAAATGTCATCGGGACTTGCCCTGTAAGCCCTGACTTTAGCGCCCCGAAAACTATGAATTTGAAACTCGGTCATTTTGGACATTTTATTTTTCATTTCTGTCTCTCCATCCCGATGGGGTCTGAATTTGGGCTTAATCGACATCAGGAGTCTCACTTTTCATTTCAGCGACCCCGAAAACTATAGATTCGACAATATCAGTCGTTTCCCGTTATTTTTACTATGACCCTCTTATCACCAACACCCCTTGGGAGCTAGGGTTGTTTTACTCCCACAGTATTCTTTCCAAATTATCAGTCATAAGTATACCAAATTTAGTTGAAATTGCTCCTTACGTTCCAGAGTATGTTAGAACATGCATACATAAGTACACATTCATTTTTATCTAGATAGGTTTAGCAGCTAACGCTATAGTCCTTGGCATTAACGCTTAATATTAACTGAAACCGATAGAATAAAAATTTAAAATATTATAAAATAAAAGAAATCGTTCAAGAGGATAAAGTGTGGAACAGCTTTTGAACGTTTCTAGTAAATGAGTAGTATGCGAGGTTATCATCAAATTAACGAAACAAGGACAAAGTTTTATGTATTAACAGTTTACGGGGATATTGTCAATGTTTTCGCAAAATTCATGCTTTTTAAAAAATCACTTGGCTGTCGGCAATATTGTTGTTCTCAGACAGCAGTAGCAACTGTATCTCACTTTTACATCTGTTAATCACATGATTTTCAGAAAGGAAGTCAGTTAAACTTTATAGAAAAATAAATAAATAACTTACCTACACCTTATAGTCTTGAACCGATGTACGAAGTACCTCCGGGCTTAACATCTCCCGACTATTTTGTGTAAGAGATACTTGAAAGAAAAATGTATACCAAAATATTCTTAGAACTGTAAAGCAACTTAAAGGAAACAGCTTAACATAGGGTGGCAACAAACCGGGAAAAGTCAGGGAGTTTAAAAAGACAGTTGTAGGGAGATTCTGTAAAAGAGTCAGGGAATTTCGAAGAATGAGATTCTATACCCATCTTAAAATGAAAATTGATTTCAGATGTAGGTGAGTGCTTTTTTTTTAAATTGCCAACTATATCACCTTGGTGAATCATTCACAAAATGCGTTTGGTCAACACTCCAATGGTAAATTCATTTTCGACACATGCATAATCCCTACCCTCTTCCGTTTTCATCCCCACCAATGACTATTTTATTGGAATTTCCTGTCCTGCATTAAGGATACGTTTGTAGGTACCAAGATATACTTCTTTTTTTGAGCTGATAATGCAATATTTATTATTTGTTATACATTAATAGGTACTTATATAATCATCCTCCATCAATAATTATACATTTGTAATGATATTTTAAAGATGATGCGTCTCGTAAGTTTTTGTAAGAAAAATTTTTATTTTCATTTTAAAATTATTCTGATATTGAAAATGATACAGCAATTTGCGAACAGTATTTATAGCGCGAGAGTTCAAATAAAATGTCATATCTTAATCATTCTTTGAGCCAAATTTTTGTATGCTTTCTCAATGCCAATACGAAATGTTAAAAGCATAAAACAAGATTATTTCAAACAACGCGTGTAAAAATATTTGGTAACTGGAATGCAGCTTAAAAACTGTTTTGGGAGGTGGTGGGTGTGCCATGGACACACACCTGGGAGCACTCCTCTCAAAAAGACTTACCAAGCACTGAATTTCTTTAGCAATTCGCAGTGAAATGAAAGAAAAAGAGATCGTTAGAATTTTCGATTCAAATTATTGTAAAATAATATTCATTTGTTGTTTCACTATAAAAGTAACGAAGTTTCATGATGTACATTTCTATTTTAATGTTGATCGCTTCTTACTTTTATCAAGTGGGGGAAGCTTTTCTTCCGTTTCTTCTTTTATTTGCATTCTTTCTGTTCGTACATAAATAACTGAGTAATTATCTCGTTTGTGCGACGTTAAACTTACGATTTATTGTGACGTATAAATGTTAAGCAACGAGCTTTCGTCTGTCAATAACCGAGTCACCTTCAGGAATTGTGAAACTATGAATTTTCAGTGATTCAACTTCTTTCGCGCGTGTAAATAATGTTCCTGGACAAGATCTTATTTTTCTCAGGAATAAGCTGTTCTTTGCTCGCTTTCTTTACAATAGTATTCATTACTGAAAATATAATTTTGTAAATACTCAAATGTCCGAAACTAATGGTTAATACATATTAATAAAGATATTAATGCAATAAATTTCAAATGAATAAATAGAAACCTGAAAATGAGTGTACACTTTATTATCATGTATCAAAAGCGCAGTCATGTTTCATTCATTTTCACTTCTCATCTTAGAAATTTAACAATGCTTAAATGTTACTAAGCACTAAAAGTGGATGTGTCTCAAGAAGGAAAAGAAGTAGAAAATCCAATTCTTTGTTTGGATGGAATGGATCGAGGCAACGATATGACAAAACAAAAATATTTTATACAATCGTCAACGGGCTTTTATTTACGAGAGCATTGTTATGTAGAAAGGCGATCGAAAAGCGGGTGGTCATACTAGTAGTTTTCTACTGATTTAGCATGGTGGTTTAAAGTTGCAATTGTGGTGTTCGGTGTGCGTTATATCTAGTATTCCTGTGCAGATAACAAGCATGTAATTTTCCAAGTATTCCAAGACAATGGTTTAGCTCTTCTGTTTTATCATCGTGAATTTGGGACTACCAGGTGACAAATTTTGTACTCACGGCAACATTTACGGAGCGTCTTTTTACTGAATAACTGAAACGGCAAGCTATAATAAGTCATATGGAAGGTAAATAGCATATGCAAATGGCTGCGTTCAGAGGAACAGTTAATGCTTTTGCGAATCATGAAAACAAGTCAGTATCGGAGTGTCATCCTTTTTGTACCTCATCTGTACAGAACTTCAGGGGTTCTGGTGATATTGCGTGCTTAAATGTGAATTCTGCGATGCAAGTAGGTGCGAGTTCGGGGACGAAACAAAGTAGTTTACAAGGGTTCTTAATAAGAAATAGCAGTACAAAAGCATAGTTACATTACTTTCGTGTATTCAAAGTGTGATGACTTACATCAATGTTCACTGCTGCTAAAGATGTCAAAGTACTCGAACTTACTTTCCTAGGCAGAGAGTTTGCTAGGAAAATGTAACTTCAACGTGACAAAATAGCAAACATTTTTCTTGTTACTATCACTATATTTTAGGAGTGAACTAATGCAGTTGTTAAAGGAGGCATAAATGTGCGATTCTGGAGTAAAAGCAAGATTCATGCATTATTTGACATTGACGCTTTTAGGAACTCTACAGCTTCTGACCTTTTTATCGTTTTCAAAGAGGCGCTTTCATCCTTAAAGATCATTCAAATTTCAGTGGATAGCCCGAATGTAAACTTTCCATTCTGCATACCTTCAAGTTAAATACCGTCGCCAAATGATCCTGTAATACTTAATATAGGAAGCTATGGAGTACTTACTTTGTTTAGAGCATTTAAAGCTACAATTGAGGTAACAAACTGGAGAATCGTCGAATTTCTAAGAGTTCTGTTTAACTTATTTGGGGATGTTCCACCACGCCGTGCCAAGTACACTCATTATAGCGACTCAGGAAATTTTCCAGTGAAATTTTGCTCTGTGTTTGCTTGGAAATATCAGTATTGCTCAGTGAGCCATTGACATTTATCCGTATCTTCTGTTGTATATTCCAGGTGTTAGGAAGTTCGTAGCGCTTCAAGCTTTAGTTCGTGTCAGGATGGTGGAAGAAGATAAAATGTTTATTCTATAATCCTACATTGTTTAAAACATTTCTTTCAGAAAGAGAACCTTTCCTTACTGAATTTAAGACTGACTCTCAGCCCATTTCTTTACAATATTTAATCGGATGTGATAAATGTGATATAAAGGTTTGTAAAGCCAGAAGCTTGTAGTTGTTCGAGTTCGTGTATACAAGTCGACGTAGAAAATGAAGAAAATCCTCTTCCTGTGAGGAAAAAAAAAAAAAAAAAAAAACTTTGTCATTGATTTTTGCTACACATATTATCTATAAAAACTATCAACTAATGGCGGATTTCGACGTAATTGCAGAAAGTGTCTACAGAAATTTGTTCTTATTCTTTTGGAAAAGCATCTTTAAATGGGCAAGAGGCCTTTTATGTTTGGATCGTAATGTTTCTGCAGGATCCGATGATTCGAGTGAAGTGGATTGGGTTTAGCTGAACTAGTTGAAAATAATTAGTTAGATGGCAATAAGATAGATGAAGTTGTAGATGTAGATGAAGATGTAGAAAGAGGATTTTCAATGTGCAATGTGTAGCAAACTATTTCAAAGAACACACTTTAATAGCACGCAAACTTCTGTACAATACAGTAGCTTCTTCTGTGGATTTGGAAGACCATCCATAAGGAAATTCATAATTCATTATGCACGAAATGTTTGTTCTCATTTTGTAGAAGTAACAGATCAACCACGAGAACAAGACGAAAAGAAACAGAGAAAAGCAGAAGAGAGGAAAGAGATCATTCAGAATGAGCTTGAAGCTGAGAATACAAAAGTAATGGAAAATGTGCGCAATTTTGGTTAGGAAATAAAACATTAGAAGTAAATTGAATTATATAACGGTATTGATATTTTACTAAAAGTATGTTGTTTATATAGAACAGCGAGTTTTATATACACATCCAATTTTTTCCAGTGAGTGTTTCACTGCGACTTTTACCTTTCGTATGTGACGAAACTTTAATCTGTGACTAATCTTACATATCAAAGTTTCAGAGGAAATGTTTAATTTCTTTCTTTGTTGAAGAACTTGTATTAGGTAAGTATTGCCCGTAATTTCACAATAAAGTATGCTGTATTTGTTCTTGTATTATTCATTGTTCTAGTTGATTAGGAGAAAAATATATTACTTATAATCGTCATGTTTTGTTAAGTCCTGTTTTTTAGGAACATAGACAAATCTGTAACTAATAATATATCAGAGAAAATTTCTAGAAATGTTCTGGAAAACCGGAAAAAGTCAAGGAATTCTTACCCGTAAATTTTGTCCCTACTCTGGTAACAACAAAGTTTAATCAATTTCCAGAGCCACATTTCAGTAGGTTTCTTAGAATAAGTATATTCTGTTTAGAAGAAAGTAATTCATATCAAATATTTACTCTGAAACAACAACTCCAAGCAAAAGAGTTACAGTACAGTAAATTGTTAATATTTGTATGAATTTCAGCCTGCTTTCTTTTTCTGAAATCATATGATTAGCATTGCTGCTAAAAATTAAATATATCAGCTACTGCAGTCTAGAGACAATATTATCAGAAGCCAGGTATGGCATATTTTAAGAAATTGCCGTAAATATCGCCAATTCGATAAATAGCGACACAATCTATCTATTTACGTTACGAACTGTCACAAGTAATTCTATACATGTTCCTTATGTATGAATTCTCTCATTGCATAACTTATTTACTCTTCACCCAGTTTCATTTAATATAGAGAGTTACTGTTTCCTTGATCAATATCCCAATCTGTATGGACAACGTTAAAGTGTATTGATGGATTTTTTCCGCCCCTTTCTTTCTTCAAAATGTAAGTGCTGTCCGCTTGTGAATTGTGTAATTTTTCGAACATTGGATAATGACTTAACTAGAATATAGTTCAAAACACAAACAGAACTAATTTAGTTCTTTCTCACACTCTTCATTGGACTGGAAAGGAAAAAAGCAGAGGAAATCGTAAGAGACAGTTTCCGACTCGCGTCCGAACCAGCTCTTGTTGGTCAAGCGCCTGATGATTTGGGAAAGAGATACTGTGTAGCCCTGTTCATTGGAATTTCTATGTTTATTTCGTATAATAAACTATTTCTATTAAAGATTGGTGGTGGCAGGATAATGATTTGTTTTCTCAAACTGATAGATAGCACGTTACATCTTATAACCAGTTTAAAATGCATTCACATTCCGTGACATAAGCTCACATATTTCATATATATATATATATATATATATAATGTGGAACATGTGTCACGGAATATATATATGTACTTCTTTTGTGGAGAACGTTGTGTCCTGATGTTTTCATTTCATGTATTTGCATGCTATTTATGCAAATGCTTAAAGTGTGACTACCAGTTTTTTCACCTATAGCTTACACAACGGAATGTTCTTACTTCGTGCTATTCGTTAGAAAGTGCCGACGAGATTTTTCTCCTACAGTATAACATCCAAAGTCAATATTAATATATATTTCTAATCAGATTTACCCTATAATTTTATGAAAACAACTAAAATCGTATTTTCAAATTTCTTTTTAGATTAAACTTTAATTTTAGTGGTCAATAAGATAAGACAATTGTGATATTCAATTCTTTGTTACGCGTTGCTAGATGTTACTCTACCACGCAATGCACTTTCTAAATTGAAGTCCGAGTTTTGAAAAACATTGTAGTAGTTGGTTTTAAATACGTTTGTATATGTGTGTTATATGTGTGACAAATATGATAGATGAAGATTTTCTAATTAAATCTATTTAAAATTTCATAAAATCGTTGTAATTTCGTAATCATGACAAACTCGAATGCCAAGAGGTTTTTTTTCTTCTTTTTTCTTTTCTTTTCTTTCTTTCTTCGAATGAACGACATTTGGTATTGTCTCATGGATTATCGTACTATGAGGTATTTGGATAGATCCACGATCATTATCTTCTCTCCTGTAAAGAACTCTTTGATACCGTATATGTTATTACTCAGTATAACATATTTTGAATTAATTTTAAGAATTCAAATTAGCCGAACTGAAACACCAGTCACATTTGTGAATCAATTGTCTTTTAAATAGACAGTCCGTCTTTTCTTTTATCCCAGTATACTTTAAATATCAGTTTCAGAAACTAGTTTACGAAGGAAATTGTACTAATATTTTTCACTTTAGAATTGAAAACCCAAAAGTGTGATGACCATGATCAATAATCAATTTTGACAAATTGCTGATGTTATTGAACAAAATGAGGGGTAAAATGTATGAAGGGCAGACTGTTGAAAAGTACAGTGAATTAATAAGACAACAAAAGAATTCAGCTTAAAACCACTGATGATATTCCTTTAGTTCTAACTTTTTTATCGTTCGATTAAATTTCGAAATAACTACTATGACAAGTGGGAACAAATGTGCTAAAAGCTTGAATATGAACTTGTGGAGTATAGTCGTATAGTCGTTCATATCAACAATGGCATAGTTCTTTTTTCTCTCTCTCTCTACACATATATATATATATAATATATATTTTAAAAAATAACCATATGCAGGATATTGTAATACTTGAAATAGTTAATGTAAGCAAGTAAAGACGATCAATAAATATATGAGCAAGAATACAGCTTTCCCAACGAAGGGAGGTAGCCAGGATATTTTGCACATGATTGTAAACACAACCAAAAATAGAATTCCTTTGAAAGTAAGGTGTGTGTTGAAACAAAACTGCTTTATATTTGTACAAATCACACTCAGTGTATTAACATTAAAATTGAATGTAGTTCTGAGCGTGAATATGAGGGACAGATACTTAATTTTGTATAAATAGCTTGTTGCAATTATTTCTCATTCATTGTTGTGTAACGGCTTACTCACAATTCTGTAACTCGTATAAAGTTTAAAAATAATCCTATAATAAGCAAGAAAAAAGACAGAGAATATAAAAGTCTTTTTCCTCTTCTCTTCAGAAGTTGTTTGAAAAGACAAATATGAAGTAAAGTAGTAATCCATTCGTCCTTTTTTTTTTTTTTACATTGTATTTAAATGCCGTATATAGTACACTCAAGAAATCGAAGAAATCATGGTAAAAGTAAGAATTAACTTTATTACGGTTTTGCTCTAAATGTTACGTACGATTTGCTTCTACTATCGGACAAAGTGCCTTACAACTTGCATATGGCTTAAACTAGTGTTCTTTATTCACATAACTTGAAGTTATCAGCAAACATTTCCTCGAATAGTCTTTGTCTTATATACGTCATACACTGACCTAATAGGCAGGCGAAAATATTTATTACTTCAGGAGTGTAGTATTTTATTTCGTAGCGAAACTTCAGTAGTATTCTATGTCTTCATGTAAGAAGCTTTTCGTTGTTATTCCGCAAAATAGACCTGCTATAATAAACATTTTAAAAGTAATGATTGTATCAATGAAGATTTATTCGAGGAAAAAATTGTTTATATATATATAATACCAGAATTATGTTTAAACGTTGGAACAGTACCAAATAGGAAAAGATAATTCATAGTCTTACGCTATTTTTTATTATTGTTATTTTCAAGATTAGTTCCAATTGCTTTCAAATAGAGGACGAGACTTTAATATATAATAATATAGTCATTTGGGGAAAAAAGAAATAAAAAAGTGGATAATATAAGACTAATTAAGTCTGATTATTTTTAAGTTAAGAAAATTTTCTGTATGTGATACACAATGTGTTCCGCTATAAACTGAAGTACGTTGTATTAGGTTCATTCGTATTAATGTTCATCCAAAAATTTATTTTGTGAGATACTGGCGCAAACTAGCTTATGGTTTATATTTTCATGAATACTGTTTATAAGTTTAATAAGAAGTGAATTGTAAAAACAAATAATTCACCATTCAGATGTATATATTCCTATATTCAGGGTAATAATTAGAATTCAAATACTTTCATTAAAATAAATTGAAAACTTCCAACTTTTCAAAAAGGATATTGTATAAAACTAATAGGAAACTGTGGGTTTTATGATTCATGTTGAAAGTCATTCACGGAATATTCATTATCACTCACTGAAAGATTGATTCTTTATGCTCAATGCTTGGGCTTTGTGCAAGTTACCCATTCAAATTTATATCAACAACAAAGATAAATTAAGTTTGTATATTTTCTTAAATTTTCTACTGGTTTCTACCCCTTTCTCCCACTGTCCATTCAAATTCAGAAGTAACTCAGTATCAGCTTCTGTTGAGGTGTATAACTTTTTTCAAAGGAAGCTATGAGTGTGATAATCATATTGCTATTTCATCAGTTTGTTGTGAGATAATTTAGACTGACTTCGGCTGTGTTTGTTAGTTGCGTTACAGTTCTTTTTTTTTATCATGGCATTTTGAAGACAATTTACAATAGAAGTTTCGTTAGAATCTTAAGTTGCCATTTTTCGTGAGATACGCAGTTCTACAGCTGAATTGAATGCTCTCTTCATTATTTATACGAATATTTCATGACTACAACAGATTTAATGCCATTCAATGGATATTTGAAAACATCATGTATTTTTAATAGAGTATTGAGTATACGTACGCCCTATCGTCATTGTGTAAAGAAAATTGTGTATACATTATACTACATATAATATAAATATATAATATATATATATATATATATATATATATATATATATATATATATATAATGTGTGTGTGTGTGTGTGTTTGTATCTGTGTAATATATGTATATTAGTCAGCGGCAATCCTTAAGTACAAACTATTAATTCGGTTTTGTTGTGTTAAGGAAGATTTTATTTTTTTCTGTATATACCTTTGCGTTTTAGTAAATATTTAAAGGCTTATTTTCTTTTATGATGTTGAATTCTGTAATGTATATACTGCAAAGATCTAGTGAAAATCAGTATTGATTGCTTATCCCCAAATAAGCACTAAATATGTTTTCCATTATGATTTAAAAGACAAGACGGTCCTTGCAAATTAAAATACAAACACGTGTAATGTAACTAAAATCATTTATATTAAACTTTGATCATAGAAAATTGATGTAGTCTGAGACTTGTGTTGGAGTGCTGTGTGTTAAATGTTGAAATATTTTTATTTAATTTAGCATTGAGCATTTGTAATGAAAATTATGTTCAGTGGACTTCGTCAAGGAATGTTGAATACATTTTGTGTGGCTTTTATTATTATTATTATTTACCGCCTGACAAATTTTATTGTAATAAATTGTATGACAAAGATTTATGTCTATGTGTTGCTAGAATTTAACTATCCTTTGCATGAAATTTGTACACAAGCAAACAACGCACTTCAAACTGTATCAACACATTCTTGTATATATGCGCATGCATAGTGATATGCATGTCTAACTGTAGTTTGCTGATATTGTCTGTTACAACTTTGTCGGAAGTGGGAATGAAAAATGAATGACTGCGATATTTCCAAATATTAGTAAAACATTAGCACACACGAAAAAGTACACTATAAACACTCCCGGTAAATGTTTTATTAGATAGGGAGAAAGAAAGTAGGGAAAATGAAAAATGAAGAACACAAAGATAACTGTGAGGTACCTGGAAAAAGCGTCCAGGTGAGCACCACGTTCGAATGCAAGGTTATTCATTTTTTGTGTAATTTTTAGTAAGTCTGATTGTTTTACTGTTTAAGTAATTCGTTATCTGTCTATCTGTAAATTGTGCATCTACAAAATACATAAATACATATGCTCAAAATGACCATACGATAACCAGACATGAATCTATCTATTTTGACTGTGTTACTGATAACTTTGACCTAATTATTCACTGACGGTTACAATATATTGATTTGGAGTCAGACAGAATTCCTACTGAGAAATGCGTGACTTTAAAGCCAATGTAATATCGGAATTTAAAGCTTTTCTTCACCCCCATCCCTCTTTGTGTAGTAAGGCACGAGACGGGCACTTAGTTTCCTTTCATTTTGTTCCATGTTTATATATGATCTCTTACGTTTGATTTTATAGAAGACACATACACTGAAGGCACTAAATACAAAGGCAACTTTCAAAACACAAATGGTTTATTGTCAGAGTGTACAGGAGAGAAAATGAACAAGCGTCTGCTCATGTGTCGCTGTTCGATATTTTTGTCAAGATATATATTATAATATGTACAGATTGATTCCCTTTTCTATATACACTGATATAAAGTGCAAACCTTGGATTGAATGGACGTGACAGTGATACATCTTTTGAAGCAGGGTTGAGGAGACAGATGAAAAACGAGAAATTGCACAAGTAATGACACTAATATTATATAGATATTTTCAAAAACATAAATTTTACATACTCTTATTTATATAATATTGGAATTTTTACAGACCACACTACATCTTCGCCACTCCTTGGAAGGTATTTAATCCCACAATCTTATTTCATTATTTCTATCTAAGCAATCACCTATATAATCATTCCTTGCATTTATGAAGTCCGTTAACTTCATCTAGTAAGAAGTTCTTCAGAAAACGTTGTATCTTCTTCACAACTTCTTGTAGGACATTCGGTCCTTGAACTGTCTAGCATACTGTGCTCATACATTTTAAAAAAAAACATGTAGTGAATCATATTTATGCTTCCACTTTACGCTTCTTCCTTAGCTCATGTATTGAAGACTGAGTTAAAGTGACGAAATTTCACAAATTAATATGGATAACAAGTTTTAACCGTTACATGATATAGCGAGATGGGTTTACGATGATTTTGAGAATAATGTCAGAAAACTAGCAGCGAGCGGAAAGCGAGATTATTGTGATCGATCGGTCAGCTCTTCTGGAATATTAGCCGAAAAATTGTTCCATGTATTAGTAGTGGTTTCTCCAAGACTGTCGATAAAATAATCCAACTTAACTTGTTGATACTGGTTATGGTTTGGTTCGTTCAGCTCAAGGTTGCATACGTTTGTCCCTAACTACATTCTCTATCTCATTAACTGCACCTTCTAAGACATTGGTCTTGTAATCTTTCGAATTACGGAATCGACCTTCAACAAAAGATGTGAATGCATTTACGAATTTTCGTAACCTAAATGAATAGTGACTCTGTCTGACCTCAAAAGTCTTTACGCAAAATTAAGCCGAGGACACACGTGGCGTGTTTTACTAATATAACATTTTTAGCATTAAATTTAGTTCTACTCCCTGCATATTTCAGTAGCAATCCAGTGAATGGTGTTCTCCAGATATTTCAAATAATATCGAATATTTTTCCTCATTGGGTCCAAGCGTATTATTTCAGTTTGTATATGGAAGCTCACCCTCACCCATTTTTATTGCTTTCGCTGTCAATGGAATTTTTATTTTTTACCCAAGCAGGTACTTTATTATAAGATACTACTACTATGGTTAAGAACGGTAACGAACTCAACTAGTGTAGCGAAAACCGAATAGTTTCTTCATTAAAACAATCACTGATGAATTTTAACTCAACAACGGAACATTGCGTCTACAATCCTTCACAACCATTTTCATAAATTTTAAGAAATATAATTTTTATTAGCTCCAGCCATAAAAAGTAAGTAAGTGAATAGCGTTTGTTTCGTTTTCATCTCGAATAATTTTCGAATTCGTTACCACATTTAGGCAATGTACGTAATAGTTCTTATGATCAAATAATTGTTTCAGTTTAAAAAAAAAAAAATCCACTGACAGTTAAAACAACAAAAATGTTATGATATTCATCCGGGTTGGGCACACTGAGGAAAAGTATTGAAAATACTCTGTGGCTGATGGTATATAACGCCTTGCACATGTGATAGAAGGCGATTACATTGAAGAAATGTAACAGCTGTTCTGTGCATAAAACCAGGTACGATATTCAGCCCTTGTATCATTCATTAGATTGTTACTGGAACATGCAGATCAGTAAAATGGAATTTAATGTTACGTTTTGCCTTATTGCTATAGTTAAATATGTTTTCGTGATAAAGAATATCAATAAGACTAGTTTGAGACTAATTCTTCGAATCTATTAGCTTAGAAACTCTGTATTCAAGAACATGATGGTACCATCTTATTCAAGAAAGAAAAAAAATGTCTGCTCTGAAATTTGTATGACCTTCGTTTGTTTGTTCATTGAAATTTAGCATCTCTTTTTAGGAACTCAACAACGAGGTTATATAAAACGTGGTTCTACACTTCAGGATGGAATCCGAAATACTGTAATGCGTCCAATGGTCTCCCATCAGGAATCGAACCCGAGACCAGCATGAATGGCTTTCTATTAATGTGTTAGCTACAGTTGCAACACACAGAAGTGAACACTTGCTGAAATGCTAGCAAGCTTTTATGAGAGAGAGAGAGAGAGAGAGACAGAGAAATGGTTATCAAAGTAATGGAAACAGCTGGAAAGAAAAGAAAAACTTAACTCGCTTAGTTTGACGTGGGACCACCCTGAGCCTGCCTGCTGTAAAGCTCTAATTCTTCGTAAAATGGATGTATAAAGTCACGAACGATTTCCATAAAAATATCGTACCGTCCTCATATAGTGCAGCATTCAGTTGTAGTGCACCTTGTAACGTATCTTGTTTCTAGAGTATCTAAGCGATAAGGTAAAGCAAACACCACAACTTTTCTAGGTGCATGCCGGAAAAAACGTGAAATTTCTATATCTGATTATATTAACCCTTTTTTGATCTGAGAGATTTTTTGTTTCAATGGATTATATGTTTAAGTCTAAGAAAGCAAGAAAATCAATTTTTTTCCTCAAAATTCTATATTGCCAGGGCGCTGTAACTACAACGTATGAGACAACTTGGAATCATTCGGCACGACATATGCGCTATGAAAGCCAAGGAAGCTTGTGATTCCAAATGGAATCACACGGTCAGAAGGGTTAACAGTACTTCACTATGATAACACAAAAGAAATGGTATAAATATAATATATGGGTTTTTGTACCAATAGAAAGTATCCAAATGTGTTACAATTTCATTCAAATTATTGTTCATTTTTGCGATTTTGAGCTAATAACTACCTTTAATAAGGAATATATGGAATAAATATTTATATTACACTTATATCATTTGTACTATGATCACTTACTATATAGCAGCTGGTAGGTGAGCCTTGTGTTTGCCTGAGCGGAGATTTCAAATAACACAATAATTGTAGTTATAGTCACCCTTAATATGCAAGGATGGTTCCAATATTATACCAAATTTACATTACATTGATATTGTGAAAATTAGAGGAAAGAAAAAATATATTTTCTCTAGTTAACCAATGGTCAAACTGACCTATAATAGGAATCTTAGTTATTTAAGGCTAATGTATTTTCTCTGTGTCCTGAATATCCATAGTAAAAATATTTCGATGATCCCCTCATTATTGTTTGCTATTATGTTAAAACCTCACAATCCTATGTGTCGAAACGCGAGATGTTTCGATTATATATATTAATAACCATATTTGATGGGCTTGGTAATTTTCTTGCGGCAAAATAAGGTGACTACTAAGGACGACACTGGAACAAATGCACAGAGCGTCAATAATTCTTTCATTCGTACTAGGCCGAACAATTGTGCACATATCGCCCATGACACATATCATGCTTTGATACTTTTAGTGTCTGGTGAATTTCGTCCATAGCTTCGTAATTTTCGATTTTCTAAATGTCATTGGAAACTGAAGGCAAAATTAACTATCCAGACAAATCGCTTTACTAATTTAATGGGTTCACTTAGCTACCTTAGAGTACTGTAAGTGGGCCACACAACCTGCCTTTGAGCATTCTGACAAAAGAAGCGTTCTTTAACTGTCATTGCACTATGCTTTTTCCTGCATTTTCATCTTGCTGAAATAGTTTAAAACATTCCCGTATATAATCAAACAAAAATAAACAAATAATGTTAGTGGACGTCAGAACTTTGATATTTCGATCTGCCATACTTATTAAGATGATAATTTTCTTAATCGGGAAAGGACATTTTGCTTAGCATGTAATATATATATATATATATATATATATATATATATATATATATATATATATATAGTGAAACCTTCGTTGAACACAACCGTTCTACGGTTGCATGAAATCCTAAATAATGTAGTTTGAATTTCACTATGCAGAAACCTATATACAACGGAAATAGAACTTAATACCATATTATTCCATTTCTGTTTGTATACATACAAATATTTAGATCACATTGTCTTAAAAGATTAGTCTTTAAATGCGCACGTTTTTCCTTTAAAGTGAAACTTTTAAACACTTCAGGGAACCAGTAGTACTACAGAAATCTCTGACTGCGCGGGAAAAACAGTATAAAGTCAGAAATTGGCCAAAATGAGATAGTCAAAATTGGAGATCTAAGTGTCATGCTCCACCTCTGGTTAACTTGATATAAATCAATTCTAAACGTGAGTTGAATAATCGCGTCTTGATACTGTTAGTATAAGTGATTCATACTTGTATGCTTGGTAAAATAAAAAGCAGCCTCCTGAAAACCTGTGCTTTTTGACATACTGTTTCTCCCGCGCAGCCTATATATATATATATATATATATATATATATATATATATATATATATATATATATATAAAATATTGCTCTTGTAACTTTACTTGTAGTTTTTTCTTTACATACTTATAAAACTGTGCATTGATTTTACAAGGTATTGAATATGTCTATAATAATACTATTAACATTTTGATTTTAATGAAAATATTTGTTTCACTCAATATTTAGTTTTTTTCCTGATAATACTATATTTTAATACACATGCTAAAATATACAAGAATGACTCTTTATCTTCATACTTTCTTGTAACTTTTAAATTTTCGTACCACACACATATCAGCAAGGGGACATTGTTTGTTATACTCTCTGATACCACAATATCAGTGCTGCCAACCCAACATAAAGTTATTTTTTTCAAATGGCAATATGTCAGGTTATTACGTATTTCTAATCTACATGTAAAACGGGAACTTACTATTATTCAATGCTGCAAGCTAAGGACACTGCAGTATCTTAAACATCGATAAACAACCAAGTTTAGGAGGGTTCTACAACACTAATAGCGCAAGTGACATAAATAATGCACAAGCAAAGAACCTTAGTGTCGAATACCATAGTCATCATTTTACGTCTTTCGAGCTACTAGAAGCAAACTTAACAAGTAATTAAAAATTTGACCTTTCAAAGGATTACAAAAAGATTTAGATAAGATCAGATCCAATTAGGTAGATGGTTTTCAATATACATAAAGGTGATAATGCCGTTTACAACAATTTGATATCTCAAACCATTCCAGTGATATGAAAAAACGGCAAACTTTAATATACTGCTTAAAATTGCGTATCTGTGGGAACATATTAAAGCAATTTCTTATTCACTTTGTCTCTATAACATAACAATACATTTGATAGGTGTAGTTAGAACATGTTCTTGGAATTACAAAATTTTAAGCGATATTGCAAACTTTACCAGTGTTTACCATATCTCCAGAACGATTTGGGGTATGAAATTGCTGTAAATAGCATTTTTGATCTTCACATCTATTCAATTAAATGAGGTACTTACCTAGGCAGTTTTTCGAAATAATTACTTGAAACAATTAAATTTTCAATCCCTTGTAATTTTCTTTCTATTCATTCAAATTCCGCCATATCATGATCATAGTATTAGATACAAAGTACTTTGAATGTGCATTATCTCGTCCGTTCCACTTGCGTTATTACTTCTGTAAAGCCGCCAACAATTGTATGTTTGTGATATTGTAGCGTCCGTAGTTTGCAACACAATAATAAGTGCGACATTGCAAGTTTTTTTTTTAAACATGTAGTTTTAAAATGTGTAATAAACCTTTGCTATTTGAAAAAATAAAACTTTGTGTTGGGTTGGCAATACTGATAACCTGGTGGTATTACTGAGTGTGTAAAACAGCGTCCCACTGCTGATGTTCGCATGGTACAAAATTTCAGTGTTTTTCTGTGTACTTGTTTTAAAAGATTACAGGGGCGTATTAAGATAAATGGTCCGTTCCATATATTAATACCTTACTGGTCATAGTGAAAAGATATAAAACAGTTCTTGTTGTTATTCATACAGAAGTTGGTACTCCATTTTTTACGACACAAACATATAACCATTACTTACATGCAAGATACTTGCAAATAGTTTTCTTCTGTTTTCACATGGGCCAAAGTTCCTGAGAGTTTTTTCTGATACCCTTTGCGGAATAAATGATGTCGTGAATTTCTTCCTCATCTGAGCTTGATCTCCCTCTCCTTGTCAATTTGGGTCCGATCTTGGAAAGAAACAAAAGTATATCACAATTGATTTTGTACCAATGGAATATCTTTTCTGGGTTAATTGCAAGCCCATCTATATAGACTCAAGAATTTATTAGATGTGGTAAAGGTGGTGAAATAATCGAAAGTATTATTTTCGTGACGCAATGTTTATGTGGAACCTTCCAGTATTACTACGGTACCAAGATCAACTTTGACCCATGTGTGAATTTTACGTAGACAGATAACTGCTAGGCAGGATACGCTGGCATAATCTCCGGTTCGATTTTTTTTTCCTGTCTAATTGATTGATAATTTTGGAAGTTCTCCTACGATTCTTGAAAAGAGATACCATCGCTATTGTCTTTAAAAACACCACCACCACGTTTAAAGAACTGGTAGGAGTGGATAATTCCAAGATTAATTCAAGTAACTTGGAGTTTCCTTGGAACATAAAATTATTATCTGCATAATTATTGTTAGAGGCAACGCGCGATAAAACGAAATGCGTCAGAATTAAGTAATTTTCAGTTTCTTGACGTTTTATGATATTCTGTGTATATTTTCATTGGTTTCCGTTGCGCGATAAAACGCGAAATTATCAGCTTTGCGCGAAATTTCCGTCAATACACGAAATAACACGAAATTTTAAAAATACGTTTTCATTAATTTACAAACGTCAGTTTGCCGCTGACGGAACGGTAGAGCGTGGCATGACAGTGCATTTGGGATGATTGGGACACGGCTATAGAGAACATGTTGCGCGTTAACTATCACCATCACAGCGGGATGGGGAAAACCGTTTTAATTAACGAGCCAATGGCATGAACTGGTAATTGACAAACGTACAACAATGGAGGAGGAAAATGTGGAAACATGTAACATGCTTATGTTTAATGCTTAAATGTAACTTTTGCCTATGTGTTTTCAGAAGACAGTAAATCTTTCCTACTCAATGTAAATTTAGTTACTGATTTTCCTTCAGTTTGATTTAAAAAATATTACTTTCTATAAGCGAAATTTACAATGTCAGTGAAATATGCAGTGCATTTTGATTTTAGATAATGGTTTATTTCTGTACTGATTTATTAATAAAAGGAACAGGTGTAAAAATGTCAGGGAATATCTTTTCCATAAGAGCTACAAAATGCGAAACTTCATTTGGAAAATGCGACAGAACGCGAAATATGAAATTCTCAAATTCTCAGTGCGAAAATCTCGTGCCCCTAATTATTGTCCTTGCTCCTCCACAATATTTTTTATGTGATATTGATATTTGTCATCCTGTTTTGAGTTTCTGTTTGTCATTCTGTTCTTATATAACAGTAGGTACATTTTTCATTGGAATTGAAACCTTGTATAATATATGATTGAAAGCTGGTTTTCCTTAGTATAAAATAATAGATTATTTTCAGATACTTCTCCCGCAGATATTCTTCATCTACTTCAGAATCGGGAAAAAAATGAAGAGAAGTAATTCATAGAATGGTAGAATCTTTGTGAGAATCATCCAACTCCGGGCCATCTTTATTGTCAGATCAACACAATAATGCTCGTATTTCATCTGCTGAGAAGCACTTCCGTCGCCAGTTATCCATAATTAGTAAGCTATTCAACATCAACCCACAATTTAGTAGAATTGGTACTCAAACAAAAACACAAAAGTACATGTTAATCCTGTTATGCACAGTGTTGCACATCTGGAAATTCGCATTAATCACAAAAAGCAAAATTAAAACAAAAATTTTTCGAAAGTAAGGCACAACAAAATATTGAGGAATATACGGTCAAAACCTGGAATGTTCACGAAAGCAGTAGAAAAATGCCAAACAGCTAATGGGAAAACTAAACAATAAACAAATAATAAAATCTAGAAAGCATGTTCGTCTCCCAGAACAGTATTGCAATGAACGAAACAAACAGCTAAGTACTTTCAGCACCATCTGATAGTACACAACAATCGATATTCAAAGCATTCGAGTTTCAACGTGATGGGAATAAGACTGACAATAATCTGTGGTAAAGTAATGAATATCAAAAGAATGACACAATTAGCTTTGCAAATTTGCAAAACGGTGCGTTTAAGGATTAAGAGAGAGGGGCCTCCCATTTTGGAAAGGCCATAGACCTAAGGATTAAGTTCAAGTAAGACTCCACACTTTCGAAACTTCGGCACAAATTGGAGGTGATGTAGTGACTACCACGCTCTAACCGCCTTTATCCAGCTTTCTCATCCGCAGGTATCCATTTTACAGAAGTTGGATGAACCCCTTTGCTACGTTGAAACAAGGGTAGAACGAGAAAAAACTCCCACTTCCGCCGGATTATAACTCGGATTGCCGGATTATAACTCGATATACTCTCGATGAAAGTATTAAGTAAATATATTTTCTTAAGTGAATATATTACCCCCTGATCACTTCCTAAAATCGTCACTGCTTTGTAGGGGCGTAGGAGGAATTTATTTCAGGGATTGAAAGCTTTTTGAGGGCTTCAAATTCAATATAAGGACATTCTGTATTAAAATGTCGAACATGTCTAAAATTAGGTAAAATTTACAGAAAAGTTGTTATTTCGGAAGGGGGCTCTGGATTTCCAAGGCCTACATCCTGTGTATGTCCCTCTGCTCTGAATTTTCATAAACTTCTCTTCAAATGTATAAGACATAAAATGTAAATAATAAATATATAAAGTAGAATAGAATATAAATAGAAAATTTCTTTCCATATATATATACCAGAGCTACTCATAACCTAGCTACCTTCTTATAGGAGATAATATTATACTTTCGCAACGAGGAGTTCAACAGGGCGATCCACTAGGTCCTGCTCTATTTGCATTAACTCTTCAGTCAATAATTAGAGATATTAATACTGAGCTCAACATTTGGTATTTAGACGATGGCACTATAGCCGGAGAAACTGAGCCAGTATTACGTACTTTAGATCATTTACGCAGACGAGCAGCATCGATCGGATTGTCGCTCAATTACTCGAAATGCGAAAAGCTTCCGGGTACCCGTCGCCCTTCGACTAGGAGCAAATATATGCGAACAACACAACACCACTGCCCAAGTTGCAATGCTCTCGTAGATAAAAGAGGTTTACACAGTCTGCCATACAAAAGCAGCGCCGGCAGACATTTACGCCATTCGAATGTGAACGACATCATTTTGAGAGCCTTAACATCCACAGGGGTTCCAGCAGTGAGAGAACCAATTTGGTGCAGCCGTTCAGACGGAAAAAGGCCGAATGGTATGACCTTAGTGCTTTGGAAGCAAGGAAAAGCGTTAATTTGGGATTTCACTTGCTCAGACACTTATGCACTCTCCAGTCTACAATTTTCATCGACAGAAACAGGACTTATCGCTGCACGAAGATCAAAAGAAAAAAGAAATAAATATGTTAATATTCTAGATAAGTATTGGTTTATTGCAATAGCAATTGAATGTAGTGGATCCTGGGATCAAGAGGGCGCAAAATTTATTAACGAAATTGGCAAACGTATATCCATTAAATCAGAAGACGCTCGAGCCGAATCTTTTCTTGTTCAACGTGTTAGCATGGCCATTCGACGAGGGAACGTAGCCGCTATTATGGGTACGTTACCCACTGGTAAAGAACGAAGATTTTTTTTCTTTTATAATTTCTAACGGTGTTTACTACACTAACAGCATGTCACAGCAGAGAGCACAACAGGTCAAATGCAATGTCCTAGAGAAAAGTAGTATAGCTTTAGAGATCTCGAAGGCAGAAGACGTTCCGTGGAAAGAGGAGTTGATATCAACATTTAACTGCTGTCTGAAAGTATTTTGAAAATAATATTGTCATCGACCTCTATTTGAATCGTTATTATTTTAAAAATTGGTAAACAATCATATATTCGGCCGTTTTTTCACTCAAGAATGTCGGAAAACTAATTGTTGTAGATACGTTAATTCAAATTTCTATTGGTTTCTGTAATTTGTAAATTTTTAAATATATACGAGTATATACTTAAAAAATAAATAGAAGATATATATGTAATTATAACTAAGTAGTAGAAAACAATTAAAAAATAAAGTTGAAGAATAAGCTTTTTTAACAAATCATACTTGAAAAATATTATTTTTAAAACTATTTCCCATTTATGCATGGCAAGAAAAAAAAAGAAAGAAAAAACGTGAGAAGCGCTCATCTGGTATGCCACTGTCATTTCTTCGAACACGAAAACTATGAATTCGACACCAATATCGTTCGTATTCTATTACTTTACATGTCACCCCTTCCCCTCTGAGGAATGGTTTCAGTTTCTTAATCTCAACAGTATATTTTTAGATCGTAATTTATACGAATACTAAATTCGTGTGAAATTCCTCTAGAAGTGTATGTTGAATCGTACGGTCCACTGTACGTTTTTCTGAGTTAAAAATTTGTTAAGATATATAAATATAGTACTGTAACCATGGAATATTGTATTACCACCCGACTGTGGTCGTTGTGCAAAACTCTATGATATAACGTAGGGAAATGAGCTAAATTAAGATTGTAAGATTTAATATCAAAGTTGAAACATCACAGGTTAAAGAAAAGCATATATAAAGATATCTCATATTTGAAAATAATTTTGGCTTAAACTAGCTGCGATTAAACGTAACTCAAAATTGAACTTCTGGAATGCACAATATGAGCGTAGCTAAAACAGACAGAAACAATAAGAACGGTCGGGAATCAAACCTAGGACCATCCGCGTAGGAGTCTCTTACACTAACCATTAATCTAATGCATCATGACGTAAACGCGCAACTTTTTAAAGTTATATGTTCGCATCCAAGTGACACACTTATGCGCATTTCTTTCTTTTTTTGGGGGGGGGGGGTAACTTTTTCATTTTAAAAATCTAACGTTTACGACGATTTGTTTCATTTACCCATAGAGCTTCGCAAAAGGTGATTTATGTCTGAGTATTTGGCAACACTTTATCAGACGATTCTATCAAATATAATTCAATTGACACAGTAGTAACGAACTTTAATTGCCTTAGAAAGTGTTCCTGAACAAGGGGAAGTTCATTATGCACCCTGTAACTAAGCTATAAGAGGGCTACAATCACTGTCAACGGCGCGCACCCTGAGTCAACTTTTGAAATATTCCATTCTATTAGTTTCTCAAAGTAGCTAAAGGAAAAGTATATGAATGGTCGCGTTGAGTTCTCCATGGCTGAATGGATAACGTTACAGTTCGATAACTAAGAGGTCGTGGTTCGAGGTTTGTCTCGGAACCTGAAGATTTTTTAAAGTCCCCAGAACTTGAGATCTTTCTCTCGCTTTGCAATCATCTGATGCTCTAAAAAGAGTTCTCCACTTTAATTCGACAACTGCCTGATTGTGATCCTCGCAGTCCTTCTGTTTTACAAAATCACAAATTTCATCATAATATGGATGCTGTTCGGTGATTTTTTCTCCAATTCTAAACTTGCTTGTTTAAATCATCCCCTTCTGTCTCCATATTTGAATCTCTCACTATGAACGCACATGGCTTGGGATCAAACCTGCGAATCTTGAAACCAAATGTAAGTGCTAGTAATGTACTGTTGTCCTAATTCTAGTCTTGTTGCTAAAACCATCGCCATTTTAGATTTTATTCGGGGAGGAGGCAGGGATTCTCCGTCGACATAAGATTTTCACTTTTTATATGAGTCTCCTACTATACATTTGATCAAACAATATGTGTTTATCACACACAAGGGGAGCCAATTATATCCTCCTGTCCTGCCCAAATGACGCCTTGGGAACATTTGCTTGCAATTACTGGGAAACAAAATGAAATTAATCATTGAGTAACACTCATTTTTGTCAGTAGTTTGTAGAGTTCTGCGCCCACCTTACTGGCTTCAGAAAGCACAAAACCTACTGCCGTGATTGACAATTTCCATAATTTCACAAGTAGTACCTTCTTAGCTTGATGTAATATGTAGTCTTTGAAGAAGGGAAAAAATGCAAATAAAAGCGTTCATGGAGCTATGGGACCTTTTTATGACAAATTTTTATTCAGGCTTTACAAAGGCATTTCAAAACAAACGAATGAAAGAGTCTGTTTTAGAGCTATAAAGCGTGTAAACATGATTCCTGTTTTTCTTTTTCTTTTTTTTTCTTTTCTTTTCTTCGATTGAACGGAAAGAGTATATTACGTCACACAGACTGCTTTAGGCAAGAAGAAAAGTTGGATTGAGTACAAGAAGCAGTTGGTCGATCGAGACATGTGTTTCTGAATGCATAAGCATACGGCGCAAGAGTTGGTTAATAATTGGACTTAGCTGCGGAACTGTACCATTGTATCTCCAACTATAATAGATTCAGTGGTGTAGCAGTAGACGTACATTTGTGATGGTAAATCTAATGGTACATCAGATGTATATTGTCCCTTTTTGATATCTTTAAAATCACTTTCCGGTTTAAATCCAAGCATTAATTAACACTCAGTGAGAATTGTACATAAGTATGGATTTCCTTGTTGGGATCTTATCAGGCATACATTATTAACTGCACCATAGGAAATAAATAAATTTGTTTCTTAATAATGTGTATTAATGGCACGTATAATATTCCGTATATTGTTGTAATAGCGTAAAGGGATGGTTACAATCTTCAGTGGTTCCTATTCTTTGCTTAATGACTTGAATACCTTTTATTATTTTCATTGTTCAGCAAGGAATGTTGGTAATGAATCTCCACAATTGCCACATTTTACTTCTGACAAAACTATGTTTTTGAGAAGAATAAATGCGGTTCAGTCCATTCGTAAAGACTAAACACATCAATCACTGTAAGTATGTAAAGGTAGTTGTCATTATATTTTTAAAGTGATTCTGAATCATTTAACTCACATTCTCACTGTCATGTTTTTGAATTGATTTAAATCATTTAACTCACATTCTCACAGTGCATCAATATTGTTGACACACAAAAATCTCTACAGAAACCACGACATACTAGTCAAAGTAATCTATATATAATTTGTTTGTTTAACCAGTTTTATTTTTACTAGAGGTAGAATTTCCTGTGGCTTGCCCTAATTTCGTAGCAGTAGAACATAGTGCAGAATGTGCTGGATTGTAATAAATGGATTTCAACTTTTTGTCCATGTGTTGTACGTAGACTATTGCGCAACGATACGTTTTCTTTTCAGTTGCCCTTCTAAAATATCATCTCTTCTCCGGAGGAAAACAGTTCTGATGTTGGTTTCGGTGCTGTTACTTCAGATGTTTCACTGTTACGATTTAAAATATAGTTAAGTCTTTGTAGATTACCAATCAATTCTTGAAGTGTGTTTGATGATGCAGAGTGGGTCCAAAACAATTCTCAGACTGGAAGAGTTGTATGTTTCCTCGATCGAGTCACATTACAAATTAAGTCTACAACTTGAGTTCTTGTAGTTTATGGTCGTTGATGTACGCTGTTCCATTATGATCCCACATGATTGCATTCTCTTCTGCGACGAAATAACAATTCAGCGTTCTTGCGATGCATTTGTGGAATGTCGACTGAGATATCTTTTTTAACACTATCATCTGCATTCGGAATTCCACCATTAGCTTTTATCGATATAATTGTAAGTGGTATTCGCTCTTGCTTATGTATGACATAAAAGATATTTTTGTAAGATTCTTTTGTTTTGATTCCATTTTTCTTCATCACTTGCAGAGGACGTATTCAATATAGATTGCATTTCAGGATCGAGATTGGATTCACATTTTTCAGTCACATTAGATGATGCAAACGTACGTTGAAGCATTTCTGGTAGCACTAAAACTAATTTCATTCTGTTCCGTGATTATTATTGTTTAAACAAAACACTGGATAACACACTTCCTACAATGGATACAAGTAGTGTTGGTGAGAATCCTCTTAGCTGTACGGCTGAAAATTTCTTCTAATTATCCAATGAATTTGTATTGTCCACGAGATAGCGGAGCGTGTTCTTGTAACGTGTCAGTCTTGTTTTGTGCTCACTTCTAAGTGGAACAATGGCTTTTAAGATATTATAACAACATTCATATTATGAATTAATGAAGCGTGTGGCAATTATGACTTTACGCAATTTCGATTTAGCTTTATGCATAGAAAGTAGATCAGCGTATTTTACTATTATAAGAAACCTCATGATAAACTGTCATCATTTTAACATGCACAATAGTTTAAACATATTTTGTCAGTACATTAACGAAATGATTTAAATCATCAGGAAAAGTATTTGTATGAAATCGCATTCCATCGGGCATATTTTGTTTAAGATTCATCAGCAAATTGTTTAACAGAGTGTCTACTAATACTGGAAATACTTCAAATACTGGAATTTAATTTTGATACCTGGAAATACTGAAAATGTACTGGAATATTGATCCACATACTGGAAAAATTATGAAATATACAAATATTATCATTCTTTATAATCTACCCTGTGTTTTTGAATTCCCAAAAGTCCAGGGTAATAACAATCTTGCATTATAACTAGAATAGAACAATACACAATTATTTATACAAGTTATAATATAATTTAATAATGCATTTATAATGCTTTTGACTCTATCAGGCCTCCGTGCGGGTTGTCTATGGACCACGAAAGTCACACTATTTTCCAGTGCTCCTATATTTCCTATTTTTCCTATTTATTTGCGTCTTTTCGTATAAACTCATATGTTTCCTACATTTTAACGAAACCTGTTATATTTTTTGTGGTATTGCTACTTCCAGTTGTGAAAATAATATAAAGAAATAAGGTGTGGATGGTTGGAGGGCCTTTTGTCTCCACAGTAGGGTGGCTGAATAGAGACTCTTCTGTGTTTCGTCCTTTCCTGCTTATTGTCTAAAGATAATTACACCAAACAATATACAGTTAGCGCAAAAAGTATTATTACACATACAAAGTGGAACAAAAAATAAACTAGTTTCGTTATATTCATTATAAAATTCTACGGAGTAGTGATTTTAAAACTTATAAATAATTTATTTAGGTGTATCAATACTTTTTGCACTAATTGAAGGCAAATAATTGTTGAATATGTTACACATAATCTAACCTAACATTAAAAGCGCCAGCTGCATAACGTTCATGAGTTAAAAGTTGAAAACCTACCTGTTACAAAGCAATTAATAGAGGCTATGCAGAACGCCTGGAGAAAGTATAAAAAATACTTATACGAGTACAGATCCAAAGAGGCCGCAGTGGCAAAGATTTCTACAGAAGAAGGTGCGTTAAGAAATGCGAAGCAAGAAGCCATATCAAAGGAAGTTTCATTGAGTGATTCGTCTCTGAAGAAGATAAATAAAATCGACGAAACAGTAGAGAAGTAGCTACTAGACTGATGAAAGATGCTCTAACAAGATTATCTTCCGCGCTATCAAAAAAGGACGTGGCTGACATTAGTGTTGCCCAGGCAATAATCCAGATCGCATTCTTGAAGATGGATGAACTACAGAAAATTCAGGATGAGCAGAACAAAGAGAAACGGAAGGTAGCAAAGAAGCATATTCAGGCACTAAAGAAACTGAAAGTGTAACTGATACTTTTACTGTTGTATATATTCCCCCTTAGATGCACTAAGTTATGTGTGCAATTGGGTATTTAGATACTTAACAAACCAAATCTCTGTATCATGTGTTTTGTAATTTTTTAAATGAATTTTGCATTGATTTTTGCAACGCGTATATTATTTGAAAAAATAATAATAATAATAATAATAATAACAAAGAAGCGATAGGATCTTGCAAGTGATAATATTACTCACATCTTGGAGACGTATACTTACAAACACTGATTTTCTGATGCAGATCCTTTTTACGCTTTCCTTATGGTTGTTGCTTAGTACTGGTGAGCTACATACGAAAACACTAAGAAATTCGTATAAAATTTTGCAACCAGATAGTTATATTAAGAGTAGAATGTATGTTCATATAACAATTGGTGTAATTTCCATGTGACTTTTTTTGTTTCTACCTATTGGATAATTGAGATTCCTTCTTCACAGCTTCACGAAACGTCCTATATTTTCACATCGTGATTTTTTTTTTTTTTTCCATTAGCATTGGGGAGCCTGAAGTCATGAATTGAGGTTGTTGATCAAAGGAAAGTAGTGAAATTGAGCTTCAGATCATGAAAAAAGTGATTTTATAGAACAAAAATACTCATGTAATATAGTACAGTTACTGAAATAATAAATTGTGATTTTCCCTAATGATCCGGTGTTAAGAGGTGATGCCATCTCTCTCTTGGGGTTGCAGATAGTCACTAACTTCCCCCTTTCTACTAATACTCTTTTCAGTTTCTGTGCTTTTTTCCCTTCTTCTTTTTTTATTTTTTTTCAATACCTCATATAGTATGGAGGCATTATATTATATGCAATGTTTCAAGTATACAGCCTGCTGACTAGTCAGTAAAGTCAGTAAAAGTATGTCCAATGATGGAAAACTGAGGGCCAGTTTTAATGCCTGGTATGGATGGGGCGCATTGCTTGTATAAAGATTTCACAGCTTTCATGAGCAGATACATACCTAGTCATTTGTTTTTCAAAGAAGTCAGAGCTAACTAAATTTATTAAAAATAAAATATTCATTTGATGGTAAAACAGTTTCAAACCTGAAATCATCAAGAGTGTGATTATTCCTAAAGAACTTTAAAAAAAATCATTGTATTAGGTACTGGAATTTTGCTGATAGTTATACTGAATATACTGGAAATATACTGGAATTTTGAAATTGAAATTCAGTAAACACTCTGTTTAAGATCCATCAGCAAATAACCATGTGTTTTTTGCGGTGCGTTCCTATAACTTTATTATAGAAACAGTGGATATTCAGGCATGATGTGATAACTCATATGTGTGATTTGTGATTTGTCACGTGGATGTTGAAACAACGCCAAGTATGAACGAACGTCGAGATCCAGTTTAAATTCCTATTTCTATTTGCTTTGTTTTGATGAAACACATTTTGTGAAAAGAAAATCACAGTTTCGATTATGTGTTTTTTCAGTGAACACAACAATATCACTATTCATTTCCCGCATTATCAATAATAATCAGATGTCCATTTCATGGTTGAAAATCTTTCAGCCGTGGAAGTCCGTGAAATTGTACTGTTACCGTTATCGATTCATATACATTTTGTGATTCTTTATAATACCAATATATTTTACGAAATTTCATATTTATCACACTAGAGAGGTTAGACAGTAATCGTTCCGCAAAATATGCTTTGCCACATCTACTTTATCCAGCGAGAATACATGTAAATGGATATTTCTACTCCGTATCAAACCTCTAGTTTTAAATGTGTTGTTATTGATTATTCGATAATTTGAGTTGAGTTGATTTTGAGTTTAACGTCCCGTTCAGCAACGAGGCTATATGAGACGTGGACCTACTGATTAACGTGGAATCCGAACCACATGAGCTCCCGCCGGGAATCGAACCCGGGTCTCCCACGCCAAAGGCGCGTGCGCTAACCGCTTAGCCACGGAGGAGCTCTATTCGATGATTTGTTTAAAAGTATTAATTTGAAAAATTTTCGGTTGAAAAATTTGTTTTAAAGGTTTGAAATTTTTGTTTATTTGTTTAGGTATTTTATTTTTATTTATTTATTTATTTATTTGTATTCACAGTATTTTTTTACTTCTGAAAGTTTCAACACATGGAAAATTAGAAAATTTTTACTGTAAGGTCATCAGTACAATCTGATTAGTTGGTCAGTAACATTTTGAATATTTGGATTTGTAGTCATGGCTCATAATCTTAAGATTATAGATGTAGTTAAATAGTTGAAAACTGTTTATTTTGTTTATCCAGTTTCAACTAGTCGATTAAGTTTAACGGTTAACTGTGAGACGCTTTTTATTATTTCAGCTATGTGATTATATGTGCCCCTCCCAGATTTTGAATGTGAGGTGTCAATATGCTCATGTGTTGCGAAAGAGAATGCCCTGTACTTGCCCATATAACCATATAAGATAATAATAAAAAAAAAATCATCAAAAAGAGTAAAATAGGTCAATAAACAACTACATGGTAATCCAAGGTGTCTATCGGTCACGAAAGTCATGAAAAAGTCATGAAATCAGAAAATGGTCATGAAAGTCATGAAAAAGTCACGAAATTTATCTTTTGGGTCACGAATTTTTTTTATCTATACAAATATAAGCACAGATGAAAAATAAAACGTCAAAATTCACCACCAAAACTGTCTTTACGATGGGCTTTAGACGCTACTAAATCGCAAGCAAAACATTCTTCTATCGCATGCGTGAAAATCCGGCCTAATTTGCACTCAAATTC
Organism: Thermobia domestica; assembly: GCF_964235325.1. Lineage (NCBI taxonomy): Eukaryota > Metazoa > Arthropoda > Insecta > Zygentoma > Lepismatidae > Thermobia > Thermobia domestica. Next base: position 219,796,757 of record NC_137462.1, on the reverse strand, counting down.
ACTCTTGAGAATGTTGGAAATTTTATGGTTTGGTAAAGAAAAGGTTACGAAATTTCATTTTGGAATTTTAGTAGCCACCTTGTAATTACATGGCAATGTGTATAATTTGGCAATTTTTTACTCATAAAAGGGAACAAGCTCGACCAACTGAATTTACAATATATATTTAGATCCTAGAAAACATTTATCAATTTTTACTTTTTGACAAGACAGTTCTATGTACCGCTCACAAATTTTACGAGGGATGCATCAGTGTACCCATGTCTTATGAAAGGAAATGGACCCTCGTACTCGTCCATATAAGGTAGTAAGCCTCATCAAAGACTAGGTTATGGTCAAACAACAAGATAAACCCACCAAACTTACATACCTCACTCTTATACTATTATACCAAATTTTTAAATTTACCAATTTCCAAAATTTTAAATTGGTATTCCTATGCACCCTTCCCAAAATTTAGGAAATGGATCAAGATATTCCTGTCAAAATTTAGAGGATGTTGTCATATACAACATTGGACCATGGGCACTGCTCCAAAGTCCGTTGGTCCTGAGCCAGGTACAATGGGGTAAAAATCATCCATAACGGAAGGCATACTGCTAACACGGGAAGGTCCACAAGTTGTCGGTCAAATCTGATTGCCACATAGCACATCTGATATAGTATCATGAGAAATAAAAATGAGCAAAATTTAAGGTGCTATGGACCAGAAGAATAGGAGCTACGGGGCTTCAAAATTTGAATATCCAAAAAATTATATCATAGAATTACATAGTTCAAAGTAAATATCTTGAAAACCGTTAAAGCAATCAAAACAAAAGTTGCACAATATAATGAGAACAAAATACCCTATCGAAAACCATAAACAGTGCTGTCATAGTTGAAGCAATGTTGCCAACTCAGCATAACATATTTCATTTGAAATAGCACCATTATACAAGTGTGCACAGATTTAAAATGCTCTATTACCTCTAAAGATAACAGTGAAGTGTACTGGTATAATGTTGCACACTGTTGGAGCTGCGTGTGCTGAAAATTTACAATGGAGACGTCTGATATGTGGTAACAGATGGTAATAAAGGAATCTGGGTCTCATACTATGAATTTAGTTCAAATGCATAACACCGATAGTATAACAGCAAAATGTCAGCAGTGTCACAAAATATTGATGCATTTGAAAAACAAAATCGAGTGATGCCATTTTTACGTTCTGTGTCGCAGTAGCGTAGAGTGCTATGAGACATTGAGACACTGTCTACGCTTTCAAATTGAAAGAACACAGCTTTAGAATTTCCTTATTAATAAGAACTAATATACATTTCATGTTGAAGAAAAATATAGAAATAATAGGGTCAGCGATAGCTTGGTTAATAGCAATAGTAGTAGAGTCAAATTTCTAAATAATTTTATTTTTCAAAACTGGGAAAAAAAGTTCTATCTCCGTCAAACAGGCTGCACAGAGACAACAAGAAATATGTCTCAACGCGGCTGAAACAAATCCACTTGAAAGCGGTGCGCGCATGTGGCTGTGGGCTTCTCACTCACTGAAACAACCTGGCAAAGAGACATCCGTGATAAGGTCTCAGCAACAGTGATACCATACATAGAGCAAAGATACCATTTTAAATCCAGTATACTTATCATTCTTCCTTTCAGATATTCAATCATATTTCAAGGAAATTTATTAAGAAATAGAAGGAATCAAAAACCTAAATTAATAAGTACCTTAAGAAAGTTTTGTGGATACAGTGATTCATATAAATCTTTCACGATCTAGGTTCAGCTTCTGTTTAATCGCAATACCAGAGTGTTTCAACACTGGGAAAGGCAAAAGCGAGGGCGGGAGGTTTTAAGTTTGCTATTTTGTTGTTGCTTTTCAAATCGTTAGGTAAATTTGTATTTGGATGTGTCTGAGTTAGTTATTTATTGTGTGAAAATCAAATGATTGGAAACAGATTTACTGCATCAATTGTTATTAAATGGTATATCTAAGCTTTCATATAAAAATTAGTATTAACTTTAAAAACAGCCAATTATGAGTTTACTTTTTGAAGCAGGAATCATGCAAAGCTAATAGGAACATTATACATAAAAGTAAAGTATTAATTCAATTTAATGTATTTAGTGTATATACCAAGATTCGTAAGAATAAATTTATATCGATATACTGTTTAATCGTTAAAGAATGTGTTTATCAATATTAATTTTCCGTATTATGTTATACACAGTAATGTAATCTCGCAAAAATAAGTTTCTAACGAAATTTTGTTAGTCACGAGTTTCACACACATGTATATACTGTATATAAATATAAAAATTATTACATTGAAAATGTTCCTTTCGGAAATGATGATTAATATACTATAATTTTATTTACTGAGAAGTTTTCGTCGCTAAGTAAAAGCCTCAAGCTCAAAATTTTATTAGCTTCTGGATATTGATACGATATTTTGTACCATGTGTCTGCTCTTTCTAATAATAGATAAAAAATAAAATGAAATCTTTGAGTTTTACGTCCCATAGTTATGTCGACTAGCCTAAAGGAGACGGTGATGATGAGAAATGAATGAAATGGTGGAATGAAGAAAGTGGGAGGAAACGGCAGAACCCCAAGAAAACCCACGCAGATGGTGTTTGTCCACCACAAAGTTCACTGGGCGCGAACTGGGATTGAACCAGAGACCCCATGCACCTGAGGTAAACGCTCCACCACTGAACCACCGTGGCCCCGAATAATAGACTATATAATTGATAATTTTCATATATTTAGATATATATGGAGTATTAGTATAAACATGTGGATTTCAGGTTACAAGAGACGTAAAACTATCTCAATATTGATAAGAGATTTTGAATTGCAAATAGTTTCACAATAAATAAATAAAATGGTCGTGTTAAACCCAAAAGTCTAAAGCTATTAGGTCTACTATTAGGGATAATGTAAATGGATATTTTTGTAATAAATATTTAAAGAGAAGTCCTGGTAGCTCAGTGGCAAAGCAGTCACCTCTGACGCGCAGGTTTCGTGGTTAGATTCCAAATCCGAGCAAGTTGATTTTATACGGGACAAACACTGTGTATGTAGATTTTCTCGAGGTTCTCTCCCGTTCCCTCCCAGTCACTTCACCACTATCATCCAACTCATTACCATTTTTCCTTACTCTCGAAGCATAATCGTGGAGCATTGAACACACACACACACTCTCTCTCTTTGTATATATACTGTCTACCCATTGCGAAACTTAAGTCTACGCTACTGCTGTGTCAGCTCCGAAGCTATATAGGACGGGACCTATAGTGTAAAGTGGGATCCGAATCATTATGAGAGAGAAAGATAACAATGAGATGTTAGGTGAAGAGTATGGCAAAAACGTCCGAGGCAGGATTGGAACCCGCGATCCCTAATGTCACTTGTCTAGCCTTCTAGACCACACGGCTATCCGAGTCGACTAAAAACGAAATGAGGTAGTAATAAAATAATTATACATATTTCCAATGTGAATATGGTAATATTACAGTGTACAAACATAATCATATGGTATGTAGGAGAGGAAGTAAAAGAATATGTCACTTAACACGAAAGACATAAACCAAGAAAGTATTCTTCCAAATATTGATAAGATAATATGGAGAACCAGTTTACAGAGTTAGAAAACACGTGTTTCTTTCCTCGCGTGTATCATTTTGTTTTCACGAGTTGTCTGCTTACTCACCGCGGCTACAGAAGTATAATGCAAAACCCTCACTTTTTTATAATGCATTCGTTTATTACCACCTGTCGCCACATATCGGACTTCTCCATTAAACATTTTCAGCACACGTAGCTCTAACAGTGTGCAACACTGTATCACTACACTTCACTGTTATGTTTAGTGATAATAGTGCATTTTAAATTTGTGCACACTTGTATATGGTGCTATTTCAAACAAAATATTGTAATGCTGAGCTGGCAACACTGCTTCACCTATGGCAGCACTGCTTGAGATTTTCGATGGGGCATTTTGTTCTCATTATATTGTGCAACTTTTGTTTTGATTGCTTTAACGGTTTTCAAGATATTTACTTTGAACTATGTAATTCTATGATATAATTTTTTGGATATTCAAATTTTGAAGCCCCGTAGCTCCTATTCTTCTGGTCCATAGCACCTTAAAATTTGATCATTTTCATTTCTCATGATCCTCTATTAGGCGTGCTATGTGGCAATCAGATTTGACCTACAAGTTGTGGGACCTTTCCGTAAGACAGATTTGCATAGATATTTTTGATTTGTGCTAAGGTTTTGGACGTTCTTTTTTTCATAGCAGGAGAATTACCTTGAGTTGCTTGAAAGTCAACGATTGGTAAAGCTTCACAGTTTGCAAACATTCCTGTAATTCTCGAGAACCCGCTGTTGCTCCATCCAAATGCTCATCTTATCGTCAGTTTGTTAGAGTGAATTTGATATATCGTCCATTGCAGGAATCTTCCAAGTTCCTTCTCTAGTGAACATATCACCCCAAATATTTTCAGTAGACATAACAGTTTCGTCAGACCTAATTGCTACAGGATTTAGTATGTCTATGTTTCCATCAGTCCGAAAATTCCAGATAGCTTTCTTGAAACTCTTATGTTGTAACATATGATGGTAAAATATTCCCCAGATACACGTCTTTAAGTTTTTGAACCAATGATGTATGTTCTGCAACGTTACACGTGCGAGGGAAATTGCAATACTTCGTCTTCTCCATGACCAAGGTTTTTGCTTCGTAGCCATCAAAGTAAAGACCTTGAATTGTAATCGTCTTGTCTGAGCATGTATTTTTGAAGATTCCGACGTAATTTTCCCCGTTCTTTTCTTCATTTACTTCAATCTAACAATAGGTTAGGTTTTACCCTATAAGTCTCCCTTTCACTGCTAAAAATTGCAGTAATGTTGAGACGAGGTAGCAGGTCTGTCTGGCACTCCATATCTATCACATGTTCTAGCAAATGTTGCAAGTTTGAGTCTTATTTGGGACATCGATAATGACGGCAACGATTCATGTGCACCAGGTGATTGTGCTACGGAAATATTTACGTCAACGTCTTCTTTTACGAATGCATCATTATTTTCGAAGGAAAAAGCTTTATTTGAACTTTCTAACGATTCTCTGTTGATTTAGAATTTGTTCTGTTCAAATCTGACAGTTTATGCTTCTTTTATAACTAGATCATGCATCTTTCTTACAGCTCTTTTCTGGAGTTACTAGGTTGTTCCAAGATCAATAGTGCCAATGACCATAAGCCTCGTAGATCTTTGATATGTTAAAAATATCGATCTTCTTCTGGAACTTCCCGTGACTTCTCACAACGACAAAGTTCAAGATCACTAGATCTGCACGCAGTGATATGGAAGAGCGCCATCTCTTTAATCAGTTCTTCATTTCGAAAGTTGACTGTCTCTTTACGGCTGGCGTAAATCTCAAGAAGGTCAAGAAGCTTCTCGTGCTGTCTCTTTACCAAGATAATCATTCTGACACGATGAGGAACAAAAATTGTCGCTTTACTCCAAATATCGTCAAGTTTCTGGAGTCTAATATCCCACACCAAAGAAACAATTCTCCATTGAACTCAACAAACACTTCGCATCGCAATAAGCAAGTCTGACGTTTGAATCAGAGTGCCATTTCAGATTTTGCCAGGAGGCAAGACACTACCAACATAAGAGTTTTACGTTTTATTATTAATAGTATACAGTTTATTAAAAATAAAGTGTTTCTCAAACTCAGGGAGGAATTGCCACCCACCTATGACATCCGAAGTTTCTCGATGCGGTAAAGAATATGAGAAAGTGGTTATACAGTTCTTAAGTAGGACTGGGTAACTGTATACAATATATAATGCGCAGGGAGTGTCGTTCAAAAGTCATGAGCTTAATTGCAGTGACCCGTGCTGTGAACCCATTGGTAAAGACAAGGCGGAGGAACACCTTGGATGTCTTGGGAATTGTAGTGTCTTGTAGTTTCTATGTTGCACCAGTAAGTCGGCGGAGAAGATTTAGTCTATTGTAGGCTTTAGTGATTAGGTAAGCTAGGTGAGGTCGTTGCGTAAGGTGAGAATCGAATGTGACACCTAGGTACTTGACTTGCTTGGTTGGTTTGACGGGGATATTAGGAACAGATAGCATCAGGAAATTGGGATTCCGATGAACACGAGACCGCCGCTTAGGGTCGAGAAAAACTATGTCGTAAATCTTCTCAGAGTTGAGGCGTAATCGCCATTTTGAGCCTAACCAACGAAAACATCAATGGCAGATTGGAGTGAGGTACTCAGTCTATGAATTGTTTTCCCGAGGTCAAAAAGTTCTGTGTCGTCTGCGAACTAGAAGAAAAGTACATTAGGAGAAAGTGGAGGAAGATCGGCAACAAAGAGCACATACAGAAGTGGAGATAAGACTGAGTCTTGCGGGACGTCGTAATGAAATAAGGAATTGTAAAACAGGATGAGAGAAGAAATTATTTACTAATATATATGTAATGTGAGAGAACAAAAAGTTAAGCGAATGTTACACATCGGTAGTCAAGACGACAGCAACTTAGAAGAAAAGTGCAAGATCCCATACCTTACCGAAAACTTCTTAAGGTCGGAGAGAAGTAAACAGGAAGGCTGTAAGCAGTTGAAGTGATTGATTATCGGATTACGGGAGTGAGTTTTATATTGTTGACAGCGTTCACAGCATATTGGTACTGCTTGAGCAATTCATGAGGGCTCAACACGATGCTGTTTGCGATAAACATACACTATGTGATCAAAAGTATCCGGACACCCCAAAACACATAGTTTTTCATATTAGGTGCATTATGCTGCCACCTACTGCCAGGTACTTATTACCAACGATCTCAATAGTCATTAGACATCGTGAGAAAACAGAATGGGGCACTCCGCGGAACTCATGGACTTCGAACGTGGTCAGGTGATTGGGTGTCAATTGTGTCAGAAGTCTACACGCAAGATTTCCAGACTCCTAAACATTCCTAGGTCCACTGTGTCTGATGTGATAATAAAGTGGAAACGTGAAGGGACACGTACAGTACAAAAGCGACATCGTCAGTTGACTGACAGACACGGCCGACAGTTGAAGAGGGTTGTAAAGTGTAATAGGCAGACATCTATCTAGACCATCACACAGGAATTCCAAACTGCATCAGGATCCACTCCAAGTATTATGTCAGTTAGGCATGAGGTGAGAAAACTTGGATTTCATGGTCGAGCGGCTGCTCATAAGCCACACATCACGCAGGTAAATGCCAAATGACGCCTTGCTTGGTGTAAGGAGCGTAAATGTTGGACAATTGAACAGTGCAAAAACGTTGTGTGGAGTGGCGAATCACGGTACACAACGTGGCGGTCCGATGGCAGGGTGTGGGTATGGCGAATGCCCAGTGAACGTCATCTGTCAGCGTGTGTAGTGCCAACAGTAAAATTCTGAGGTAGTGGTGTTATGGTGTGGTCGTGTTTTTCTTGGAGGGGGGTTGCACCCCTTGTTGTTTTGCACTCTCACAGCGCAGGACTGCATTGATGTTTTAAGCACCTGCTTGCTTCCCACTGTTGAATAGCAATTCGGGGATGGCAATTGCATCTTTCAACACGATCGAACACCTGTTCATATTGCACGGCCTGTGGCGGAGTGGTTACAAGACCATAACATCCCTGTAATAGACTGGCCTGCACAGAGTCCTGACTTGAGTCCTATAGAATACCTTTGGAATGTTTTGGAACGCCGACTTCGTGCCAGACCTTACCGACCTACATCGATACCTCTCCTCAGTTCAGCACTCCGTGAAGATGGACTGCCATTTCCCAAGAAATCTTCCAACGCGCAAGATTGAAAGTATGCCTGCGAGAGTGGAAGCTGTCATCAAGCTAAGGGTGGGCCAACACCATATTGAATTCCAGCAGTACCGATTTAGGGCGCCACGAACTTGTAAGTCATTTTCACCCAGGTGTCCGGATACTTTTGATCACACAGTGTAGGTCGATCATATAAGTGGGACAGCGGTCATTGCTAATGCAGATGTATTTGAAAATTTGATGTCCTTCTTGGAAAATCTTTTCGTCTGTAAATTGGGAATGAACACCTCGTATGGCATATGAGGTCTGGTGGTCTACTTCACCACGAATTTGGTCGCACACATAGAGGGCGTGTCCGCGGCCATTCGGTCTATTTGATGAACAGATTCCGTCAAACAAGGTACCCTGCCCGTATTTCCTCTTTCTTGGACCCTTGTCCTCGTGCACGAGGTGTACTGTCAAATTCAGTCGCTTGACGTTGACCCTTAGCGTGTAACCCCTATTCTCTACGAGAATGGGATACGCCCTGCCTATCAGTTGCCTACTGTTGGAGGCGGACTGCTAGTGAGGCAGTCCTACTATGCTCTGCAGGCATGGTGCTTGAGTCTTTGAAGGCAAGCTCATCTTCGACCGGCCCATGCTCCCCATTACCCAGGTTCCTAGGATTAACTCCCATGAGCCTCCGAGTCCCATAGTATGACCACAGCCCGGCAGAGTGCAACCCAATCCGGAAGACCCAGGCGATGCCCTTGGTGGCTTGTTCCAATTCCAGCCCTGCCTATCGTGCAGTTGGCAACCGCCTTCGCGTGTAGATGTACCACACACACGTCGAGATACTCCCTATCTCATTTCGGATCCAATGGTACTTGTTAAGTCACCATTTCAGTTTGGTGTCAGCCCATATCCTACAGTTTTCCCCTTCCACTGGGATGAGAAAATACCTGGGATTGGCACTTTTTCCCAGTCGCCGTTCAGTTTCCCTGCAGGCGAGAATTTGGCACTCCTCTCACGGTAGGATCGTCTAAGTAATATGGGATTTCCTCTAATTACGGTAGAGGTATACCATACATTACCAGACTCAGTGCTGATGTAGACTGTCTACCTTTAAAGACAATGGCCGTTTGGGGCAAGCTTCCCTGGCAGGGTCATGAAACCCTCACCCTAAATCATATCCTCTCAACCCAGGACTAAGGGCACATTTCCTCTAATTACGTAGAGGTACATCGTACATTACCAGAGTCAATGACTGATGTAGATCATCTGCCAGAGCAGACATATTCATTTTGGAGCCGTGGCTCCCCTGGTAGGCTCGCCCGAACAGTACGAAACTACCTATCTTTACGTGTTTAGGTATCACATATACGTCGTAGCTAAGCTACATTCCGAATTCAATGGTACATGTAGACCACCATTGGGAGGGATTACTACACCCTCCCTCGGTAGAGCCGTTGAAGCAATATGAAACTTCCTCTAATTACGGTAGAAGTACACCGTATATTACCAGACTCTATGGCTGATGTAGACTGATTAATTATAATTATCATTTCATTATTTGGGTTGCATACAAAAGGTACTCTCAAATTATCTTAAGTAAGAAACAAATACTTGGACTCAGTTTCGACCATTTTTGCTTATACTTACCCTTATTTAATTAGTGGAACCCAAAAAGAGGCATTTCACTATGTCTTCATTCCTCAACTAAGGAGATGGGGATATACAAAAAGAAGCTGCTAACTTCTATCTTTAGTGGGTAAAGTCCGTTAACATCTCTTTTCATACCTTAATATTAATTCTTTTAGTATAACAAAATTACATTACCTTTTGGGATAAAAAAGGAGATTCCTTCTCAGGGGGTACTTAAAGGAACAATTTCTTCTTAGTATCTTCAATACTATGCTTTACATAAGTTAATTAGATAAATAAATATAAAAACAAAGAGAAATAGTAATATTAAAAATATATATATTCATATTGAACCATTCTTAAAGTTTTCATATACTCCTTGGGCCCCAATCGATTCACTTCAACGATTGATTTCAAATTCGACGTGATTATTATATTCACGACCTCCAACATAAAGAGGGATCTTAATAATTGAAAGATAAGGTGAAAATCACATCTTCCTGTTACTGCAGAATTAAAATAAAATTTCAAAGACTAAAGAAAATATTTGGAATGCTCTGGAACTAACGTTTCGAAATTTCTTAGGTTTAGTTCGACGACATGAAAGCAAATACATAGAGAACATTCATTCACCAAATTTCACTCATAGAACAGAATTAACCTAATAGGACAATCAGGGATCGATTATAAATGGAAATTATATGGAAAATTGACTTTTTGTTGTGAAATTAATAGGACAAATTACGAGATTCGTCTGTAATAAACAAAAAAAATTTTCAAAATTTCCAATCTTTTGCAAAGAATCTTGAATAATGCCTTGTTTAAAAATATTTTTTTTTTTTTTTAGATTAATATAATCATGTTTTATTGTTCTTATTTGTTGCTCTTTTGACATGAAATTTGCCACATACATGTCTTTGCTGATTATACACATACTAACATCATAAGAAATACCGGGCGAATTCATTATCAAATTATATTCCTACAACAACATATTTATAGACATAATATAAACAAGAAAAAAAACTCATTACGTCAATTTGAAACAATTACTGAATTACTTGAAACAATATAAAACTAATTGAAACAAGGTCAATAGTCAAGGAAATGAACGAAATTTATCCGAGTGGAATACCTAGTATGTACATAAGTACAATACCGAATGCAATGAAGCACCTAAAGATCATCTAATACAGATTACATTCCTTGGACAGTGCACAATTTACATTTTACAGAATATCAAAATATAATTATCCGCTAATACACGTTATTGTGATAAGCCTCGCAACAGCATCCTCAAACCTTCGCCGAGATTACAGACAAAAGATCTCCTCCAGTTCCTTACCAGAGGGTAGCGTTCCCAAAACTGATGCAACGTTCCCTCTTTGTACTGCCATACTGATGCGTTGCAGTAGAAAAGAGGTTGCTCTAGCGTCTCCTGACGATAAATAAATGCGCTGACCAACTTCTTTTATAAAGTTAAGGACTTCAGGACCCCATGAACCACCCGATTCGACAGCTATAGCGACAAAATGATATTTGTCGAGTAAATTGCTATACTTCCTGCGCTTTTCTGTTTCCCGGCGAGCAGCCACGTTGCCAGCTTGTGCTGAGGAAGAATGCAGATTTGAAGGGGCGAAGGTGTCGGAACAAGTAAAATCCCATAGAAGTGCTTTTCCTTTCTTCCACGGTATTAGGGTCATACCATCTGGCCTCTTGCCGTCTGCACGACTGCATCCCAACGGTTCATATATAGAAGGAACGCCTGCTGAAATTAGTGCCCTCATGATTATGTCGTTGACGCTGGAGTGGCGTGAATGTCTGCCCGCACTATTGGCACAGGAGAGTCCATGAAGGCCCTTGTTGTCTACGACCCTTCTACAAGCAGGACATCTGTGTTGCTCGCAAACATCTGCTCCCAAACGCAGTGCACTGGCAATTCTAAAACTGTCCTTGGGAAGATGTAATCCTAAAGAAGGTGACGGAATAGCATGGAGCCAAGCGCCTGCTTCTGGAGATGATGTAGCTAGGAGTCTGGCTACATCGGTCTTCTGGGTTATCGGATGACTGAAGTAGAGCTGAAAAGTGGTGATTTATAAGAGGATCGTCCCAAGAGGATTGTAGTCCTCTCTTATCAAGGTCAGGGGGATTGATCCCACTATAGATGACCACTTAGCAATGCTATCGTTGACATCCGAATCCGATACTAGGCTAAGATCTTGTTGGAGAATGGTCTCGATCAATGGCTTAGCGCTATAGAATGAAGACAGAAAGGATGAAATAGCCAGATCCATGGCGCGACGAATGCCGAGACCTCCGTGGTTAACAGGAAGGGACGCCTGCAATCAAGAGTTATTGTTGAGTGAACAATTCAGGATAGATTCTAGACCGGTTTTCAAGGTGTTGTCATAGCATTCCAGTAGATCAGCATCCTGCCAAGAAGGAGCACAGCGAAGAAAGTATAGCAGCCTTGGCATGGACAATGAGGCACGTAGTAGGTAGAAGGCAGAGTGAGCTGAAATCAAGGAAAGACGTGTAAAGAAGAATTCTAATTTAGAAATTTTGTCTTTTAATATTGTTCGTCTTGCCTCATTAGATAATGCTGCTCCAAATAAGCTGGCGTCATCTATCGAAATTCTTTGAATCCCAGGCACGGCTTCGTCAAACAGCTTGAAGAGGTTATTAGACTGCTCATTGGAAACTCCGAGAAAGCTGACCTCACATTTGGAGAAATTCATTTGAAATCCGATCTCCTTAGCCCGTCTACGGATCATTTCTAATGTCTCTAGTACTGTATCCTTGTCTCCAGCTATAGTCCCGCCATCCAAATACCATATGTTCAGTTCTGTATTTATATTATTAACGATGGATTGTAAAGTTAGTGCGAACAAACCAGGGCCAAGAAGGTCGCCTTGTTGTACGCCACGCTGAGAGAGGATTATTTCATCTCCTAAGTATAAGTTGCTCGGTTGCGAGTAGCACTGATGTACGTATCGATAAATTGATGGAAAACTGTTTTTTACCTGTATGAGCATAGAGTCACGATTCAACTCGTTAAATGCGTTTCTGAAGTCTATTTTCAGAAAAACTTTCTCCTGCGGGTGTGGAAAAGAGTAGTAAATACGAGCAGCGTGGACTGCTGCTTCTGCTCCATGTGAGACGCAAACTCCCAGTTGGTGTGGGGATAGAAAATGTGTTAGAGGTTCTCTAATTCTATGGCAAATGATTTTGGCTGATAATCTCCTCCACACATTGCCTATTGCGATAGGACGAATGCCGCCACTTTTCTTCCTCAAAGCTATTAGTGATGCTCCAAAGAAAATAGGTCTAATTTCCGTGGGCACATCACCGAAAATAATCAGGTGGAGAAAATCGCAGATGGCGTTAATCAGGTGGTCTTTAGTTTTGCAGTCTTGGGAGAGTAGGAGGTCCTTTAATATTGAAGGACGGAGACTGTCCATACCTCCTGATGACCCGGAAGGAAATGATTTAAGTGCCTTCATAAACTCGTCAGCTGATACTCTAGGCACTACAATACTGGGCTCAATGAGATCGGGAGGTTTAAAAGGGTGGCTGTGAGCCGGATGTTTCTCTTTTAATGCTTCTAATACAGATCCATTCGGAGAAGCTATAGTATCTTCTGAGATGAGAAGCCGTACTGCGTTGCGGACATCACCATCTACTAATTTGTTCTCGACATTCTTAATGTTAAAAGTGAAATTTACTGGTCGTCGAGCTTTGAAGGACTTTTAATGTGGTTAGGAAGGGCTTCGCAACGAGAATCAGACCAACATCGCACTCTTTGTTTAACCCATGATGTTAAATTATTCACTTTGTTAGCTTTTGATGGCACGCACAGTGTAACGTAAGGAAAAAAGAAGAGATCTATCCAAGCTTCTGAGTCGTTTGTACGTACAATCTGTTGCAATACCTCGCACAGAGAGTCTGCCACTGTAGCTCTAGCCCCTCGAGGTACCCTGCGCAACATTGGAATAGAAGACTTCAATCTTGCTAGATGCTTATTGCATTTGGTGATCAAACTTTTTCTTGAGTGATCGACATTATCAGTGGATGATTGCGACTTCTGTGAAAGCGAGCATGATTTGGCTTTATTGATATCATAATGGCACCTGCTATTGTGAATTGCTAGGCCTTTTAAACTAACACACAATTTGTTGCAAAGCTTACAGGTAGTCTCGTTAGGCCTGTTTGAAAAATCAATGCTCATATTTAATGCGGTATCATTTTGGGTTTGATTTCTTTGGTTAAATTTTGATCCTGATGCGTTGTTTACTGCATTAATGGCCCTGCAGTCTTTATTGATATCATCACTAATAGCAGTGAAAGGATTACTGGTATCATTAGAAGAGTTACGATCATCTTCCATAGTTAATATAAAATTTTAAATTTAAATTACACCCAACTACATTGTTGGAAATGTAATATTGTTTGAAAAATAACGACCATTAATTGAAAATAGCAATTTGAAACTAGCAAATTTTCAGTCAATCATCTGAACCACTGAAGCGATTCGAAAACGGATTTCACCACAAGTTCCATCAAAACTTCAACCACACATGACATGTGTGTGAAAATAAATAATAAATCTTACTCAAGTTTTGTTTTTAAACGAAATCACCGATTTACACGTTTTGTCTTTTGAAAAATTTACCACTACAGAAAGTGAAGTCTCAATCCTGATGTAATTTTTAGATTCAACTAACATGTATACAATCAGAGCTCAATAGCAAAACGATTTAATGTGTTAGGGAGGAATATGAATTACCAAAGCAGTTCTTGCTTAAATTAATTCTATCACTCACTCTACCAAAGCAACTCTAATACTACAAGGATGAGTCATAGGTCTTGCAGTATTCTGGTACACAACGTACTTCTATTTATTACAGTACAATTAAAGCAAATTAATATTCAAAGTTTAGCACCTCTTGTTGGACTGGCTGCAACCACTTTCCTGCCAGTTCCTTTCTATAACACCTTGTCCTTAGCCGCGAAGAAGACAGTTATTGCTGTTTCCACCTCCTACTGGTTGCTGAAGCATCGTGATTTGAAGAAGTGCGCCGTGAAAGAAAACAGGTAGTAATCCAAAGGGGAAAAGTCAGGACTATATGTTAGGTGTAGTAGCAGTTCGATGCCATCAACTTCCTGCGTTTTTCGACCCGAGTGGTTATGCTGTTGCAGCCTGGCAGCCCATCGATTCACCAATGCAGAATACTTTTGGCTTATTGCAGCATACGTCCGGTCCAACTTTTCGGAATAGAGGTCGACACTGATGGTACGATCGTTGGGAACTAACTCGTAACAAATTACTCTCTTGTAGTTCCTCCACACACAGAGTAGGACTTTATGTTTGAAACAGCCCTTTTGACGACTGGTTCTGACGAGCTTTTGTCAACCACCTTCGGATTTCGAAAAAACACGAACTTTACGTAACATGTGACAATTTGTTTCAAGAAATTTATATCACGTGGATTTTGCAGCAGTTGTCAGCACACTTCCACTATTCTCTGAGCCTGAGCTGAAGTCAACTCATGTGGTACAATCTGGCAGCTCCTAATGGTTTTTCCCGAGTTCGTGAAGGTAATATACTATACTGGACTGGAACAGTTGATTTGACATTTGTCATGTGCTAGTGAATGGATTTTCCTCAATAGCGTGTCGTATGACTTCAGAATCTGTTAGTCTGTGGCAGTCGAACCTTGGCTGATCTTCGACATTTTTACAACTTCACCTTCCGCATTACAATTGTTTTCGGTTGCTGCCGCAACGTTATGCACGAGTGAGAACTCATGTAGGAAAAGTTCAATCATATAACATACATTGTTGAGTACTTATCGTCACTGCCACTAAAATTGATTGAAGATACTGACTGGATGGCAGCCTACATGTTAAATAGTCCGCTCGCAACACTCCTCTTGGGTCAGTTTGACCTTGTACCTACGGTCGATCATGGCGTATACATGCGGCTGCTGTTTGGATTGTAGATATATTGAAGGCCTATGACTTATTCTTGTAATTCTAATTTAAATTTTAGTACTTAAAAAGTGTACTAGGAAGAAATAGGGAAATAAAAGATTTAGTTAAGGTAGCAATATTCTCCAGGATTCCGTCTGTGAATGGTCTGTCCAATCAATTCCTGTAATAAGTACGGCGGTACTCGTTTCTTGCTTTACTGCTTTAATTAGAGCAGAAGCTTCAAACATTTATTTAATTTTAAGATCACCTTAGAATTATAAACTTCCTTATTTAAACCCAAGATTACAGTCCCCTCAAAGACTTGACCAATTAACTCCACTCTGATATTATTTCAAATGGGATGAATTTTACTGTCAAACAAGTACCTGAAATGATAAATAGGAAACTAACAATTGCAAATTCGACTCTGGTTCAATTGAGGTAGTTATATTTTTTTAATTTGACAATCTTAATAATCAAACCACTATTCAAAAGCAATCTTTACGGCGACTTATAAAAAGGGTAAGTTTTATGGCAGTGAATTAATGTCTCTGATGCAAAGTAACTTTTCAATAATTTAATCTTTTCACACCAATTATTTTTAAAGAACAAAATATATTTTCATCAAGCAAAAATAAAAATAAAGAAAAAAACTATTTAAAAGAAATTCACTCGAATCATGTGCAAGCGCTGTCATAGATATCGCACTATAACTCTTTTTTACATTAATGCACATTTTATGTATGCACAATTTTGATTGGGGGCCGCGGTGGCTCAATGGTCGAGCGTTCACCTCTGGTGCTTAGGGTCTCGGGTTCGACCCCAGCCCCCGCCAAGTGAACTTTGTGGTGGACAAACACCGAGTGCGTGGGTTTTCTCGGGGTTCTCCCGTTTCCTCCCACTTTCTTCATTCCACCATTTCATTCATTACTCATCATCACCGTCTCCTTTAGCCTAACCGGCATAATCGTGGGACGTAAAACTCACAGATTTCATTTTATTTCATTTCACAATTTTGATTAATAATTGTAGATTTATCACAAAATTATGGATTAGTTCAACTGTGTTTCACTTATTTAATTTAATGCTATGTTTTTTAATTAAACGAACTACTAAAAAGCAGAAAAAGCGAACTGCCCCACTTTCGTAGTACAACTCAATGTGTAGTTACGTTTCAGTTACGTCAACGTTACATTTAGTTTCGTTTGTTGCTTCTGTCGTGAATGACGAGTCCTTCCATGCACTAAAGGGCACATGATTAACAACACACAAACCGAGGAAAGATATAGATGATCACTGCACAAAGTAACAGAATTAAATGTTAATGTTACCAGCTCAAGCATTTAGTTCGCCGTGAAAGCTCTCCTTACGTCGAACGTAAAGTCGCTCACAGCGGCAAACGACGAGACTTCAAACTTCAATTGAAACTTAACGCAGATTCACGATTGGTAACTCCATTGCATTACGAAATCAAGCAAATGGCTTTGACATGTAAATGTTATTCTTTTGTATTAGAAAAAAGACAAAAAATATAAACTCTACACAATATAAATGGCTGGAAATAATCTATATAATCTTTAATGAATATAAATAATTGTAATGGAGCTATTGTACGTTACATTGTCTATGTCAAGTATTGGACGTCCAACAACTGCCCAAGGGAACTGGTATTTAGTCCTAACTGGGAGATAACAGCTGGCGTCAACATAGGCATTTACTAGAGACCTCTCCGCAAATGGGACTACTGTTTGCAGATATACACTGTATAGACAGTTGCATAAAGGTGGACTGTGTGCGCCAATATATCCCCCATTGACCACCGCTCACAGGAAAGGTCTTGTACCGTGGTGTACTACACACAGTGACTTAACAGGAATAGTGCGATCGCGTACTATTCACAGACGAATGCAGGTTCAGTTTACAAAGTAACTGTCGCCGTATTCTGATTTGAAGGAGAAGGAGATGTTATGGCGTGAGGAGTGAGCACATTAGGAGATTTTACACTTTTACACATTCCGAACGAGGATCTCGTCGCCCCAAACATCGCGACCTTATCGTCACCAGTGTGTATGGCGTTTCAGAGTGCAGTGGGTTCTGGCTTTCGTTTTATGGATGACAATGTACTTCCACATGAATAACTTTGGTCGATTAACATCTTTATACGTCTTTTCTGATTAAAATGCTATTTTGTATGCATGGGACGCCATCAATTGACACATTGGGAAACGTAACTCACCCCCTAGAACTCTCAGTGCGTCGCTGGTTACGTTAATGCAACAGTGTGGCGCCATATCCCAACTGTTATTGGTTAACCTTGTAAACAGCATGTTCGATCGTTGTCGATGTCTTGTAGTCTGGGGTTATTTCACAAGCTATTGACACCGTGTTACCATCTTATGGAAATAGATAAAGCGCCATGTATTCAATTTTAGTGATTTTTTCCAGGTAAATTGTCTCTCTTCTATAGTTCCAACTACACATTGTGTAATCTTTTGTATGTCTATTGCTGTTAGTGATGATACTCATGATTTTCGCCGTAGTTGCATTCTTTCTGTTGTAACACTGTAGTTGTAACTTACACTAATTTAATTATCCTTAATTTTAAAGCATGAGTTAATATACATATATATACGTTAATATACATGAATGCAAGAAATGGTTCCAATATTAGAACGGTACAATAAATGTACAGAAACATTAATTTAATATAATATTACTAGAAACATACTTACTTTTTAAGCGACCATGGTCATTATTGTCCTTATCTTAAATTTTGTAATTCCTGTTGACTTAACCCCGGTCAGTGTTCTTGTAGGGATAATGAAATCTACAGAAAGTTACTAAACTGTGCTCTTTGGCACATAGTTCAAAATTAAATCTCATCTTGCACCCCCAACTGCCGCACCTGTATCGCACATTATTCTACACGATATTTTAGTTCTCTCTGGAACCCTTTTCAAGCGCAGATATAATGCAAACCGAAATCTATTTATCCTTACATTTCTACATCTGTGTAATCTGTGATGTACTAATGTTATTATAAATAAATTTTGGCTTGCATCATACCTGCGCCTGACAAGAGTTCTAGACAACTGAAATATTTATGTGTAGAATGATATCCTAAAAAGGAGCGGCACGTGTAGTACAAAGTGAGATATAGAGTTTTCTACAGCTTGTACTTGAGAAAATAATCTGCTCTTCACCTATTATGTGACAAATAATATTCTGTTTTGTCTGCCTAAAACGACAAAATAAAAAAAAAAATCTACTTGATATTAGAATCCATAATTCTTCGATTTTAATCAGTCACCAATTTTGTTGTGTATTCAAGGGCGCCCATGTTGGGATTTCCAAAGGGGGACAAGTATATACGACATTTCAAATGTAGTCTCAAATTTTGCGGTAACTATTCTAAAAAGTCTATTAGGTTTTCGATCTTCCGAAGTACAATTTCTCCTAGAGGGAGGCAAGCGCCTTATCTTGCCCCCCTGATGGGTGCCATTGTGTGCATTATGACATAATTTACAATTATGATTATGCTTGACTAATATTTCGTTTTTTAAATTATTTTTTATTTTACTATTACAGGATATTGGGAATTGGAATTGCGGAACAAGTTGTTTGCAAGCGCTTGCGCTATCCCCACGATCGGAAACTGCCGATGGTCGTGTAAGTACTAAGTTTAGTTATCTAATTTATTCCATTGAAAAATATTGTAGACTTTGAATCCTAGTACTCATTGAAAGTTTTCGTTAGCAGGCAAATGGGGGTAAAGGGTATCCTCTTAAAAAAAAATTAATTAATTAAAAAAATAGATATACACGTACAACACAGAAGGATCGATTTCTGTACGATTGGAGTTGAACATTTAACACGTACACCAGCAGATTTGAGCGAAACTCTCTGCCAGCGCACAGTGGTGCTAATTGCAAATCTAGCCGGATAAAAATTTGGTACCTCTTTGATTCGTTGAAGTAACAGTGAAATCTGTCAGAAGCATAATATAATGTGACAAATATGTATTTTATAATGAAAATATTGCTTTCCACCTTTATAATCACGAAAATTGTGTCATGCAACATCGATAAGGATAATTGATTCTTTTGGATATTGTCCCTTAATCACATAGTAAAAATAAATAAATAAAAGTGCATAAGATGTTTCAAATGCAGACACAAATATTGAAGTCATTAATTTACTATTTGAATAATTTAATGTAAACTTAAGTTTATTACTACACAAATTACCTTTCTATAAGAGTTTATTTTCTCAAAATCTACAGCGATATTATTCTCTGAAGAATCAGTTGTTGTGTTTGAAATATCACTGTCTTCTTGACGGACGATTCTGACATCAACCTGTGGTTCTTTATCAATACAACGACTTCAGAGAGATAGATTTGTTCTTGTTTCTTCACAGTTGTGTGTTTGTTGTTTGAAGAATAACAGAGGGTGTTAGATGGAGGGCATCTTCAGGTTGCTCTTTTTTTAATTATTTGATACAGAAGCTTCTCTGAATATTTAAAGTACTTGTGTGTGTCCTATAATCCATCTTTTGATATCTGCCTAGTAGGCAATGTAGTGATGCGAACTTTCTGAAACGTTTACGCAACACGTGTGTAGTGTCATGGAAACAAGGTAATATACGACTTTACCGTTTTATACACGCATGCATCAAAATATTCATGAAGTAACCCCTAGAAATAAGATTCAATATGTACCAAATCTTTTTAAAGATCTTCGTTAATTCTTGTAATGGTTGCTGTGTTTTAGATTATGCATAATAATAATAATAATAATAATAATAATAATAATAATAATAATAATAATAATAATAATAATAATAATAATAATAATAATAATAATAATAATAATAAATAAAATTAAATTTAAAAAATCGGCAGGCAGTGTTTCGTCATTAAAGGCACCAGTAACTCTTAATTCCATAATTGTAATTTTCACTCAAGAAATTAAAAGCTATATTGTCATCCATTACTGCCTACGTGGAACATTAAAGATCAATCTTCCTCTCAACACCTTGCAGTAAGTTAATTCTTGTGTCTTTACCTCAAATAATAATAATATCTGATCTGTAGAATTATGTAGAAACGTTTGCTTTCTACCAGAAAATTATGCGTCCTCTATCTTTCCTGAGAGAATGTATTTCTAAAGGCGCAACTAATATTACAAATATATGTGAATCACTAAATTTGTAGTACATACTTCTTCAAATCCCTCTTTAATACTTTCCCCTCTTGTTGTCCAGTTTGAAATGATTGTTCCTCCTTCCCTTGTCATATATCTTTTTGTATTCTGCATACTTTTTCTCTTGGATGCGGGTGATTCGAATTTAAGCCTCGGCCAGAAAGTAGCCTGATCCCTTTTTAATCGATATGGAGGACCGTGGATGATCCAGAAACAAGTGGCACCAAACACTTATATTGTTAAAAACACGTGGCATGGGAGCAAAATAAAAACTAACTCGGATATGCTTAGAGCTGTAATACAACCTCCATCGTATGCAAAACCATAGAAGAATTGAACCCTTTTTACATAAAGTAAGTTACTCAGACGGAAGACAAATCGAGGAGAGGGGAAAAGGTTCACCACCCGACAGATATAATTATATAGTTATTTTTCTTTCCTTTTTGTTCTTCCTTTATTTTATTTTTTCAAAGGAAAGACAGTTTCAATCTTCTGTTCATTATGTTTGCATCGGTTCCCAAAATGTTCAAACACAGAGAGTAGAGAGTATTCGTGTTCACTTGCTCTTACAGTGAATTGACAGCTGCTTACGAAAAATGGAGCCACAATTCAAATATCCCAAAAACCTCTCTATTTGTTCATGTAGGTGCTCGCCCAAACCCTAACAATCCAATGGCATTATAGTTATTGTGCCATATGGATTCGTATAAACATATCGTGCCTCTTTTGTGCGAACTGAGATCGAACCAAGCACCCCACGTATCAGACGTGGGCGCTCTACTACGTGTACATACAGTTTTGTTGCTCCATGAAACGTGGTTTGTAAGATCCATAAGTTGTTCAGATAGAAACAGATCAGTCTCTGTATTATTTCCTGCTTCGTTCAATGCATTGACAGTTTTCATACCGTTTTACATATACACGTGTATATTAGTATTATGTTTGTGTATATTAGTGAAAGCACGACATCATTTCCAAAAATAAATATTACAATTTGAAAAGAATATTTCCTTACATTAAGATTATTTTCCAAGATATTAGAAAGGAATTCAATAATTGAGACCTACACACTTAACGATTAGAAATTTGTATCTAATAATTTATTTTGTTACTGATATTTAATGCTAAGTATCAAATATAAAATTGCATTGTGAAATTACATGTTTGCTTTTGCAGTGTAATAGGAGTCCAATGATATCACCACGAGCTTCCCCGCAACCTGTTCGAAGACTACAGGGGAACATACCTCCTACTGTTCCACCTCCATTGCCTCCCAGAAGAGCTTCCCCTACATTAAACAGTCCAAGCACATCACCAAGGTAAGAAACATAAAAACTTTATGAGAAATTTATATGTATTTACATGTACACTAGTGCAGAAAAAATTGTACGCATTTACTGTAATCGATGATTTTTCTCAATTATTGCATTTTTTCTTCCGTCTTTGGATAAAATTAAGTGAGTAGAAAGTGAAACGGTAGAAAGCGTTATATGTATGAAAATGTCATAAAAATACCTTATAAAATAATAAAGGTATAAACAAAAAATTCCATTTCGAGTAAAAGAACTTCAGTTAAGTCAAATTATTGCATTTCTTGGTTAAAATTAGTGCCTGTATTGTCTGCCAAACATATTGGATTTTCCAATTTACATTTTGTACAATCAGATAAACATTTTCTGTTGACTTGAAAGGACATGCTACGGCTAGAAGAGCAAATGTGTTTTAAAAAGTGGTATCAGTGAAGTCCCCTGAGGGAAGAACAAAGCGGCAGCTTAGTAAAACTGTATTTTAACCCCCCGTGCCCTTTTCGTTTAAAATACATGTAACATTCCTCATATTAATAAAAAGTGATATCATACGATAAGAAAATAGTTATTTAATTTTTTCCTGAAATGTAACAAATTTACTTCTGAAAGACATCGTATTCGTACGTTGATCATTAGTTTTACCATGTTTTTACGTTCGGATTACATGTCAAAGAATGGAATATAACAATGCAGCATATTATTATAGGAAATACATTTTTACCTGGTTCAATGCCACACGCAACATGATTAATCATTAGATTTGTTACAATAAACATAAACCTAACTTCTCACTGTAGATAGGAAACGAAACAAAACAAAAGAATTATGAAGGAAAGCTTTAGAAACAAGTAAAGCATATTGTGAAAGTTGTTAACTAAAGATTTTATGAAAATATTCATCAAATGTTTCTTGAGGAAGGAAGCAATGTGGACATTAAGAAAGAGTAATAAACGCGATTAGGAACATTCAAAATATGGGTGCTGAAAAAACTATAGTCGCATTTTAACCGGAGTGGTTCGAATCCCAAGTTAAGTCTACGCTCCTTTAAAGCTTTTTTTGTTCGATCATGATAATACGAAATATTCAGTGAATAACATAACCACTTTTCTAATTGTGTTGACATTGAACTGTGAGCCCACTTTCTGTGTGACATCGTAACAATATGTACAATCCTTTTGGTCACACCCTGTACCTAGAAGGAGATAGTCTGTGACTTTTTTTTTTTCTCAGATAACCATCGCTTGTAATTTGCTACTCAATTCTTAAGATCTACTAAGCGTAATGACATCTTCTGAGGATTTGTTCGTAATACACCTACAATAATCATCATTTCCAGGTTGATCTATACTTCTTGATTATATTTTGTGTTTCATCACCCACCAAACGTTACGTTCCTGGCAGGAAAACCCGAAGATTTTAAGTTGCTTGACCAATGCTTTAAGTTAGGAAAACGATCAGTACCTCGCGAATTTCATAATCATGATAAGTGGTTCTTTTCACCACAGTTCAATACATTTTTATTCAAGTGGCTCTTCTAGTGTCTTCTCACGATTCTTGATCAATACCAAAAAGCTAGATATCCCCATCGGCATTCGAATCCGAAAATCATACGTACTGAAGACACGTGCTTTTATTACTACAATATGAAACATCTAAATAAAGCTAATATGGGATCATTAGCGCCAAAAAGAAGAAGGTCAACTATTCGTCACAGGTTGGTCCTTAAAATTTTGGGAAATAGATAAGGAACAAAAAATTTATGAGTATGCATTATGTTAACTAGTAATTTCCCCAACTAGTTCGCTTTCGCTATAAATTAAAATCGTACGTAATTAATGGTCTCAATTGTTTACATTTAACTTTTTTTTAAATAGTTTTCCTACCAACTAACTTGCGGTTACACAAATATAAGTGCTCGAATATAAATATGATTGTGATACGGCTCTTGTCTTAATAATACTGGAATAGCATAAAATGCTTCCGTAGATAGTAAGACGTATTCACCAGTCTTGATACCACCATATGCATTTGCTGTATCTCTTTCATGTTACTGAATAAACGTCGTATCAACATCGCTGTGAAAACTGCAGACAACTGTTGGTAGTACACGAAACTCCTTGACACGACAGTTGAAATTCGAACATCGAAAGTTGCTGTCCTTAATGATATACTAGTTATTGTTAATTGAAGTTCATCAGTAACTTCTGGAACACATTGCATTTATTATTTTTTGTGCGTTATATATATATATATATATATATATATATATATATATATATATATATATAGTATTTCCAATTTGTACTTCTTCCACCTATGAATACATTTATATTAAACAATATGGTTAACTATATCGGAGCATTATAGTTGAATTCGGTTCATATGTGCCTAAGAAAATAACATATTCCATTTAATTCCAGCAATCATTTGTCTGTTCCAAGAGAAGATGCCCCTCCACCGCCAGTGCAACCGTCTTGTACGTGTACTGTTACTATAGTTGCTCAAGATGTAGAGGAATTAGAGAGTCAAGGTAAGCTATCTCTGAGAATGTTAGAAGTTTAACAAGAAGAGTCCAAAATTTGAGTTCCTAGAGTCTTAACCACATTGCAGAACGCTTTGTCTCCAGACCAGGTGAAAATGCTTTCAGAATAAAACCAAATAGACAGAACTCCTTCATGGCTATATGGTTAGCGTACGCCCTTTTGGCGAGGGAGACCCTGTTTTGATTCCCAGTAGGAGCCCATGTGGTTCAGATCCCACGTTAAGTTGTAGATCTACGTCCCATATAATCTTGATGCTGAACGGGAAATTAAATTCCAAATCAAGCAACCAAAACCAAATAGAGCAGGAGACCAAATTAATAAGAAATCATATGATGAGTTCAAGTTAACTTGATTTATTTGATTCTAAAACCAAACCAAGTATTCACAAAGGAGCCACAAAGCTAAACATCAATTTTAAACACAAGATTGAACGGAGGTTAGGTGTTGTGTTGTGTTGTCACTCCATAGATGTAGCAAAGAATGAATCTCCCTCATACTATCCTTTAAGTGCCCGAACATCACTATTAGTCGAGCAGATTGGCGGAACCATTACATGTAGTATAAAGTTTTTCTCTGCTTTTTATTATTAAATGAAATGTTCTCTTTCAGATACCTAGTGATGTCACCTTGGCATAATTGCCAATTTTTAATATGACGTCACTATTTCATCTATCTAATGTATGTATTAAATGGCGATGAATAAGGTAAGATTTCTATAATCAGCAACCACACTCAGTAGGAAGACAATTTTTGGTAAGTTACATATAGTTAAACCTTTCCACAATTTAAAACATTTTGGTGGTCAGTGTTGGTATGGTGACGATACAATAATGTCATAATTCTGAAAAATATTCATTTATAAAATGTATTTTAATAATTTGCTATATACAAAATATTTAATTAAATTGGACCAAACTAAAAGAACTGAGTGGGACATATTTGTACTTTCCCGGTGATCCCATATAAATATTATAAGGATATAATGAGAATCTTTGGAGCTAGACGATGAAACGCCTATACGGGTACAGTGTGGAAACCATAATCAACTGATTTCAATATATTTTATCTTCACGCAAACTTCAACGTACGTGCATCTGTTGTGATCATTTTCTCTTGTTTAAAAGATTGTGTTTTCCCGATTGTCCCATATAAATTTCATTGGGATGTAATTAGAGTCTTCGGAGCTAGCTTATGAAACAACTCAACCGGTGAAAACCGCATGTGAAAACTGTAATTAACCAAGTTCAATATGCAAATTTTCAAAACTATTACCTTCAAAATATTAATTAATATGGACCGAACTGATGGAAAGGCAAAGAGAAATCTAGAAACATTTATGTTTAAATACATTCATTCCAAGTGTCATTAAATATATATATTTATGTCAACGTGATCTGTGAACATACTAAAGTTAGTTAATTAGAGTTTTCACATTGCACCTCTTGAAACTTTTCGTTGTCTACTTACAAAGACTTTCATTATATCCCAATGACATATAAATGGATCCACCTAAAAAGTATACTCTTTTGAACAAAGAAAGAATCATCAGAATCAGTGCATCCACGTCGAAGTTATGCGTGAACATAATCATATTGAAGTTGGTTAATCACGGTTTTCACATTGCCCCCTTTGAGATGTTTCATTGCCTAGCTCCTAAAACTCTCATTATATTCTGATGATATTTCAAGTAAAAAATAAAAAATAAAATAAAATAAAATAAAAAAAAATAAAAAATAAAATATTAAAATAGGCATGACTATGTTGAAGTTACGCGTAAGCAAACATACTGAACATACTGAAGTCAGTTAACTACGTTTTTCACCCTGTACTTGTTGAAGTGTTTCATAGTCTAGCTCTTAAGAATTTCATTATATTGTAACAAAATTTTTGGAGACCACCAAAGGAGTATATATATATATATATATATAAATCAAAATAAAGTTCTTGATCTTCTATGCCACCACAGCTCTTAGTCGATCTTTAGTCTCCGTCGGAATCTCCCTCCATTTCTTCCGTCTGCCGTATCTGCTTTCCAGTTCTGTATTCCAACTTCTTTCATATCCCCTGATACCATATCCCACCACCTTTTTCTCGGTCTCGACCCCCTCCTTGTGCCTTCTCTCAGCTACGAAAATTTTCTTTACTACTAATTCTTCTCCCGTTCTGGCAAAGATTCCTCATCCATTGTAAATAGTTACGTTTTATATATATTAGTATGCTTGAATTTTTGTAACTATTTTATAGTTCGTTGTTATATCTGATTCGATATTTGCTTTCATCTATTGTTACTGTTCCGTATATTTTCCATAATATCTTCCTTTCGAAACTTCCCAACAGATGTATTTCTTCTTTCCGCACTGCCGAAATTCAACTATTGGCCTAATTAAGGTATTGTAGATTTTATTTTTGTGTTTTTGGAGATAAAGTTAAGTCTTAACAAGGGAAGTAGCGCAAATGTAGGTTCTGTTTGCAGTTATAATTCTTCTTTTGATTTATGTGCTCTTGTCAGTATTTGCCGTGATTGTAGATCCCAGGTATATGTATTCGTTGACTGTTTCGAATTTATGAGGGGCGCGGTGGCTCAGTAGTAAGGGTTCATCTCCGGTGCCTGGGGTCCCTGGTTCGATCCCAGCTCACGCCGTGTGGACTTTGTGGTGGACAAACACCGTGCTCGTGGGTTTTCCCGGCGTTCTCCCGTTTCCTCCCACTTTCTTCATTCCACCATTTCAATCATTTCTCATCATCACCGTCTCCTTTAGCCTAACCGGCATAACCGTGTGACGTAAACCTTAAAGATTTCATTTCATTTCTTTGTTTCGAATTTGAATGAATAAATATTAAAATGTGATCTGAGTCTCTTCGGGTGTAATTTGTTCTTAGACACAACTAGAAGTTTGGTCTCCTTGTTACTTATTTCCAGCTCTACCTATTTCTATGGTTCCTCTAAGATCATGAATGCTTCCTTCACTGCTTTAGGACTCCTCTCCATGGGCGTTGCCAGAAACTTTCACAAGGGGGTCAAGAACAAACGCTAATAATACGCACACACACACACACACACACACATATACACACACACACACACACACACATATATATATATATATATATATATATATATATATATATATATATATATATATTAAACAAAATCACAATATTATAATTAGGAAGTCATGCAAGTACATATACTATGTTGACTTTAGAAGAACTTTCCGAAGACAGAATCGTATTTTCCCTCCTTAATACTTCATAATAATTCCTTTTTTCAACATCTCAAACGTTGAAAGAATCAAGGAGAGAGAGAGAGAAAGAATGCATGTTCGTGACTGTGTTGCTACAGTACGTGCCTTTGGTGTGGGAGATTCGAGTTAGATTCCCGGTAGAAGTTGAGCTCATGAAGTTTGCATTCCATATGAAGCTTGAGGTCTACATCTTACCCTCGGGGCTGTAAGGAACACTAAACTCAGAATAAACCAACCCAAAAAGAGAAAACTTTATAACAGTATTGTGTTTCTTGATGTTTATTTATCAGTCCTTTGCGAAGTCATGCAACAACGAGACTGCTCTCGGGATCTCGATAAATACAAGAAAATATTTTTTTGTGCATGAAAATCAGAACCTAATCATTTCACATAAATAGAAATTAAAAAAATAACACATGGAAAAATGTATTTACGAAAATATTACGGTTGTACTTACCAAGCATGAAAAGAGCAGATTGTATAAGAAAAAATCGTCGTCATCTTCGTGTTTGTAAATAACTAAGCCACCAGGTGGAAATAATTCCTTGTCTTGTTTCATAAAGTTCACACAAAATGCACAAAATCTTTCTTTCTTCCGTAACCACTTTACAGAACGCAGAACAATCAAATTATATTTATATAAAAAAGCGAACACACAATATAAAGGAAAGTGCACATAAAAAATCTATATATATATAGATAAGCATTATTACGTGTCATATAGGTCTACTTCTTGAACAAGAATTGCATACGCCTTGGTTGTTTCCCAAAAGCATCCAACACGTCTGATATGAATTGTGTTTTATTTTTATTTATAAGTTCCCGATGGAGACTCATCATACACAATCCTGTGAATCTTTCTTCAGAGATAGTTGACCTTAACCACGTTTATACACGTCTTAGGGTGCTAAAACTTCTCTCAACACTACATGTTGTAACGGGGAGGGTAACCATTACTTGTATTTCTTGCTTTATTGCCGGATAAAATGTGCCGTGATCCATCAAATCAAAAAGAGAGAGTTTCTCTAAACTGTCTGCATCTAGATTTCTGTGTTTCCATAAATCGTACCAGCATTCAGCTTGAAGAAGGAAATTGTCAAATTCATAAATTTCATTTATTTCATTCATGATCTTCATGAATTGTAGTTTAAAGATGTTTTTTTTTTTTTTTTTTTTTTATTTTTTTTTTATTTCACGGGGATGCAGTGGGAAGAGTGAAAAGCCTGGATTATGTTCTTCCAAAAATCTATTACTTAGCGACTGTAACAAAGAATCTATGTACGGTATAAATATGGTTCGCCGATAATATTCTTCCGCATTTGTGTATGGAGGATTAGCACGATGAATTTGTCGAGATGCAAGTCTGGAAACTGACAGCTGAATATATAGTTCATCAGCAACACGAATACACTTTTCGAAGATCGAATGAAATGTAACGTCAGCTGTATCTCTGTTCTTTGAACATACAAATCAAATCCGAAATGTGTGATTTTGCCGCCATTAAGCTCAACTGAACTCCTTGCAAAATTTGTGCTACTGGCTCAAGGTACGAGGAATATTTTGACTGATAACTGACAAAGAAACAATAAAGGCTCCTGTTGTTTCTGCACAAAAAAGACGATAAGCATTGCTTCTAGTTTCAGAAACTGTAGAATTTATTGACAGTTCTTCTAACGCGCACACTATTTCTATGAAATGTTCAGAAAATTTTCTGATGCTGCTATATTTGGAAGTCCAGCGGGTTTCAGAAAGAAGTGGGATATTGGAATATTTTTTCTTCTTAATGGGCTCTCGCAAAAGAAAATTGTGATTTCTTTGATAGTATCCACTGTGTTTCGTATGTAAGAAACGGAACATAGCTTATTAACGACAAGATTAAGCTTGTGTGATGCACAATGGTAAAAAAAAATGCATTTGGGAATTGTCGTCTGATAATGCTTTGTACACCGTAACTACATCCAGCTATGGTGGAACAACCATCGAAACCCTGCCCTACAAGTTCCACTGAGATAATCCACGTTCTTCCAATGCTTTTAGAATTATTCTAGCAATATATGCGGTGTTAACTCTCCTAATGGAATGAAACCTACGAAATCTTCTCGCATCTGATTTTCAACAGTGTCATAAAACCGAATACCTAGAGACAATTGTTCTACACCCCCAATATCAGCTGTCTCATCTGCAAGCACACTATAATAGTGGGAAGAAACAATTTTAGGATTTATATACTGTTCATATAAAGTGTTGCCTGCAACTGATATCAATTCATTTTGAGTCTGCACAGATAAGTATTTTGCATTTTGAGCAGCAGTTTCAAGGTGTTGTTTTAATGTTATATCTCCTGAATCTACTTTAAATTAGAGAAAATCGTAGAAATTGCCAGATTTAGCATTCTTTCCTCGTAAAGACAAATCATGTGTCGCACAAAAGACAGTTGTCTCAATGATTGATGACCAGTTTTTTTCGGTTTTCCTCAACTTGCTTCCGAGCCGCTTCATCAATTTTCAAATCAACGGGCAAACTTTTCGTAGACATAACATTCGAAAATAACTGAGCATGTTCTGTGGACGCCCGATGCCATTCGGATTGTTCGTGTTGTCGAGCAGATGCAAAAAAATCATTGTATTTTCTAAACGGTGCATAAAAGATCCTTGCAATCCTCTTTTTACCGGAAATCGAAAAAGAACACACTGCTTCCACAATTCATCTCGCAACTTTCTAGAATATGCTAGCCACGGAAATTCAACAAACTACTTATACAAAAAGGGGCGTTTTCCTGGCGTAACATCTTGTTTAGAATCATATGTTTCGGTCGGGTGCCACGGCGACATCAATATTTCATATCGACCAGTGTCCGACAAACTTGACTGCAAATTTAAGTCTACATAATTGCCAATGTTTTTTGGGTCACAGGATGTCTCCTTACCTAATAAAGTTGCCCAAGGGAACATTTGGGGAGAGGGTACGCTAACGATATTGCCCTCCGTTAACTCTTTTTCTTCGCTCAGATTTTCAACACACAGAATATCACATTTGGTGTTTTCCAATTTTGAGAACACTTGCTGTTTTAGAAAAACATCGAGTTTCATTTGCTTATGCTTATGCATGATTAATTTTTGAAAAGCAATTCTTTCTAATTCACTCACCTGCACATGAGATATTGAATAAATTATAAACTAAAGGGAAAACACCCACTTAACTCTGAAAGGGACCAGAGATCGAAAACCACACACATTTATCACTTTCCGACACTCTCGAGCAACTTTGAAGTTTTGAAAACGAAAACCGCCTATATGACACACCAGAAACACGGATTTCCAATAACTGCACACAACCAACTATGCAAAACTAAACCTTTCTCTTCTTGAAAATGGTCAATCTCCATCCTCCTCGCCAAAAATAACATTTTACTTTTAAACCGCGGGGTCTCATAGGAAAAAAAAAAAAAAAAAAAAAAGCTCAATTTCTTTCTGCTCAGAACGCTACTAAGAACAAGGAAGACAATGTGTGATAGCATTAGAATCATTGTCCCTGCTGCTCCATTTGCAGTTTTGTCTTCTCGACCCTTTCCCCTCTCTGTAATCCATCAAGATTCGTGGTTTAAAAGGAGGCGGGGTCATTCAGGATCACCTTTCTACAGCCAGAGGGCAAACAGGTGCAGAGGAGTCGGTGACATTATTGCCTTCACAAACAGAATTCTTGGGTTATTTTTAACATCAATATTTGTTAAATGCCCGTACTTTTCCGATTGTTGCAAAGGTCAGACAAATGAGTCAGAGAAACACTTTTATTCCGCTTTACAAAGGAAACCACTGCAGAAGTATTAAAAGATGTGGCTCTTCATTTTCTATGGGAACGATTGAGGATAACTTGCTTGATTCTTTCAACGTTTGAGATTTTGAAAACAGGAATTATCGTGAAGTGCTATGGAGAGAACATACGATCCTGTCTCCGGAAACTCCTTCTAAGTTCAATATATATACTTGACTACTTCAAGATCAAGGTAATATTAACAAGATTTCCAGGGGGAAGGGGGCTCGACCGACCTCTTCGACCCCCCCCCCCCCTGCCGACGCCCATGTTCCTCTCCACGATCTTAATGTCATCTGCGTATCCTAAAATTTGATGGCTCCTGGGTATTAGGGTTCCTGCTCTTTTTTAATCCTGATTTCGAACCGCAGCTTCTAACACCAAATTGAACAGTATTAGGGTTAAACCAAGTCTTTGTCTGACACCTTTCTGAATTGGAAATTGTCTTGATATATTACTTCCTATTTTATTTTGCTCTTGAGTCTTTTACTGTAATCTTATAATTACACTAGCTAATCCAATATGCCTAGTTCCTAAAGTACTTCCCACATTTTCTCCGTGTGCACCTTATCATAGGCTGGTGTAAAGTTTATGAAAAGGTGATATTTGGTGATATGCTTTTCTTAGAATTTTTCTAGGGTTTGTACGATTGTGATTAGTTGGTCTATGGTTGATCGTCCTCTTTTGAAGCCACCCTGATACTTTTCCATTAGGATTTCGTAATGTGATTTCAGTCTATTGGTTGATGGTTGTCAAGACTTTATACTTTGTTGTGAATAGTATAATCGCTCTGTAGTTGTCACAGGACAGTTGATCTCCTTTCTTATGTACGGGGTTAATTAATCCTGTTTCCCATTCCTCAGGCAGGTCATATGACTCGTTCCAAATTTTCTCATTAAACGTATGCATTACTTTTTCTTCATCTTTTCCTCCTTTCTTAAGGAATTCTGCAGCGATTATGTCTCCTCCAAAGGCTCTGTTATTTTTTTAATCTTTTGATTCCTTCTGTAATATTTTGAACTGTTGTGGTCTGTGTTCCTTTCGATTCGCCTTGTGGGCTTATGATTTATTTACTTTCATAGTGTATTTGTGCCGTCTTTTGTATTTCTTTTTCTCATTGCTTTAGTACCTCTTTTCTAGAGTGAAGTAGGTTGTCGTCTTGGTCCTTAATAGCTGTACAATATGATTTGTAACCCCCTTTTAATTGTTTAACCTCTGTGCAGAAGATTCTAGTCTGGCCTCTGTATCTCATATGTTCAATTTATGTTAGTTTATTTTCTAGACTATTTTTTTTTCTTCTCGGAATATTTTTCTCGCTTTCTTTCTTGTTTTTTCTAGTTTTCTAACTGGCCTTGTTCTGTATATTAGCATGAGGTTCCATTGCTCTAGTGCTGTCTCGTATTCTCTGTCGAACCAATCGTTTCGCTTGGATTTAATCTTTTCTCCTGTTGTTTTGAGAATGTTTTTTTTAATGATGATACCCGTTTTGTTGTCCATTCTGTTCCTTTTATATAAGCAAGAGTTAATAAGACCACTACAAGAAGGCGAAGTCGGACTTAAATGGGAGAAATAGTAGGCTTCATTAAAAAAAAAAAAAAAAAAGATCTGCCATTCGGAGCACTTTCACAACTATTTTGGTGCCCTATGTCGAAGTTATCTGTGAATATGAATATTTTGAAGTTGATTAATTTAGGTTTGCACACTGCACCTGTTAAGGTGTTTCATGGTCTATATCCTATAACTCTCATTATATCCCAATTATATTAGTATGGAACCACCAAATAATAGACTGTTTCAACAGAAAAAGAATTATTGAAATCAGTGCAGTTGCGTTCTACTTATGCGTGAACATACAATATTAAAGTCGTTAATTACGTTTTACATACTGCACTCTTTAATGTGTTTTATAATCTAGCTTCGAAGACTCTCATTACTTTGTAAGGAAATCTACATGACACCACTAACAAAATACTCTCTGTTTTAAACGAAAAAAAAAAGAAAAGAAAAAAAGAATGGTCACAATAGATACATCTATGTCCAAATTATGCTAACGCATATTGAAGTCGGTTAAGTACATTTTCACACTACATTCGTTGATGTGTTCTATAGTTTGGTTCCGAAGATTCTCATTACATTGTAATGAAATATTCATGGGACTACCAAGATAGAACACTCTCTTAAATAAAGAAAAAGTCATCAAAATTGATGCCGTATATTGAAGTTTTACCTGAACATATACACGAAGGTTAATTACGTTTTTCACACTGCACTCATTGATACGTTTTATAGTTTAGGTCCAAAGATTCTAATTATATTGTAATGAAATTTACACGGGACCACAAACACAGGAATTTTTTTTTAAATGAAGAAAAAAAAGATCAAAATTTGGGCACCTATATTGAAGTTTTGTGTGAACATACACATATTGACGTCGGGTAATTACGTTTTTCACACTACACTCGTTAAGGTGTTTTATGGTCTAGCTCAAAAGACTCTCTTTACATTGTAATGAAATTCGTACCAAATCACCGACAAAGAATGCTCTTTTAAACAAAGAAAATTTATCAAAATTACTGCACTTGTATTGAAATTATGCGTGAACATACATATGTTATAGTTAGTTAATTAAAGTTTCCACATAAGCTAGCTCCAAAAACTCCCAATACATCCTAATGAAATTTATGTGGGGGTGCCTGTAAAGTACAATCTTTTAAACAAAGCAAAAGTAATTACAATAGTAGATGCACCTATGTCGAAGTTATGCGAAAAGATACCTATATTGAAGTTGGTTAATTATGGTTTTACACTACACCTGTTGAGGCATTTCGTCGTGTAGCTCCGAAGATTCTCAATACATCGTTATAATATTTACGTGGGATTACCGTGAAAGTACATATATGTCCCAATTTTAATATAGTTTAGTCCAAACCTTTTCAGGACGGGCAGGGATTTCAAGAAAATCGTAGACTTTTACTTTGGCGGTCCTACACCCCTCCTAATTCTTCCATGTGTATGAATTATACCTTGTTGGAAAGCTTATGAAACAAAGATTCTAGTAAGATAACCTTTGAGGCTACCGTACCCAACCCATAGAAGAAGAAGAAGAAAGAAAGAAAGAGAAAAAGTGAAAAATTTATTTTTTCCGAAATTTGTGAGAGTCTGGCAACACTGTTTCTAGTCGTACGCTAGAAAAAATATTTTGACCTGTTGGCCAGACATTGATAATAATTATACCAAAACATGAAGGGCAAAGGTATAATAGCTAGGTAAAAAAAAATCGGAAGATAGAATCTAGGTGAATCATCCTGTTCCTATTTTCCCGAGAAATTTTCGTCTACCCTTACGTTGGCAGGCTTGGCGAAGCCCCTAAATGTCACACATAAACAAACCATACCTCGTTGGAAAACTTATAGAACAGACATTTCAGCAAAGTAACTTTCGTGTCTCTCGGACCAAACTAGTAAAAGAAGAAGAAAACGAAAATCACTTATTTTTTTTTTTCAAAAATACATTTCTTCAGATTTTGTCAGACTGTGGCAACGCTGTTGTATACCGTACGCAAGCAAAAAAAATCTCAGATTTACGCCATACACTGGGGACAATGATATCAAGAAATGAAGGGTTTAGATTCAATAGGTATGGAAGGAAAAATTCTGAACACCGAACCTACGTGAATCATCCTGTATTTTTTTAATAGATTGTGCTATACGCTAACATTGGCAAGTCTGGTGATGCCCCTAATTGTCACAAACATATCAGCTATACCTCGTTGGAAACCCTATGAGACACCCATTTCAACAGGGTAACTTTCGTGTATCTCGGGCTAAACTAGTAAAAGAAGAAGGCGAAATCAAAATTTTTGCGAAAAAATCTATTTTTCCAAATTTGTCCGACTATGGCAACACTGGTATTTGTCGTACGCAAGGAAAAAAAATTTCACATTTACGCCAGACATTGGGAACAATGATATAAAAAAAATGGCGGGTTTAGGTGCAATAGGAATGGAGAAAAAAAATCGGAACATCCAACCTACGTGAATCATCCTGTATTTTGCTCGAGAGATTGTGGTATACGCTAACATTGGCAGGCTTGGCCACGCTCCTAATTGTCACAAACATATCAGCTATACCTCGTTGGAAAGCTTATGGAACAAACATTCCAACAAGGTAACTTTCGTGTCTGTCGGACCAAACTAGTAAAAGAAAAAGAAGACGAAAATGAAAATTTTGGGGAGAAAATCAAGTTTTTCGAAATTTGTCGGA
Source organism: Thermobia domestica (assembly GCF_964235325.1). NCBI lineage: Eukaryota > Metazoa > Arthropoda > Insecta > Zygentoma > Lepismatidae > Thermobia > Thermobia domestica. The sequence continues at coordinate 219,760,978 of NC_137462.1, read as the reverse complement.
CTATGGCAGCCTGTTGTTTGTCGTATGCAAGAAAAATAATTCTCACACTTATCCCCATTATTGTGAACAATTGTGCAAAAAATAAACCGTGTAAGTGCAGTAGGAATGCAGAAAAATCTTACTAACGGCAGAGAATAAACTCGCATTGGTTCACCTAACATTGTTCGTCGAAAGATCATTGCTTTTCTTTCCTTTTGCTTCGGCAGGAAGATTTTGGAGTTGAAAGAAATGTATTGCATATTTACGACCCTTAGGTTCAACTGATAACTATAGCTGACCTTGACCAGGCTAAAAATAGAACGGTGCGTTCTGAGGTGATAACTGTGTTCCTATCGCTCTCTCTCTGTGTGTGTGTGTGTGTGTTTGTTTGTTCAATAAGTTACCTTCTTGGAATATCTGTTCTATAAGCTTTCCAACGAGGTATAGCTGATATGTTTTTGACAATTAGGAGCGTGTCCAAGTCTGCCAATGTTAGCTTATACCACAATCTCTCGAAAACATACAGGATGATTCACGTAGGGTCGGCGTTCCGAATTTTTTTCTTCACTTCTATTCCAGCTAAACCCTTCGTTTTTCTACATAGTTGTTTCCAATGTCTGGCGCAAATGTGAGAATTATTTTCCTTGCGTACGACAAATAGCAGTGTTACCATAGTCCGACAAATTTCGAAAAATTTGAATTTCCTCCCAAAATTTTCATTTTCGTCTTCTTTTTCTTTTACTAGTTTGGCCCGACAGACATGAAAGTTACCTTGTTGGAATGTTTGTTCCATAAGCTTTCCAACGAGGTATAGCTGATATTAGCGTATACCACAATCTCTCGAGCAAAATACAGGATGATTCACGTAGGTCCGAGTTTCCGAATTTTTTTCTTCACTCCTATTGCACCTACACCATTCATTTTTTTATATCGTTGTTCCCAATGTCTGGCGTAAATGTGAGTTTTTTTTTTCCTTGCGTACGACAAATAACAGAGTTGCCATAGTCCGACAAATTTCGAAAAATTTGATTTTCCACTCAAAATTTTGACTTTCGTCTTCTTCTTCTTTTACTGGTTTGGTCCGAGACACACACAAGTTACATTGTTGGAATGGCTGGTCTATAAGGTTTTCAACGATGTATGGTTTGTGAGTCTGTGATAATTAGGAATGTCGCTAGGGCTGTCAACGTTAGAGTACATTACAGTGGATATTGAATAATATACAGGATTGCGTCACGTAGGTGTGGGGTTCCGAATTTCTTTTTCCATTCGTATTGAACGACTTTTGTGTATCATTGTCCCAAATATCTGTCGTAAATGTGAGATTTTTTTTTCTTGCGTACGATGAATAACAATGTTGCCAGAGTTCCTCAAATTTGAAATTTTTTTTTGTCTTTATAAGAAAATATACAATAAGAAAAAAGGTAAATTCAATACCCCTCCTATTCACCCCTCTTAAGCCCAAAAGTCATGGACTGGGTATGGCTAGTGAGTATGTTCATTTGTCTCTATGGATGCCATTTTTTTATCCTTGTAGCTCCATCAGGGCGGGTACCTCCCCACAAATTCTGAAGGAAGAGAGGGAAAGCTATAAACACCCAACTTTGCCCCTCTCCCCCTCCACGGCGGGACCGATTACATGAATGATATACACAGGATTAGAAAGTTCCATCCTTTCTGAAGAGATACATACCAAAATCATATCTCTAGGTTAATTAGGAGCTGAGCTAGAGAGGTTTGAATTGCTAACTCAAGGGTTGAGCCGTTCGTCCTGAAAAGGTATTTTATTTATAGCGAATTTTTGAAGTGCATTTTAAATTAACATATTTCAGAATTGTGACGTCACTAGTGTTGTAAAGGCCTGGAAAAAAACGGAAATTTTGGGTAAAGAACCAGTTTTTTACAGTTTTTTCCCGAGCTTGGAAAAAAGCGGAAAAATTGGGGAAAATTGAAATTTTCGAATATTTTACTACATTATGCTTTTAAAATGAAAACTAATTTACAGTTAAGATCATTGATTAGTTATGTTTCTTGTATTAGAATAGGGAAATTTTGTGGCAACAAATATATTTGTACCACTCCTATAAAATTAGTACCGTGATAGAATGGAGTTATGGCTACAAAAGATACTAAAATATAATCCTAGTTAGATTAATTAATATAGACGCATTTAAATTATCTTAAGTAATCTTATAAAGTTACCGTTTTATGGCAGGGAAGTGTTAAATAACAGGGCCAGAATCATATTTGTTACTACCAGTATGTTAAAATCAAATATATATATATATATTACGGAGATATGTATTGTCCTTGTGCTGTGTAATATTTCCGGAAATTTTGCACCCATTAGAAAAAATCTTTTGTTTGGAAATATTGGCAAAACCCAGAAAATATAATTTAAAAACTATTTCTTCGCCTGATACTAATCTTATTTGCTGTAACGTGTCTGCAGCATGTATGTATACAACGTATTTCGCTAGCAGGAAAAATACTTAAAGCAACTGCTTTTAATTTTATTTTTTAGATTTCTGATAAAATTCCCTCTATTATTTGTAATTGTATTTTTGGAACAACTCAGAAAGAGAGATGATCTTAGTTACGTACACACACACATACACCGCACAAGTGCGTAAATTTGAGCAGCGACAAATGTATTGAAGAATTTAACATTTGAAATTTCTGTTTGTTATTATTGAAGACTAACTAAATACCCGTTCCTCGCACGGGGAAAATACGTTCCATTTTGGGTATAAAGGGCAAAAAAATGTCACCAATGAACTTAGGGACTCCAAAAACTATGAATTCGACACTAGTACCAGTCATTTTCAATTACTTTACCATGTCATTTTCCCCCTTTAGGAGTAACTAATGTGGCCTAAATTTGGATTTAAACGGCATCGGAAGTGTCAGTGTTCATCTCAGCCACCCAGAATTCGACACTAATATTAATCATTTTCGATCATTTTTATATATCCACCCCTTCTCCCTCCTCCAAGTTGCAGCGATGAATTTGGATTTAAACAGCATCGGAAGTGTTAATGTTCATCTCAGGACCCCCAAAACTATGGATTCGACACTAATATCGGTCATTTTCGATCATTTTTATATATACTCCGCCTCTCCACGTCCCCTAGTTACGAGGATCAACTTTGATTTAAACGGCATCGAAAGTGTTACTATTCATTTCAACGACCCCAAAAACTATGGATTCGACACTAATATTGGTAATTTTCGATCATATTTATATATCTCCCCGCCCCCAAGTTGCGTGGATGAATTTGGATTTAAACAGCATCGGGAATGTCGCTGCTCATCTCAGCGAGCCCGGAAACAATGGATTTGACACTAATATGGGCCATTTTCAGTCATTTTTATATATCTCTTCCTACCCAAGTTGCGGGGCTGAATTTGGATTTAAACGGCATAGGAAATGTTACTGATCATCAAAGCAACCCCAAAAACTACGGATTCGACACTAATATTGGTCATTTTCGATCATTTGTATATCTCTCCTCTTTCCACCCCCAGGTCACGGCGCTGAATTTGGATTTAAATGGCATTAGAAGTGTCACTGTTCATCTCAGCGATTCCGAAAACATTGGATTCGACACTAATATCAGTCATTTTCCATCACACACACACACACACACACACACACAAACATATATATATATATATATATATATATATATATATATATATATTACCCCTTCCCCCTCCCTAAAGTTTCGGCGTTGAATTTGGATTTAAACTACCTCGGAAATGTCACTGTTCATCTCAGCGGCTCTGAAACCTATGGATTAACACTAATATCGATCATTTTGCATCATTTTTATATACAGTGAAACCTCTACTAACGGACACCTCCCATAACGGACATATTTTGTAATCCCCAAACACTGTAATAGGATAAAACATATTGGCAAACCTCTCTAAAGCGGACACTCTCTAGTACGGACACGGACAGTCTTTTCTGTCCTTTATAGGTATTATTTACCTCCGTATTACGGACACTTTCTCTATAAATAAGCTGAAAAGTATTGTAAAAATACATTTTTAGTAATTCATACATGTGTCACCAAGAAAGCTTTGTGACATTTTGTCTCCTCAACTGCCTACTCAGCAACCCAGACGAAGAGTCTCTGTTTAACAACACTCTCATGTCCTTTGCTTGTATTCCACTCCCACTCAAGCTGTTTTAGACACAAAAGCGATTGACAATTGCTCGCCGTTTGGAATAACACGTTATTCTACTGTCCTGCTGGAATCTCTAATCAAGCAGAAGGCAAGTTTGGTAGTTTTTGCCCGCGGGTACGCATATTGTCACAAAAAATACACTACTGGACTGCAATTAACCCACAAATTAAAGCGACATACTGAAAACGTAAGTGTAAAGTGCAGAGAACTATAACATCTTATTTCTATCTTGTGCCTCGAATATAGAGTATTGGACAGCAGAGGACAACACAGGCACAGTAACATTTTGGTAATAATCGTGAATACATTATTCATCCAAAAATATTGTTACCAATTGCATATTGCATTCTTTACTAATTTACGTAAGAAAATATCAAAACCTCTCTAAGGCGGACACCTCTCTATAGCGGACAATTATTGATTCCCCACGGCTGTCCGCTTTAGAGAGGTCTCACTGTATCTCCCTCCTCCCCCAGTTTGCGGGGATATAGTCAGACTTAAACGGAATCGAAAGTGTCACTGTTCACCTCAGCGACCCCGAAAACTATGAATTCGATACTGATATAGGCTATTTTCAATCATTTTTATTATCTCCCCTTCTTACTCCCCAAAGTTGCGGGCCTGAATTTTTATTTAAACAGCATCGGAAGTGTTACTGTTCATCTCAGCAACCACGAAAGCTATGGATTTAACACTAATATAGGTCATTTTTTTTATCATTTTATTTATCTCCCCTCCCCTTCCCCCAAATTGCAGTGCTGAATTTGAATTTAAGCTTTATCGGAAATGTTACTGTTAATTTCAGCAACTCCGAAAACTATAAGTTCGACACTAACAAGGAAAAGGCAGACTTTGGTAAGTGAACTTCGGGTCAATATTTTGCGAGGTGGTAGTGCACATTTAAAGAGTTAATATTACAAACTGGGAGAGCGCAATGGGCAAAAATAACCGAGTAAAAATGTCTTAAAGTTTTCTACTCGCCGCATATATCGTAAGACGCGCAAAAGTTATCAAGTGACGGCGTAACCCAGTGAGAAGAACCTAAGACTCAAGTGCGAAGGATCCCGGGTTCGATTCCCATTCGAGTCAAGTTTTATTTTAGTTTTTTCTTCAACCAATAAAGTAGCCATTTGTAACTATAAGTAAAATATTAATTCATCATATGTTTATAATGTATTAAAGCAATAGAAATTTTCAATCACTTGTAAAATCTTTCAATGTTCCATGTTAACTAGCAAGAAAATTTAATTTATTCCGTAAATATGCTGATATCACGAGTTATATTATGGTTACGACAATTGTTGTCTAATAAATGTTCTTGACGCTTCATGTCTACATCTGCTGACAGTGTGCGAATGTGTTAACAGTTAAGGGAGAAATCCCCTTTGCTAATACTGGATGTTGCTACAACCAAAGGAGATTTCCCCTGATTCCCCTTGAAATTCGCACACTGCCAACAGACGAAGACGAGAAGCTTCAAGAACATTTTTACACAACGACTGCGGTAACAATAATATTTACGGAAGAGATTAAATTTTGTTCCTAGTTATGGAACATACATGGAACATTGAAAGATTTTACAAGTGATTGAAAATTTCTATTGCTTTAATACATTATAAACATATGGTGAATTAATATTTTACTGATAGTTACAAATGGCTACTTTATTGGTTGAAGAAAAAAACTAAAATAAAAGTTTGACTCGAACGGGAATCGAACTCGGGACCCTTTGCACTTGAGTCTCAGGTTCTTCTCACACTGCCACGCCGTCACTTGATAAGTTTGTGCGTCTTACGATATATGCGAAGAGCAGAAAACTATAAGACGGTTTTTCTCGGTTATTTTTGCCCATTGCGCTCTCCCAGTTTGTAATATTAACTCTTTAAATGTGCATTACCACCTCGCAAAAAATGGCCCCGAAGTTCACTTACCAAAGTCTGCATTCTCCTTGTAAGATCGGTAATTTCCAATATATATCCGCACTTCCTTGCTCCAAGTTGCACTTTCTAAGTGAAATGATAAAATCCATCCCAGGCCCGAACCTCATCTATGTTGAAAATTTTTATCGAGATCAGTCTGGTGATTCAAGAGTTGTTAAGTTAAAAATATAGTCACTTTCATTTTTATATATGTAGATAATTTGTCGCACTAGAAAACAAGCATTAGTTTACTTACAAAATTTTGAACATAAAGTTTATATTAAAGTCTGTATTTGAATAAATAATAGTAATTATATGTCTTAGTGCATGAGTATTAGTGAAATTTGCCTACTGCTCTTTCTTTTAAGAAGTAATTTGATTAAAATTAACAGAATTTCACCAGATCAAAGAGCACATTAAGAACTCAGTTTCATTCAAGAGCCCTATTTGTTGCAACAGAAACGCTTCATGATGGTAGATGTGTGTGCAATTGTAAAAGTTCTGTAATTAATGCACAGCCAGGAGTAAACGACTAAACGGCATATAAAGGAAATGAGTGCAGACTATTAATTTTCAAGAATAATTACAACAGTTTTATTTTCGAATGCTTCTTTTTTAAATATTCAAAATATTGAAATTTTCCAATTTACATTTTTCACGCGTTCGAAAAAAAAGGTTCCATTACTAGTAAAACTAACCTAATATAAAGATTTTTGTTATTTTCCCAATTTTTCCGGAAAGAAACCGGAAAAAACGGTTTTTTACCAGTCGGTTCAAAATTTCCGGAATTTTTACAACACTAGACGTCACTATTTTGAATCCATATCAACAATGGCTACCAAAATGTTTCAAATTGTGGAAAGGTTTGACTATATGTAGCTTAGCAAAAGTTGTCTTCATACTGTGTTTGGTTGCTGAGTCATAGAGATTTTAAGTTATCCTTCACCGTTTAATATGTAGATTAGATAGGCGAAACAGTGGTGTCATACTGCAAATTTCCCAAGGATGCCAAAGTAGCATCACACGGAATCTGAAAGAGGACATACCATTTCATAATAGGAACCAAAGAAAGAACTTTATATCATATGTTACGGTTTAGTGGATTTACCATTGATTTCTTCTGGGCTATATGTTGTAATATTCTGTAGGTAGAGTTTACAAAGTACACGGGATGTCATATACAAAGTGTAATATATAATTATTATACAAAGTCCCAATTAAAATCTTCTCTAACTCTGTAATTATTTTAAAATAAGTGTTTTCAGTATAGATAAAAAAGGCCCCTCCACATACTATGCCAGTGTTGGGTAAGTTACTTGTAATAATGTAACGCGTTACTTGCCTCAAAAAAGTAACTGTTACCCTACTTCGAAAGTAACGCGTTACTAACACGTTACTTTTAGGTTCGAAACTTTGAATACGTGAAAAAAATCTTATTGCTTCAATTTTCCGTACTACTAGTACTATCTATTACAATTATTATTATTATTATTATTATTATTATTATTATTATTATTATTATTATTATTATTATTATTATTATTATTATTATTATTATTATTATTATTATTATTAATAATAATAATAATAATAATAATAATAATAACACTGTATAAACATGAAAGATAGACGGTTTGTATCTGAATACTAGAAAATTAGTTGATTGTCAACCTCGGTAGTCGTGAAGTCTAGTAGTCAAGGACATTGTTCACGAGCTTTTGACTTTGGGTTGAGAGTCTAAGTTGTTGGGTATTCGGGCTCGAGCTAAACATTGTTAAAAGTTATAGGGTGCTGGCAAAATATGTTCAAAACTGCTCGGCCCGGGCTTAGAATTGTCAACGACTCGAACATCTCGGCTCGCAACTCTTTCCCAATCGAGCCGAACCGAGCAGATGGCTCATCCCAACCAAGCCGGCTCCAGCCGATGGTCCACCCCAAGCGAGCCGGCTCGAGCCATCGGCTCAGTTGAGCCGAGCTAAACTGAGCTCGTTTTAAAACTATCTTGTGGTCTCATTATAGAGACGAGACGAGATGCGAACAGTGTCCCTCTCTCGTGAGCAACACTAAAAGTTTTCCATTTTATTGCTTACATTACTCATGGCTTTCGTTTTCCAGTGTAATCAGGCTATGATTTCAAAACGAGCTGAATGAGCGAGCCATTTATCAAACTCGACTCGATTCGAAACACGACGTCAAAAACAGTGAATCGGCTCGGAACTCGACTCGAGAAAACTACCTTTGACTCGAGTCAAAACTCGACTTGAATTCGAGTTGAGTTGAGTTTAGCTCGACTCGTGCCCATCTCTATGCGTTAGAAAAAATGACTGCTTATTATTATTCAGTTAAACTAATTATATAATAATAACAATATTGTTATGTAAAATTAAAAATACAAAATATAGAGAACTACATCTAATAAAATGAGAACACATGAACTGGGATTGAATCCAAACTTACTAGTAACTCTAAACTCGATACATGCTTTTTAAAGCTAGTTCCAAACTTTATAAACAACGGGACTCTAGGATACGCAAACTGATCTGAAAGAAATCTAATATAACATACCATCAACAAACTATTTTCTAGTAATGAAGTAGATTGCTCATCAGAACACAGGTTATTCATATTAACCCCTTACTGTATATCGTTAAATATGACACCCTAGTTGTTGATAAATATTTCCCGCCGGGGCACTTCAGACACTTTACTTTTAAATTCTGTCCACCATCATCCTCAGCTTTTAAGAAAAAAGCATCTTTCAAATGTTCGAACGGTAAAATATTTTCGTTCTCATCCTTATAAAACAAAACCAATCAAAGTAAATAGACTACCATTGCACTCGTAGCTCACTTCTTGAATGTATTGATTTGGAGCTGGAGTTGCCAAAATCTATGACAAAATCTTCCAGGTGCTTGCAATCAGCACACGTGATTTCCCTGAGGCTGCCATCTTCCAAAAACAACAAGTGGCAGTATGGTCTTCTGTTTCTCTGTGTGTCGGTGACTGTCGGTCACTGTCATAGTTCATGCTCCATTATTCCATTCTGAGAAATTCACTTATAGGAAAGAAACATTTTAAATACACATATTGTAGTTATTCATTACTTAAAAATTTGTAACGCGTTACCGTTACAGTTACTTTGGAAAAATGTATTGCGTTACTAGGAAACGTTACTTAAATAGTAACGCGTTACAAGTAACGCTGTACTTGCGTTACGTTACTTCCCAAGACTGACCGTTTAATATGTAGATTAGATAGGCGAAACAGTGATGTCATACTGAAAATTTTGCAAGGATGCCAAAGTAGCATCACACGGAATCTGAAAGAGGACATACCATTTCATAATAGGAACCAAAGAAAGAACTTTATATCATATGTTACGGTTTAGTGGATTTACCATTGATTTCTTCTGGACTATGTGTTGTAATATTCTGTAGGTAGAGTTAATAAAGTACACGGGATGTCATATACAAAGTGTAATATATAATTATTATACATAGCCCCAATTAAAATCTTCTCTAAGTCTGTAATTACTTTAAAATAAGTGTTTTCAGTATGGATAAAGAAAGGCCCCTCCCATACCATGCTGCCTCGGGTTGATAGAACGGTGTTCTAAGCCAAAGCGGCCTCGGAAGTAGGTATTGTATTTTAAGACTCCGTAGCTAAAGAGGCCTCGTGAGAAGGTATTGTAAGTTAAGACTCCGTAGCCCAAAGCGGCCTCGGAAATAGGTATTATAGGTTATGATCAGTACAAGGCACTGATGACTTCTTAGTCTCGACGTGCTCTTTTATAGCCATCCTTTGAAGGGAGAACCTCAGGAGGGGTTGTCAGAGTCCTTCATGATTCTCCACGTCCTCTTCGTCTCTTCCAGTAGGTGTGGATTTCTTGCAACCCCCATACTGAAAAAAACAATCTCAAATTTTGAAAGTGTACATATGGAGCATCATCGTGTTGTAACACTGTATTTATGAATATCACTTGCACACGAAAACATTGTATGCACTAAAATAAAACACATTGAAACATTGTGGTGAACACACACACACACACCACAAAAAAAAGAAAAGAAAAAAAAACATTGATTATAAAATGACCTTCCCTGCTAAGCAGGATTCTCATATCCCTCAGGGCGGGATGGAATCCCATTAGTGGAATTAATAAATGCAAACTAATTCACTGATCGTGCTGTCATTAAATATGTCCTGGAAATTTAGGGCAGGCTCCGATGAAACCGTCCTTTCCAAAGGAAGTGAAGTGTTTTTAATTGCAGATTAAAAGTGAAATTAAAATTATAATCAGCGGAGAGTTCGATATTCGAGAGTGAAATTAGCTGTATGATTGTAGGTAGATACAAAGCATCAATCTTAATATATTCGTAATCTTTATAATGGAAAAAGTACGTAAGAGGTAATTAATTTCGTCTGCAACAGTACAGTAATTTTGTTGTCGAGCTATACGGACTGATTTTCTAGTACTAAGCCAGTCGGTGTATATAAATAAAATTACTCCACTTTGATGAGGATGGTTTTTCATATGGCAATTTGTGGTTAGATTTCTAAAAACAAGATCGTATAAACAATCGGTGTTGTGCGATCTGGCTCAAAATCTCAAACATACGATGCCTTTCCGATACCAATGTATCAAAACCGAAGATTCCAGATGAAGTCCAAATAGTGAATTCTAATGTATGCGGACGGAGGTAAGAAATATCAGTGAGAAAGCCATTATTGAAGATTTGATAAAGAAAGTGATAATTACTATCATGTATAATAGGAATCTGGTTGATAATATCAAAGTTTGCTTTCTCAGAGTCCAGAGACACAAGGTAGGCCCTGGTGCATTGATAAAAGAGTCTCAGATCTTTCTCCATTAAAGTTCCTTAGTTTTGAACTACCCTGTATGATTTTATTTCTAGTTGAGGTTTAATTAATGTTTCATTAATTTTCTTATCTAAAATACTTTGTATTATCAAGTAGAGGTGCTGCTCTATAAACTGAAAATTTAGAATAGCAATTAAAAATGTTTCGTTTGTTGCGATGGTACACACAAGCTGCAGGGTCTCGTTTTGAGTCTGGGTAACTAACTTTTCGACAGTAACAGTTAAGTTTGACACCAAATGTATAAGTTTAAATTTTCTTTCTTTAATTTTCTGAATTTGAGAATTCAAATATTTTGATTGTTCTTTCAAAAGATGAATCAAAGTTTTCAATTTACGTACCTCGTAGATTGAGAAGCCGCTAAAGGCCATATTTGTTAATTAGGGTAAAGGTTTTCCTTTTTTTGTTTTCTTTTACAATTTTCTCGGAAATCGCATGGAATTATATTTGTAACTTTATCAATAAATTGTTCTTCGTTTTTATGAAGAATTTGGATTAAGTTTCCATAGCCAGTACAGGATTCGTTTTTATGTTTGAGAGCCGTGAAATAGAGGCGCAAATGATATGAAAGAAATTCCTTATCTTCATATTCCTTATCTTACACGTTTGAGTCGTGCCGCTGATCTTCCCACTATTTGTTGAAATACCAGTTCGTTGACTGCAATCGTACTGCATAATAATAGAAAGACAAAAATCGCTGACATTGCTGTTGTATATTTTCTATAAGAGAAAAATACGTAGTTTTAGAATTCCAATGTAAGTGAATAAATTTGAATTTGCGGAAGGAAATTAGTATCATAACGATGGGAAAGTAAACGAATTATTGATTTAAAAAGGTGATTAAATTTCTAAATAAAAATAAGGCGAAAAGGGTTCATCGGAAGAAAGTTATTAACGGTATTCGGTATTTAAAAAGAATAATGAAAGAACAATTAGCAGAAGTGTTGTATCGTTCACCGTTGAATATAATAGAATATCTGCAGGGAGAAGGGGTAAAGAAACAACCGTTTGGGTTAATAAGCAGATGGTGGACGGAAATGATCTTTTTTCATAATCTATTAGGTAAGTACTCCGTATTTTATATATGTTCTTTTTTCTTTTTCTCTTGCTTCTTTTTGCCTTCAATCCCTGAAAAATTGTTATCTTGGATACGCTTCTTAAATGTTGGTGGTAGTTCCACACAGTTTAAGTTGGAGTTTTATTTATTAAGAATGCGTACCTATCCATGATAGCTGGACGTAAAAGTTTCTGCCTGACCTTACTTCTGAAACGGGAAGTATATCAAAACTTGATTTCCAGGTTCATTAATTGTCTGTGTCTTTGTCATAAAATTTCTTTTGTTGTAGATGAGCCTTTTCTAAATGTAATTTAACGTTTTTCCTTATTGCTGTTGATTGTTCTCTGTCCACTTGGATGAGATTTTAAATTTCCAAGGTGCATTCGACGAATGTACGCGGCACATAGCTTTATAGTAAGAAGCTTAAAGAGTGCTTTATTCCAGTCTGAACATGTGTGTTGATCGCAAATGTGAGACCATCTTTGCCAGTCTGTCTCAGCCTTGGATAATTTAATTAAACCGAACGAAGGGTGATTGTGCACCGGTGAATCATTTCTGTATGTAAAGTCATTTCTCTGCCAAATTTTGTTAACTTGCAGCGCCATTTGTAAATATACAAGGCGTCGGTCAAGATACAAAAAAGTGTGGAATGCAGATAATTTCTTGCTCGAGGAAATTTTCAGTATTTTCTGCTGTGATAGAGTCAGTAATTTTTGTTACAACCTATCCAGTTACCATTTCTATGGCAACAAAAATATACCTAGTTGGACCGTTTTCTCGAGAAAAGAAACAAGAGTGTCGAACTGCCAAGTAGTGCTAATTTGCCTAATGGGGTGGTGCAGTAATTCAGTATGCAGTTTTTCTGGTAGTCTTTTTAATTTCTGACATTCCATATAAATTTTATCTTAATTTTTGAGGTGAGACATGTAAAATTTGCGTAATGTAGTTCAATATGATTTGGCAGATCCAAACTGAGTAAATGAAAAATGAAATCTTTAAGTTTAACGTCCCACGATTATGCCGGTTAGGCTAAAGGAGACGGTGATAATGAGAAATGAGTGAAATGGTGGAAGGATGAAAGTGGGAGGAAACGGGAGAACCCCGAGAAAATCCACGAGCACGATGTTTGTCCACCACAAAGTCCACACGGCGCGAGCTGGGATCGAACCATGGACCCCAAGCACCGGAGGTGAACGCTCTACCACTGAGCCACCGCTGCATACGTGACACACGTACGCGGCACACGTGACATAATGACCACTACTGTTGATACATGACTATTGCAGCAAACTTATGTGGATGTGCCAATCGGTTCTATTGAAACACCTCGTTGTAATAAGTCGAAGCAAATATGTGACAACGGCAAAAAAGGATCATTGCTCTTGAGCGTATCCAGCAGCACACAGTAAATGAAGTTACTCAGTTTGTAGGCGTATCAAATTGAACTATTCAGTGTATCTACAAGGAATGGTCTAACGTATGTACGAATGGCCTTATGATTATCAATGAGTTTACACCTGGTCAAGGAAAGTTGTTTTTCAGACCCGTTAGGAACTGCTTGCTCCAATGTATTAATACAAGTCCATCTTAACAAATTTCCGAAAGAACACTGCGAAGGGAAGGAAACTTCATGCAATGTATATTCGTAGAGCTTAAGTACAGAAAGAGGTCAGTTTTCACAGTGTTGCATAACGTTGGATGTCTTCGATGTTTCAAGATTATAGATGCTAGACTGCAGTGGATCTGAAACGTATAGTGTGGTCTGACGAGTTACGTTTTGTCTTTATTACAATGATAAAATTCGTCGATTGCACCTAAAGTCCAATGAAGCATTTCAGCCGCAGTATGTAGAGGGGTATAATTCAAGCTGAAGGATGTTCGTGATGATGCTTTTCGTATCATGACTTAAGCCTTACATATATAGATGAATGTACAAATGAACCAACATGTTTAGGTAGCCATTCTCAGTAACTTGTGTGCTATTTCTCCAATTCTCATAATAAATAGCAGTACAAGATGACAATTGCGTACTTATAGAACTCAAAACGTTTGTACTTGGATTAAGGAACACTCAGGTATCCTGTCGCATTTGTTCTGACCTGAAGTCTTCAGATTTAAATCCAATAGAAATTTTCTGGCACTATTTGGAGCAACGGGTGAAACGCAAAAATGACACCCTCATACTTTGAATTATGGCATCTACAGTATCTACTGATGAGCCAGTGAATTCACATTGATTTGACATGCCTACATCATCTCGTGGAGTCGGAATCACTTCTTAAAAAATCAACGCCATAGTCAATGTTACCCGGTGTCCAATGGTAGTGCTTATCTTGTATTATGTAGATGTTTATTCTTCAATCATAGTATTGTAAAAATAATGTGTTACTGAATTATATATATTTCTGCTTTTGTAAAACATCAAACTCTCATAGTTAATATTTGGTCTAGGAATTAATTCGTGCGGTTGGTACGCACACATTGAAGCTGTAGTACAAACACAGAATACATAAATACCTTAAGAAAAATATTGTCCATCACTAGCCACCACTTTCGCCCATCTGTCAGGCAATGTACGGATTCCGTGGCGAAAGAAGTCCTCATCCTTGGAAGCGATCCAGTCAGAGACCCATGTTTCGATATCTTCTGAAGAAGTAAACCGCTGTCCAATCAAATCGTTGTTCATGCAATCGAACAAGTAGTAGTCCGAAGGAGCAACGTCTGGTGAATACGGCGGGTGGGGTAAAACTTCCCATCCGACATTTTCTAAATAGGTTTTGACCGGTTTTGCGACGTGGGCGAGCGTTATCATGTTGAACAATAAGTTTATCATGTCTGTTCTCCCATTCTGGTCGTGTTCTGGCCAGAGCTTGCTTCAAACGCATTAATTGTCGTCGATAACGTTCTCCATTCATAGTTTCACCCGGTTGCAGCAGCTCATAGTACACCACACCTTTCATATCCCACCATATGCACAGCATAACCTTTGCACAGTGAATATCTCGTTTTGGTTGTGATGGACCTGGTTCACCTGGTTTCACCCAGGCCTTTTTTCGTTTAGGGTTCTCGTAATGGATCCACTTCTCATCACCCGTAATAATTCGATGCAGAAACCCCTTTCTGCTCTGTCGTTGAAGCAGCAATTCGCAAACGGTTTTTCGTCTTTCAACGTCTCTGTCTTTCAATTCATGTGGAACCCAATGTGACATCTTTAGAATCATTCCCATGGCTTTCAAGCGTTTGGAGACTGTTGTTTGATCAACGCCTAATGCTGCTGCAAGTTGTTCCTGCGTTTGACACGAATCCTGCTCGAGCAATGCTGTCAATTCTTCGTCTTGAAATTTTTTTGGCTGTCCAGCTCGCTCTTGGTCTGCCAAGCCGAAATCACCACTTCTAAACCGTGCAAACCACTTCTGACACGTTCGCTCAGCTAGAGCATGGTCACCATACACTTCCACCAAAATACGATGACTTTCAGTCGCACTTTTCTGCATGTTAAAGTAATGCAGCAGGACACCCCGCAAAAACACTTTATCAGGCACAAATTGCGCCATGTTCACTTAACTACAAACTGGTATTGTTGACGCTTTAATCCACTGCCCTATACTACGAACGATACGCGATGACAGGGGTTTGCAACACATGTGTGGATACACGGAACTGTGGGACGCTCCGTTCGTTGCGCCATCTCTTGTCCACCCGCACGAATTAATTCCTAGACCAAATACATTCCGATATTCCAAATCCGTCCGTGTGACTTACGAAACGCCGCTGCCCATATGCCTGTCAATGGAACAGCCAAGTCCTGTTCAATTACTATGATTAAACTTTTACAAGTTTTCTCTAACCATGTCAAATGAACTGAAGCTTCGACCAAAGACTTCTCCGTCACACGAATAGGCGAAAGTTTAAAGATAAGCTTTTAATCGTTTTAGTACTGCTTTTTCGTAGATCAATTAGTTTGATGAATAATGATAATTGCAGAGGAAAATGTATAAAGCCGAAGATTAGGTAATCTTTTAGTGAGATGCATATGTATATATATCTGTGCATACAAAAATGTATATGTGCTCAGGTTTGATGACAAAGGTGTATCAGATTTTGTCCATAATTGTGCAATTCTGGATTTGTAACTTTGTTCCAGATATACTTGCAAAATTCTCAAATGTTGCAAATAACGATGAAGTTCGAAAATTAATTTTAGGTTCAGATTCTTATGTTATTATTAATGAAATATTTTATTGTTGTCTTAAATTTTAGGTGCAATGGATCTGAGGTATGATGTATTGCAAACCAAAAGCTTCCATTCGCACGTAAGACATCAATCATGCCCATCCCTTAGTTCATCCACCCTTATTACTCCACTACCATCAAAATCAAACACCACACCAATGTTTCCTACTCCAAGTACCTCACAAGCACCGTCTTCTCCTCTTCTCTCGACCAAATCTCATCCCCATTCATCGTCAGCAGTCACTCAGGTTGGAGCTTCAAGTAACCCACTACTACAACGTCAACATAGTGGTGGTAGCCACTCTATTCATTATGCTGAATTAGCTGACATATCAGAGGAACCAAGCTATGAAAATACCAATATAAGTCCAGGTGTGTAAACATTTTCTGTATTCATGTACGTATAAAGAGAAAAGTTCTTAGAACTATTATCGGTAATGATAACAAATTGATACGATGGAGTGCATATTTACTAATAATAACTAAAAGTTCTCTCACGTTTAAACATCCGAAAGCACAATATTCGCAGACGGTTTCGTGGCACTTCTCTCCTCTTCCTTAGCGTTTCTGAGGAAACTTCTTGCTATATAAATCATGATATATCACATTCTCTGCTTGTTGATCCTGTAGAATAAAAGTGATGGAATAAGTATGTGGTTCGATATTAAGATTGCCTTCTCTTCTTAAGTTATGGGCAATGAAAAGTTCTTGGTATGTTGATCTACGTAAGATCACTAATAACGAACACTCAATTCCTTTTAAGTATTTTAACGTGAGAATTTTTATCCACTGCTATTATAGTAACATTTAGTGGTAAGATGATTTGTAAAAATATGAATAATGTTAGCAATAACTGTACTGAAAACGTAATGGTTAGACTTTGTTCCGAGATTGTGTGGGGTTAGACTAAAACTTTAGTTAGAGAATATTTTTGGATATTCAGTAAAACCTGTCTTTAGCAGAATGGAATGGGATTCGCAAAAAATTCCGTTAAAGAAAGATTTTCGATTAACGAAGGTGGACCTATGAGAAAAAAATCCATGCATGTAATGGACATACTGAGATAAAATAAGATACTGTACGTAGTACAGTATCTTAGTCAATTTACAGTATTTGTTTTTACTAAGAATGAATACACGCAAAGCTTACAATTAACAGGAAAATTAATGTACACACATTAACTTTATTTCCTCCAATAGTCAAGGAGGGTTTTCTGTACACATTACTGTTTGACTGCTCCTTTCCACAAATACTGTAGCTTTAGTAACTATACTAAGCATATCAGTGCCACTTCAACGTAAGGCAAGTTTTTGCAGTTCCTTTAAACGTTTAACAGCATCTTAATAATCTTTAGCCGATACTCTTCTTTCAACTCAATGCCATATTCGTTTTAGACTTTCAGTATAATTCTCAATTAAGGCATCTATATCCGTTGTGTCTGTTTAACTTACATTGAAGCTTATTGTATATATATCTAACCTCTGACAGAATGTGTAAAAACTTTCTAACGGCGATGTTTTCCATTAAAAGCCTTATTTTGATTTCCGTTGCCCGCGTAACAATTTCCGTTTAATGAAGGAAATTTAACACGTTTTTCGCTCCTAAGTTTATGAGGCCGTGAAATATTTCTGCTTAAATAAAGTTCGTTAGAGAGAGAGAGAAACAGAGAATATATATGTTTCTGTTTCTTTGTTCATCGAAATATTTTTTGGTTACCAGTTTGAATTTAAAGTAACCAAAAACCAAATAGAAGAAGAAGATTTATAACTTTCAGGAATTGATAGGTGGTTAATCAACAAAACCGTTGCCAATAATATGTTAGCTTCTATAATTTACCTTTGTAGGCGAATAATATGAAGGAAATTTAATGAAGATATAGATGCCTTAATGGCAGGTTGAAAATCAATCGAGTTTGCTAGCTCCGGATTGAACATAGGACAAACATTGTATATTGTAATGACACTTTCTTAATTGTGGAATTAAGAATAGGAAATCACAGGTGATAGTTGAATAGTAAAATAATAAAGAGCCAAAAATGCGAAAAATCCGTTCTCTCTTCATGGGGAAAAGACACCATCTTAAAATAGCCATTTTTCTTTCTTTATTTTCTTTCATTTTCTTTTCTTTTTTTTTCTAGTATAGTTTTCTGTAACTTACATATAATCGATCATGTTCTTTATAAGGCGCTCAAGTACTATCGTTAAGTTTTTTTTTATTTGTATACCGTATGATTTCATGGTCTCAGAGTAGTCAGCTGGATATATCCCCTTCTATGACTAGTACACAGCTCTCGATCAAAGATAATCTTAATATTGAGCGCGTACAGTAAGAACTCCACTATGAAAATATGGAAGAATTTATCAGTATAAAATGAATGAAATAAAACGAACATTTGATATCATGACATATGACTCAAGCATGAATGGAATGTCCACTAAATTTTTGCATATCCCTCCCCAAAGTTAGAACAAAAAAAAAGAGAGAAAATCGAGGAGAATAAATAAATTGTGGATTGAGTGCGTCGTGATAGTAGTCGTTTTAAGTTATTTGTCAATCAAACAAATATAAAACCGACTTCCACATCTTAAGTCTCTTTAAAGACGTTACCATCATTTGTTGACCTGATCTGATGCTGCGAAAATGGTGTATTCCTGTTTCAGTGTATGTAGTAAATTGAAAAGTATACAGTCAGGCAACCAGCGTAAGTTGGTGAATAGATTCCAACTTAATTCGAAAATAAAATTACGTTTGAATTAACTGCCCGTTGAAATCTTCACTAAGTAAATACCTGGTGAAGTTGGCTTGACATAAGTGTGAGAAAGTTCATACGTGATGCCATCTCGGATACGATCCATGATGCAATATTGTCCGTTAAATAATAACGTTTGCAAATTTGCGGAGTTCAGTACTACACCAGAGGACAATAAAAATGAAATCTCTGAGGTAAAAGAACGCAGATATAAAATAATTCCTTTTAATTTTTACACTTTAAATCAATTGAAGTGGATACTTTAAATTACGTTCGTATCTACTGCAGCATCATCAGTGAATTACTTTAATTAACTCTAAAGCCGCGAATAAATATAGAAAAGTAAGAAAGATTATCCTGAAGTGCGTGATTACAAAGGTCATCTCTATTCATTCCAGGAAAAGCAACAATCTGTTACTATAGGATCAATTCTAATTTAACATTGTGAAGTGAATGCCTCTATTTCAATCCTTTCTTCTTGTTTTCCCAGCTTACTTTACTATGTCTGTGTAAAAGAATATTTTCTGAAAAATAATTCAAATTCAATTAGCCAGCTTTTTTCTGTTCAAAATCAACTTGCCTACACGATCTGCTAATAATTCTGTTGTTGCAGACGAAATATGTTTCTTTTTAGTACCTGAAAGAAGAAAACTATATGTATTTTTATTAAATTTAGTATGTATATTGTAGACAGAGAAATCACTTATATTCATATCAATATCATAACTAAATCACATGTTATCTATTTTCAACGGAGAATAGGCATGCTTAGTGTTTCATGGACATTCGGAAGCGCCTTGAATTATGGATATATTTATATCTTTTGTCGACAACAGCAAAATCTGTGTGTATAATGACCAGAAAACGAGAGTTAACTGGATATCAGACATTGCAAGGAATGCAAGATGCTGATCTCTTCACTGTAAAAACACCTGAGAGTCTAATTGTTGATGATGACGCAGACATTCCTGTTCATCTTTGCTTCTTTGCGACTATCATCAGCAAAACTGTGGTCCTTGAAGATTTGACGAGAAAATAAAGTGTGAAATATATAAATAACAAAAATTGCTCCGTAGTAGTTAGAGATTTACTATTCATCCATGCTGTACTTGGACATGACATAACATCATAGCTGAGTAACGAAAAAAAAAAAAAAAAGTCTGAAAACGCTTTTGGAAGGGGAAAAAGTTGTATTATCAAAATATGTTCAAGTATTTTACGATCTCTTTTCTTCCCATTTACTACCATCGGTTTTGGTTGATTGCGTTAAAACTATCCTGTACAGAACAAAGAAACATGTTTCAGTTTATCCTTATCCCCTGCGACAACGAAATAATACATGTAAGACGAGGAATCTCTTGGTAACTCGATATCATATCTTATAGAATGAGGGTCACATTAAGAAAATACGAGGAAGCTGTTTTTTTATTTGAATCGATTGAAAATTTTGAGAAGCATATGAAGCGTATGTTCTTGATTTTTTTTCCTGGTTGGGATACATGGTTACATACAAAACACATTGCAAGTAATTGTATTTAAAATAGATTTTGCTATTTTAATGAAAGGCAAGATATTAATATATCATGACCGTCCCTTGTCCCTTGAGCTAATTTTCAAGTACAAGTGTCTGCTGTACAGCAATCCTTGAGTTGGTAAAAAGATTTATTCTTTATAAATACTGGTTTCAGTTGTGTGTTTAATTTTTTCCTTGCAGTCTTAAATAACTTTTTTATAGTTAAGCTTTAGGTATCGGTTGTTTTTGTCCCCGACAAATAATGTCAAAACCGTCCCTTTATTTATTGTTCAATCAAGCGCGACTTGCTGGCGCAGATAGCAGTGGAAAGTACATCATAAGAAGCTAAGATAGCAGTGTGTAAGACTCACATGTAAACTTGTGTGAAACAAGTGTCTCTTTTCAGATGCGTAGAAATATCTTTCTTGTTTTTATTGCTGTCAAGACCGTTTTAAGTGTTTTCACAGTAAAATTTACTACGCTTATGTAGGTTTTTTCGTGAAATTGTTCTTTGTAGTGGTAGCTATTGGCGTAGTAAAAACAAAGTTTCAGCTGAAATATATACGACAGTTTTATGCTAAAATAGAAGTTTTTGTCATGACCGTCCTCATCAACAGCGTCCACTCTTCTGACAAACAATGTTGGGAACGGTCCTGACTAGTAGTGGACGGTCTTGACTTTGGTTTAAAGTTTGGATGAGAGAAATGTAACACACCGATATAAAAATGAAATTAAGATGAAAACACGTGTAACAATGTTCATTTACCTCCAATTGAGGCAATAGATACATTTCGTAGTACTTGCTTTCAATTATTAGGGTGGTATTCGGGGTTACAGATTTGTTTCCCAGTGGGATAATATTTGAACGATTACGGTGGTTCGGATTCCACATCTCATTTAGCCTCGCTGCTGAAAGAGGCGCTAAAGTAATAATCCAGCCAAAATTTATGACCAAGTGCGTAGATTCAAAGGCAGATAAAAAGTGATTTAGATAAGCATGCAATTACGTGGTTTCAGTAAAATGATGTAACAAACGGTCCAACTTGATATTTACATTAAACAGCGTAATTAATTAATGAGTTATTTTCTGTATCTCTGGAAATAACTAGCCTTTGAATGTTCGCCTGATTTTTGATTGCAAATTACACGACAATTTGAAATATTCTTTGATCCTGAGGTAGTTTCTTTTCACTATTCTTCTTGAATCTAAGTTAAAGAAAAGATCTTGCATTGGTCGGTTACTAGATTTTTCGTAGTATGTGCTTATAATTGTCATGGCTGACAAAAGTGTGAAAAATGTGAAACAGAATTATACTATCAACTGTAAATCGAAAAAACTGTCCGACAAAGAGAAAAGCTTGCAACGCAAGAAAGAACGCATAAAGAAAAGGAAGCAACGAGAGAAGATCAGGCAAAATCCAGTAGAACTTGCCGTTCAAAGAGAATATGGAAGAAAACGAATTGCACCTAGAAGGGAAAACTGGTAAATTGAAGAAGATAAGTGATATAGTCGAGACGTTCTATTGGTCTGCTTCCTTTGTACTCAAGCAGAAAATTTACCCTAACCGCCCTCATAAATAACACTCCAAGTAAGCTATACACGGCACACGTTTGGTGTCGAGGTGATACGTTGTTGCCATCGATGGATAAATTATATTATCGATGGATAAATTATGTAATAATAATATCACTAACACAACAATCATTAAAGGAATTCAATATAATATTATGGACAGGGGCGGTTTAGGACGGACATCCCAAGGTGGCAAAAAAAGATTGTATTTTTTCTCATCGGGCTTTTCCAGCACTGGTGCCTTACGTGGAAGGCGGGGGAAACAAGGCGAACAACTTAACATGTTTGATTCGTACAAGCGTTATCATTATGGAAATTATAGATATTAACAATATACTATATCTAAGTGTAAAATAAGCACACATCATGAAACTACTGATTGATTTCTTTTTTCATTACAACATATGCAAATTGAATTGAAATTAAATATTTCAGTTTAACGTCCCACAAATATCCCTTTAAGTTAAGGGAGACGGAAGAGGGAAGATGCAACGAAAACAAAAGTAACGGAAAAAAAATAGATATAATAGAACTTGAAAAGCAAAAAGCACAGAAGCACTGTCTTTTTGCAAAGACTACTGAAGAAACAGTACGCAAGAGAGTGAAATTTGCATCACTTTCTTTTTCAGCAGGCCAACTGGGAGGACTTGTAGAAATATCCCTCTCATGTAACAAAGAAACACGTGGTTTTCTTCAATGATGTTCCGCTTCCTTTGAAGCTGCCTGAGGATGGTTTGAGCGATTTTACATTATGACAGAACCAGAAGCGAAAATCCAAAGGAAGAAATGGCGTGAGTCTCAAAAGCGTTGTCGTTAACGACAGAAAAAAGTTTTGAAAACTGAGATGTTGCTTGTGGAGAATACTCCTCCTGATTCACCAATCGACCAGAGGATGTTCCTTCACATCAGTTATGAAACCACGTTTCGAACACTAACAATTGGGTTTCTGCAGCAACGTCACCATATGGTTCTATGGATGTGCCATGAGCATCAAGTACAAGCTTCCATAAATACTAAACACTTAAAAAAAGGAATGAAAGAAAGTAAGGAGAAATAGATCTATGACTAAATATATGCTGAGCAAAACTATATTGTAAGGTTCCGCATGTCTTCATATCATGAAATAACCATGTGTGTACTACACGTGTTGGCAGTAAACAAATACAATGCAGACGACAGTACCGAAGAGGGGTCACCCACAATCGCCAGCAGTCGGCAAGATGGAGATCACCGATGATAGCCGACATTTTAGGATTAAAGACAGGTGCACGCCTCAACAGTCATCAGTCTATCCAGGTTGATCGAACCACCTAAAGCCCTAAGGCACCTGGCCATTGGGAACACCTTACCCTCTCACGACGCTCGGTCAATTGAGAGACACCTTTCCGTAAGCCCTACGACGCTCGGTCATTGAGTTCCCTTTCTCTCTTACGACGCCCGGTCACCGAGAGACACCTTATCAAAAAAAAAAAAAAAAAAAAAAAACTTATTCCCTCTCACGACGCCCGGTTAAAGAGAGAAACATCAGCTACAAAGCCCTACGACGCCTGGTCATTGGATTCCTTCCACTTTCTTACCTAAAATTATTAGAGGAACTACTTATTGTAATATATTTCTGTATTTAAGATCTTTTATAATAAAAGGTGATGGAAAAGTCCAAATTCCCGTGTACGATAATTGCTCTACCTTACATAAACTGAGATAACTTTACATGGTAGATGCGTCGGCGTCTATGTACAGACACTTCTTAAGGACTTTCCTACGGGACGCTCTTTTTATTAACGGAAAAACGGACTTGAAAACTTCTAAAATACAGTGTATTAGTGTTGGTGTTACTAAGGCAGGATTATATGAAAATAATATTCGTGTTGTTATAGCACTCTCATTACTCTTAGCAGTCAATTGATTCGTTTTAGGCTAGCAGGTATTTATGCCGACAACTAGATCTGGAAAAAATACGTATAGAGAGAACGACAATAATATGGCAGAATCAGGCTCCGGGATACCCGCGAATGTTCCCCATCTAACTAGATACTCAGGTCACAGTAGAGACGACCCGGATCGATTTTTTACGTTATTCGATCATTTGGCTTTACTCCAGGCATGAACCCACCAAAAGAAGAAAGAAATTCTCGTGATGTATTTACAGGATGTAGCTCTCGATTTTGTATTGCAATTACAAAATCAGAATCAGTTTAACGCCCTAGATTACGACCAACTTAAAAGTAAATTAATTTCATTGTTTCGTCCAAATTTGCCAGCATATAAGGCAGAATTAGAAATTTCCCAAATACAGCAGAACGTAAATGAGTCGGTCGATTCATATTTCTTAAGGAAATTAAGGGCCATTAGACAGCTAATGCCAGCGGCTTCGGAGGAACAGAAAACCCATTTTCTTTCATTTAGATTACAGAGAAATTTATTACAGAAGATAGCGTTGGAATCCTTTCAAACAGTCCAGCAGTTGCAGGATCGACTCCACAAATTAGAAAAGGCTCAGGACCTCATGCAGAAGAGGAACTATGTGGAATTATCACAAGCAAATCATCTCTTTAATTAGTCAACCTAACCGCCCTTCAACATATCCTTTAAACGACTTTCATAACCAAACGAATCCTAGTTTGTTAATGCCAACCTATGCACAACAGTCAACTTCTACTGTGCATCACACCCAACCTGCTCCTTGTTATTCGCAATCATTACCTTCTGCACCTCCATTGCAGAATATTTCCCCTCCACAGTCAATTTCCATTCAACCTGAAGTTTTAAATCCGCACCCCCACCAAAGTCAAAACCCGCCATCACAACCCCCTCATTCGGATCTCACTAAACTAGCCAATCAAATGGTCGAATTATTATTAATGGTATCGCAGAATGCCATGAAGATTAATTTCAGGCGTAATAACGGAAGAAAACATCGTCAAGGAAACGGACAAAAGGCGGGCGCAAAGAATACCAACAAAGGAAATAACGGTTGTAGGCAAAACAAAAATTTTGTAAAAGGCGATAAAATATCTGTATGCCCAATATGTTATAAGAAGAACCACGGCGCATCTTCGTGTTGGAATAATCCAAAAAATTCCAACCAGGGAAACACTTTGGTGGGCTCGCAGGCCAAAGTCAGGCCTCGCGGACCATTCCAGAAAAGCCACACAGAAACCACCACAATTAAAAAACCGTTAAATTCAACAAGATAGCGCAAAAGCGGAAAATTTTAGTAATATGGAGGACATTTTTTTCACTCACGCGACGTACAACGATCGCCGAGAACATGTCAACCTGGGGACAGACAATAATAAATTATTACTTAATATTAAGGTAAATTCAAGCAGTCTACCAGTAATAATAGACACAGGATCCAGTCTTAGTCTATGGTCCAGACGAGACGTACCTCCAAATTACAAATTAATACCATTTCAGACACGTATCAAGGGCATTGCTAATAAATTTCTGACTTTGAAGGAAATAGCCCTAATTAAATTTAAAATTGGCACCACTACCTTTTCACTTTATTTCCGCATTATAGATGCTGACTTTAATCCGATTTTTGAGAATTACATTTTCACCAGACTTTTTTCTCAAATAGACCTAGAGTATAATTCTATATCATTATATAGAAATCGTAGAAAGCTTATAATTCTCAAAGAAAAAAGGGAAACGGAGGAAATATCGCAAGCAACTACTCGTTCTTTGTACTTGCAGAGAAACGCAAATGTATTCACAGTTAGTAAAATTACGATCCCAGCAAAATCACATTTCTACTTTCCTGTTTCAATTCCGAAGAAGAATCATGACGCAGCATTTTACATTGTCACTCCACTGCAATCAATATTAGAACAATATGGATTGGAGGCAATGACCATGCGAGTACCGAGTAACGACCTTACGTTATTAATCTCAAACCCTACGGCACGCATAATAACTTCAAGTAAAGGTACTCCAGTGGCGTATACAGAGGAGGACGTGGAAGAATTTTCTTTCAAAATAGAAGAAGAAAAGAAAAAAACATCAATTTAGAACTCAAGAAGAGATACAGGAAAGATTAAGACAGATCGCTAAAACTTTTAACATTGACATTTTCAATATAAATCCCGACTTACCGGAATACCAGCGAATAGCTGTAACCAATTTATTGTACAAATACAGGGATGTTTTTTCATACAGTCCGGAGGATATAGGTTATTTTAGGGGATACGAACATAAAATACGCATAGATAAAAGTGCGTCATTCCATCACCGTTCCCCACCTATTCCATTAGGAATCAGGGACCAAATTGATAAGTAGATACAACAACTGATAGACGCCAAAATCATAACTGAGTCACAGACGAGTAGTTACTCTTCGCTTCTAATTGCGATCAAAAAACCCAACAGTTCAGATTTCAGGCTTGTGTTGAATCTACAGGCGTGCAATAGTTACACCAAATATTTAAGCATCCCGTTTCAGTCTACAGAAGACGTTTTGCAGGTTTTAAAAGAGAAAACCCTAATTTCGACCTTGGACATTTCGCAATCGTATTTTCAAATCTTATTGCATCCAAAGAGCACTAAATACATGACTTTTGAGGTTAACCATACACGCAAATGCTTTAAATTTCTTAGATGCGTAATGGGCTACGGCTCAAGTTCCCAATCTTTGACTATTGTAATTAAAATGATATTAGATGGCTTACCAAAATGCATTACCAATTTTGCAGATGACATGGTGATTGGTTCATATACGTGGGAACAACTTTCAGATTTTGAGCTTTTATTGCAAAAACTACGGAAGCATGACTTTAGAGCCAATCCCAAGAAGACACACTTGCTATATAGAGAACTCCCAGTATTAGCATTCCTTGTATCCGGAGAAAAGATCAGCATCTCACCGAAAATAGTAAATAAGATAAAGAAATTTAAGAAACCGACTACTAAACGAATACTCAAGAGCTTTATAGGTCTTTGCTCTTATCTTCGAAGTCATATTAAGGACTTCACGGCCAAGGTAGAACCATTTCAACAGCTCCTTACTAAAAACGCTAAATTCAAATGGACCGAAAACCACGATGAATTATTTGAGAAGCTGAAAGAAGACATCTTGAATGCCCCATCTCTCTACCATTTCGACGAAAAGCTAGAGATAAGACTCTATACAGACACGAGCTCACACCAACTTGGGGGAGGGTACTAGCTTGTTATGACCCCAAAACAGATTAAGAAAGAATTGTTTCCTATTGCAGCCGTCGTCTTACAACTACCGAGTCTAAAAGTTCAGTCTGGCAAAAAGAACTATACGCTATTATCTATGCTTTACGCAAATTCAGATATTTCCTACTTAATCGTAAGTTTAAATTGTTTACAGACGCTTAATGTCTTACTTCTCTACACACGCATCCGGACAAAGTAGGAAAATACACGCGTTAGAGACTTTTCTTAGCCGACTATAATGTTGACGTCTGCTATATTGAAGAAAAGAAGCACCCGGCCGATATCACCAGCCGCTTAGAACAAAACAGCAATGATAATCAAGAAGAGCCGGACCTACATTAGGCAATCGAGGATATGCATGCATACCGTTCTAATTTTTTAGAAGAACCAATTCTTCAGATACAACAACCAGGACCTTTGAAGAACTTACGGGAAGAACAGCGCAAAGTTGACTCGTACGTTGACATAATATCAGTTTTGAAAGGAAAAGAACCAACAAAAAGTTCTACTATGAGAGCAGCTAAGTATTTTCGCTTGAGGAACAACCTACTTTACCGTACACAACAACATCCAGAACTTGGATTAATTTATCTTTTGTGTATCCCGCAGGCAGGACAATGGTTCGAGTCTATTCACAAGGATCCGTCAGCGCCCCATTTTGGGTTTCCGAAGACATATGAGACCGTCCTCAATAAATACTACATGCCAAACATGAAGTCATACTTATCGTCTAGAATTAAGAACTACAGAGAGTGTCAACTTTTAAAGAAACTCCGGAAAAAGCCACAAGGAGAACTCCTTCACCACCCGCCAGACCTTATAGGAGAACTATGGATGTTTGACGGTTTAGGACCTTATCCGCGTGCAAAAGGGAAACCAAAATATGTTTTAGTTGCCATCGAAACAAGCACTCGTTATATAGTGACGAAAGGTGTTAATAGCATCACGACAGATACAATTGAACAATTCTTATTGGAAGAAATTATTTTAAAATTCGGCGCCTTTCGTTTTCTTCATTTGGACAAGCATCCAGTTCACAGAGCGAAGAAACTCCAAAAACTAGGAGAAATATACAATTTTAAATTTAAGTTCTGCCCTGCTTTTAATCACCAAGATATAGGATTAGTCGAGGTCATGAATAAAACTGTACAGAATTCCTTAAAATTTTTCGTCCAACAAAATCATGGAACATGGCCAAAACTATTACCTCACATCACTTTTGGTTTAAACAGTTTCGTCCAATTAGGAACGAAGAAATAAAGTTTCTTTCTAATGTTCGAGTACGAACCGAGGACAATCGGTGATTGCCAATTACAGACTGCTCCCCAAATACAAATCGAAAGAGACCAAATTGTAAAATTAAGAGAAAAAGTACGTCAAAATTTACTAAAGGCTCATGAACAACAAAAGAAATATTTTGACAAGAAACATAAGCAAGAAACTTTCCACAATGGAAATAAAGTATTAATTTATTTTCCTTTTTGACGGATCGGTGAATCATCAGAATGGACCGACAAATACTGCGGACCGCCCACATTACTTTCAAAACTAAATAATAATCTCTACCGAGTTCGCATGCCCCACACTTTCAGGAAGAGAGAAGAGAATATCTCTATAGAAATAATAAAACCATATTATGATGGCGAAGAACATTTATAATACAGGGATAATAAAGTACGCAATAGTTAGGAGGAAGAATAGAAGAGGTAAGAAGAGAAGAAAGAAGAATAATATGATTCCAGCAGATACGAACCAGCGACACGCGCCGAGCACTCTTCATGTTTCAGCGGCAGAGTGAAAACGAAAAAAAAGAAAGAAAAAAGAAAATAGCCAAAACATTGAGGATTAGTAAACAAGATATGTAATATGATAAGGCTAACTATTTGAAGTGACCAAATCTAGTACATACCTTAGTATTCACATTGCAACAGATCCCTTGTCTTTTTTTTCTCTTATAATTCCTCACCTCACTGCATTCTGTCTTTTAGACTGCCTGCATACTTACGATTTCCTTCAACGAACAAAATTGCAAAACAGCATTTTTCTTTCCGCCTCTAGCGAATGAACTTCACAAGGCCAGCAACAATATTTTTTCGCTTCTCCGCTGCGAATCATATAATTGTCTCTAACATAATAAACTACATATACAGTGTTCAGAAAATCAGGGTTTTCAATTGACAAACTTTCTTCCGTCATGCATACGTTTATCCTCCTAGCGACTTTAACCATTATATAAGTGTGTTCTGTCATCTATTTCCTACGACTAGTGAAAACTAGACCGATATTAGATATATTTATAATAGCATCCTACGACGTGCGAACTTCACAAAATATACTACGGACATTCCTATCAGTGACGTAGTTATAACTACTAATTATAACCACCAAAGACCCGACAGCCTATCCTTTGAGGGAGATGAAGTAATGTATACGGATCGTGCTTAGGCTAGAGGACAAACTGTTAGTGCTTCAACTTTAATTTTTTATGTGATAGTGTCTTATACAGTGTTATATAAGTGACCAGTGCTTTTCACATTGATTTTGTGTTTAAGTGTTTCAGTGCATTCCAAAAAAGGAAAGGGACGGTCTTGATATTTTTTTCTAATGTTATAGTAACTTCAGACCATATCGCTGTTAACAGTGAGACAATTTCGTTGCTACTTTGCAAGAGAATTGCGGACATATGGCCCTATCTTAAAAACATAATGGCTTTATATCCGCATAAAGTTCAAAAATTGAGTTTTAATGAAACAAAAATTAAAAAATAGCGAGGAATTACCCATGCACAAAATCTCTTAAGTTATTTCTCTGTATTATTCAGTTCATGTACACTCCTGCTCATAAAACCTCGACGGCCTTCTAAAGCTGTCTAATAAATAAACCGAAATCCTTTTCAATGTTCAAAGGTTTGCACAGAAGGAGATGCTTTTTCCATACTTTTATAGTAGTAACGTGCACAATGTACAAGAAGATTAAGCTATCTGCACGCTGCCATTAAACAAATATATTACTGACATGGAAAACAATCACAAGAAATAACAATTCGTATTTAAATACATATATCCTTTTTAGCATGGTACCGAATTATGTCTATGATATATTATTCATGTTTTGTGGAGAATTTAAGTTTCATTAATAAAGATTATGCGTATACAACTGGATGACGGTGCATTTGGACCGGTGTGGCGAAAGAATACAAAATACGCTATTGGTTTGTGAAACACCTGTCTGTGGCACAATATTAAAAGCTGTTGAGCTCCTGATGAGCTCCTTAGGAACCCCATGGAAGCGGACTCTTAGAAAACTTTCGTGCAGTTGCAGGTGATTCAGACATACACCATACCATTGTCGTTCGACGGCTCCGTCCAATCGCTAATTTGAAAAAGTTGGACTCGTGAATGCCACATAAGTTGACACTGGCCAAGGATAGAGGTGAGCAGTTTTGAGGCTGCTGGATCGTAATCAATATACAGTACAGTTTTACAAAACTACCCTCCACCCGAAGAAGGTATTGTTGCTGGTATGGTGGTTTATGGTGGATGTAATCGAGGCAAACTGTCACTGTGAATCGTTACAATGCTGAACTTCATGAAATGCAATAAAGCAGAAATTGTGTTCTTATGTTAAACGCCCACATTTCGCTCGAGAACGGTGCAGATTCTCCATGAGCTACAGTATCAAACCCTTTCTCATCCATCGTATTGTCTTGACGTGTCTCACTTACTACCATCTCTTCCGTCATCTCAATCACTTCTTGGCACGGAAGAACTTCCCTGATAATCGGGTGGTGCAGCTTACAGTAGAGAGCTTTTTTGCATCGCATACTTCACTCTTTTCCGTCAACCGTGGACTAACCAGATATTGTAGATTTTTTTTTAGTTCCTTTCTTTGAAAGTGACATACGTCAGTTGAACATTTCAATCGCACCAATTAAGTAGTACTTAAACTAAATTATAACCCTTCATCTTTTTGTCTCTAATGTATACTGTTTAATAAAAACTTATTAGGTAGATGTTCCCTTTGCAAAGGTGTGCATCTTCACTAAAAATTGATCAGAGTTATAGCTGGAAACGTGCATGTAGTGTGAAAGTGGTAACTTGAAATCTGGACCTTCAATACTATCGAGTACATCATCGTGTTGTTATAAAGAATTACAAATAATAATTAAATAAATAAGTAAATAGATATGCTACGAGACAGATTGCCTAACTTGAAGTGAACATAAAATCACGAAGAAAAGAAAGTTGCAAGAGATCAAGAGTGTATATGTCTGTTTCATAGCAATGGCTTCGTGGGATATGATTTGTGTATGGTGTTATTTATTTAAGAACCATGAGAAATTGAGAAAAATACGAAATTAAAACCTGTGATATCTTGTAAACAGTATTTTTTTCAGCATACTAGATTACTGGTTTGGTCTAACTTTAAAAATTAAATAAAGTAAAAAGATTATTTACCTTGCTTGTGTGTTATGAATTTATCCAAATATTGTATATGTCGAATTTTTCGCTGATTGTTATCAGCATTGACAAGACATAGGTAAGAAAAAGGGAGTTTACTCTGGATAGGGTGATGAGAATTGATTACACGGCGAATAATTGTATACTCTAACATATTTACACTAATAAACATAAACATGTTGTGATTTCCAAAGTAGGTGGTTTTATTTTAGTTTAGCGTCCCATGATTATGCTCCGAGGTTAAGGGAGATGGAGAAATGGTAATGAACGAAAGGATGGAAGGACACGAAAGAACGTTGTAAAAAACACGCATGCGGTGTTAGTCCGCTACAAAGCCCACTTGGTGCGAGAGCTGGGATCGAACTAGATAGCCCACAGACATAAGACGATCTCTCTACCACTGAACCCCCGCAGATTTAGTTGTGTAGATATGTTAGGTTATGCAGTTATTACATGTGTAATTAATTCCCATACGTCCTATACTAATTTTATTTACTTTTTATATTGCTCACAGTAGTTAGCGAAAATTCGAAGTTTGTATGTCTTTCTGAATAAACCTGTAATAGGATACGAACAAGCAAAGTGAAAACCTGCTTATTTTTTCAAGTTTATTTTCGAGTTAATTTTTCAAGACAGCTTTTCAAGTGATTTATGTTGTTGTTGTTATTATTATTATTATTATTATTATTATTATTATTATTATTATTATTATTATGTAAATTCCGTATTAGCTGAGATATATTGAATTGGAACTAAAATGGACGGTTTTGCACAATTTTAATGTAACAGCCTTTGATCAATCAGATTTTGATAGATGTTTGATGTGGCTATTCACTATTCACGATTAGTTGGTATATAAACAGTGCTTTCTCTTCTTTCTTTACAATTTGTTCCAGTGTTGGTCTATTTTTTAAGAAATTTAACTGGACTTTAAACTTAATGAAAAGAAACGTAGGGAGAGAAACTAAGGTAATGGCAGCTTTCGAATTACTTACTTCAGGGTTGCCACAGACCTGGAAAGTCATGGAATTTGAAAGTGGTCAATGAAAGTCATAGGAACAAGGTCAAAAGGGATGAAAGTCATGGAAAGTCATGGAAAATTGTATGAAGATGTGTTTTAAATTATTTTGCTGTTTTAATACTTTTTCACAAACTAAGTGGGTATCTTAGTAATGGTAGTAGTACATAGTTTTTGTTTGTGTGATAATAATAATAACACTGTGCAACACGAAATATGTCCTTTACATGAAAATATGTTTTTCTTATGTATTTTTGCATGAGAAAATCGAATCTGTAATTACTTTTTGTGTATCACATACCAATTTGGTGAAAAATTGAAAAGTTTGAAATTTTATACAGTGAAATAGCGTATTTTTACGAGTGGTGATGAAGTATTTTTGCCACCATTACATATAAAACTTGGGTTGATGACGATTTTTGTTAATTCACTAAATAGAGAAGGTATTGCTTTTACGCATCTTAAGGAGAAATCCCCGAACTTAAGGATGAGTATTTGTTGGTCCACAGGTTAAAATAGTCATGCAGGATGAAGATTTTGAAACTAAATTCTTTGAAATTGAGAAATTAGCTTGGCTGTTATTTAAACTAGTATGTTGAAGATTTCTCAAAAATGTAAAAGCTGAAAATTATGAAGCTATTATTAGTGACATGATGCGGAATTTTCAACTCATGGGATGCAACATATCATTAAAATTACACTTTTTGCACCCACATCGTGACATTTTCCCTCAAAACTTCGGCGTAGTAAGTAATGAACACGGAGAACGGTTTCATCAGGACATTGTCACATTTGAAAAGCGTTACAGTGGGAAATAGACTGAAAGTATCTTGCTGAATATTGCTGGTCTATCGTCAGAGAGATTCCAGAAGATGTCTACAAGCGTAAGCGACCAAAGAAAGTATTTTAAAATGTAAGTCAACAAAATTTAATGTTAGTATAATACGCCTTCCCAGCCTACATTAGATAGTAAATATACGTAAATATGTACATTTCGTATAATGTGTTGTGGTCTGCCCAACCAAAACATGATGTGATGGAACATTTTTGTTTCCACCAATGAATTCAGCACCTGTCATTTAGTTAAAATCACATAATTTCATTTGAAGGACAGAAAAAAGTTTAAATTTGTTGCACACTGTAAAAAGTCTTCTTGAAACTACAACATACGAACAACCCAGTGATGACAGAAGAAGTAATATGACCTACTGTTTTGCTGAGGGTTATTGTTCTAATGCATATAAGGGTTAGGGAATGTTTACGACGAAGAGATAAAACTCTGGCGAAGAGATCGCTATGATATGGAAACGTTATTGCTATAATAAATATATTTTTATTTATACTTATTTAAAATATTAATTACAATCAATAGAAACCATATGTACATATATCAGAAGAATATTTTAGCAAATAATGTAATTAGTTTGTGAATTTCTATATAGAAATATCAATAAAATAAATGTTTGCATATACAATAGATCTACCCAGTCTGTTTTATAGGCAAAAGAATAAGGTTTGTTAACTGGTATGGATCATCTCAATATCGTTTTTGGTATAGCAGCAATAGCATGCTGAACATTAAGTGCGGCCTTTTGCCCCGCTTTACGAGAGAAGAAATATCTCCTCCAGTTCCCTTGCAGGCGGCAACGTACCAAGAACTGACGAAACGTTGGACCGCAATGGATATATGTTGTATTAAGAAGGATGCTGAACGAACATCTCCAGAAACGATAGATATGCGTTTGCCTACCTCTCTGATAAAATCAAGGCTTCTAGAACCCCATGCCCCACTGATCTCGATGGCTATTGGAGCAAAAATAAATTTGTCGAAGAGATTGTTGTATTTTCTTGCCTTTCCTGCCTCTCTACGTCTAGCAACTTCTCCAGCATTCATAACAGTAAGTGGGAGGCTTGAATGGACAAATGTGTCCGAACATGTAAAATCCTATACTAATGATTTGCCTCTCATCCAAGGTATTAATGTCATGCCGTCAGGTCGTTTACCATCAGAACGACAACAGGCTGACGGTTCACGAATGGAAGGAATTCCTGCCGTTGTGAAGGCTCGCAAAATGAGGTCATTAACAGATGAATGTCTGGTGTTTCTGCCAATGCTCTTCATGCATGAGAGGTCATGCAGCCCGCGTTGGGTAACTTGATCACCGCAAGCTGGACATTTTTTATTTAATTTTAGCTTTGACAGTTCTAAAAAAAAATTATTTATCTTTTTAATTATTTTGCTATTTTTTCACAGAATATCTTTTCCAGAATGATTTATTTAATGTTTTATTTGTTGTATTTTTCAGTAACATCACAATGTGACAAAAAAAAAAAAAAAAAGACTACATTCAGCAACCAGTGGCTGTAACTGTCATATCCTGCATTTGTTGGATGGCTGAAGAAATCAGAGGACATACATCATGCCTATTGCAGCCTGTGCAAAAAGGACGTGTCTTATCTAACATAGGAATAACAGCAACCACATCCCATGCAATGAGATCGGGTCACCAAAAGATGCTTCTTCTCAAGTCATCACACCCGACCATAGGAACTTTTTTCAAATACAAGACTGACTGCAACAGTGGTGAAAACAGTGCTGAACAAAGTGCAATTCAGGGTCCTTCGACATCTACCAGTGACACAAACTCGCACAACGTTCTGTCAAGTGTTGCGTGTGCTGATATAACTTCTGCGGAAATCCGATGGGCTTTGAAATTTGTGGAAGATAAATTGTCTCGTAACTCCTGTGAAAGGATTAGTTACGATTGGCGGTGTTATCTATGTTTCATGATAGTGCACGGGATTTCAGGTCCATGTTTCATGATAGTGCAATTGCCAGCAAATTTCAGCTGGGAAGAACAAAGTATTCATATGTTATAAATCATGGCCTAGCTCCATACTTTGATACTGAACTGAAAGACAGATTGAGGTGCTGTGAGGACTTCGTGATTTTTTTTGACGAAGCCTTGAATAATGTTGTCCAAAAGACTTAGTTAAACCTGTGTATTAGGTATTTAGACACTAAAAGGAACCTTGTGTATACACAGTACTTGAACAGCATATTTTTTAATGTAACCACAGCAGGTGACATTCTGGGACCCTATGCCCGTCTACATAGCAGATCTACCAAGAAGAAGTGTGTTGCAAGTATCCATGGATGAACCTGATGTGAACTTGAGTTTCTTGAAGAAACTGAAAGAGGACATGTTAGCAGAAGATCCAATTGAAAAGCAACTATTTGATATTGGCATTTTTGTCGGTTACATGTCGTTCATGGGTGTATTGGTACTGAAATGCGAGGAGTTGGTTGGGAGGTAAACTTATTTCTGAGAGATTTGTACTATATTTTTAATAACTCACCAGCAAGACGTGGAAAATATACAGCAGTCACAGGTAGCTCAATGTTCCCTATGAGGTATTGCTCAACAAGAGACTGGAAAATGAAAAATGCACTGAAGTGGCATTGCAAATATTTTAGGATGTAAAAAAGTACATTCATGAAACAAAACCATTAAATTCTGAGCCATACAAAAGGGTTACTCAGCACATGCAGGACCCCTTTCTGAAATGTAAATTGAGTTTCTTTAAGATCATCTCATGTGATTGCCAAGGCTTTTTTAGAAGGTTCCAAGCTTCGGAGGGTCCTCATGGCTCGAATTGTCAAACCAAGAGTAATGGAAGAAGCTACTACTGTCAAGCAGCTGTATACTATATACATGGATAAAGAGTCAGATGCCTTGCTTCTTGCCTCCAAAGTAGACATTGGATTCGAGTGTGAAAAGTTTTTAAAAGAAGTCAAAGGTGTAAAAGATGTAAGTGTTTTACAGTTTCGGAATGAGTGTAGGACATTTCTCATGAGAACGGTGGACAAGTTGAAAGAGAGATGCCCCCTTCAATATCCTAAAGTGAGAGGAGTGTCCTGTTTTGATCCAGCAATTATAATGAACGAACCTGAGATAGGGAAATCTAGAGCAAATGTTCTCCTTAAGGGACTCTTCAGTTTAAGCAGAATAAGTGGAAGTGTTGCAGAGAAGGCAAAGCATCAATAGTTTCAGCTATGTTTGAGGCAAACGGTTCTTTGAAGAACATATTCGAAGAACATGCTAATAAACCACAGCGATTAGATTATTTCTATTTACGTATTCTTCAGGATAAAATGTATGCTGAACTGTGGCAAGTTGTAAAGCTAGTGTTGATTGTTTCGCATGGTAATGCATCTGTGGAGTCTGGATTTTTGATCAACAAAGACTTCATGGTTGAGAATTACAGTGAGTTCAGCATCATAACACAGAGAACTGTTTACGAGGCCATTCAGTTTCATGGTGGCAGAGAACATGTAACTGTTACAAGTAAAATATTGGGATCTGTTCAAGCAGCAAGACAGAGGTATGGAAGTTTTTTTGGAAGAGGCACAAAAGCAGAAGACAGAGGAAAAGAAAGAGAAAAATAACTAACTTAGGATTGCAAAGGAACTACAGAAACTACCAGACGAGAGAAAGGTCATTAGGATAAAAGCAGATAGAATAAGAAGCAGTTGCAGAGAAGATCGGACGGTTGGAGAACGAAGAGAAAAAGTGAACCACTATTATTATAACAAATCACTTGTTAACACATAACAAATCATTTAGATTCATAGAGAGCATTCAAGACAAGAATTTTTCTTGCTCTCACACAAAACTTATTGTATCCAGGAAAGTAAATTATTGTTATTTTTAAAACGCATGTTAAACATATACTTAACGAATCATTTAGACTGCATGGTGATGGTTTTCTTTCTCTCACACAAAACATATTATATCCAAATGTTATATGCATGAAAAAATATGTTGTAAAGTGTACAAAAGAAAGAAAATAAATAAGGTGTGCGTTGGGCGGCTAGGAGGATGGTGGAGGGCGTAAAAAAAAGTATTACTTTAATTTTTCATCTAGCGGTCATGGAAAATAAGTTCAAAACAGCTGAAGAGTCATGGAAAGTCATGG
The DNA here is from genome assembly GCF_964235325.1 of Thermobia domestica. Classification (NCBI taxonomy): domain Eukaryota; kingdom Metazoa; phylum Arthropoda; class Insecta; order Zygentoma; family Lepismatidae; genus Thermobia; species Thermobia domestica. Next base: position 219,723,235 of record NC_137462.1, on the reverse strand, counting down.
AAAATGATTTTAAAAATTTTATGGCAACTCTGTACTTGTTTCGTCATTCCTGTATTATTTTTTTTTTCTTTTTTAGAACAGTTGCAAAAATATAAGATGAGGTACGGGAAATAAATGAGAAAAATAAATAAATAAAATGCCACGAACTCCACATGTCTTCAAGGTTGTCTCCGTGTAGTGACTTTTATTTATACTATGAAAAAAATCCTCTTTCCCAACTCTCTCAAAAAAAAAAAAAAAATGAAAAAAGGAGAACTTAGATCCGAAAACTTTAAAAGAGAAAGCTAATATAGAAATTAAAAAATAAGGATGTTAATAACTCTAATCAATTTCTGTGTGTATGTTCATTTCTTTATTGCAATTTAATGACAATGTAAAATTTTCATTTCTGTTTTCTTATTGTATTATCCATATATGAAATTTCTCATACTTTTACAGGAAGCACAACTATTATTAATCATTTGAACAAATCCACGGTTGATGTGGAAACAGTTCTACCCTCTCCTAGCGTACCTTCTTCATCGCAGAAACTAACACCAAAAACTACTGAAAACAGGTGAGAAAATGTAGAATTGATATGCAACATACTGAACTGCAAAAGTCGATATGCGGTGCTAAGGTAGATTCCCTATATCCTAGACTGAATAATACTGTAGCACATACAGATTCACATATGATAGTATAATATTAAGGAATTTCATTAGAATTATTAAAAGATGAAATGAATATTTTTCGTATTAAGGAGCAAAATCATCATTTAGAAATATAAACAATATAGAATATTGTTCAGTATTTGCTTTATCCTATGAGAAATGATATCGGTGCGTACTCGTATTACCATATTATAACCATCTTAAGTGTTGTACCTCACTGAAGACCATTTGTCGCAGTTTAGAACACCCTAATCTACAGTCCTCCTCTGTCCATTTAATCTCCATCTGAAAGTAAGAATTGCTCTCTTTAATACTGCCCATTAGGGTGTCCCTTATGCATACCCAAAAAACGAAATTTGAGATAATCACTGGGCCACCTCTTATATTTTTTCCTTTCCATATAAAATGAATTTGAGCAAAATTTCAGTTTGATACGATAATAATTAGAGGTCGCTCAAGCTCAACAAAGTTTATTAGCTTTTTTCTATTGTAAGCCATTCATACAATTACAAGAGAGCCTTACCTGCGCAGGTCTACGTAACCGAATGGAAGAAAACATTTTGTTCGTAACACATTTGGTGTAAATACCACTTTTCACACATACACACATTATATACAATACATAATTACACACATACATCTCTAGTGATTTTCTTTACTAAGAGTTTCTTTCTTGCAGTTGGGGAAATTTCGTCTGTGCTCTTGGACAACTTGCAGCAAAAACTGTCTTTGAGGTTCATCACGAACAATCGCTCTGTTAAATTCTTGTGTTAGAGCAACTGCTCTTTCAGCACTATCATTCACAAGGTTCAAACGCCGAACAATTGCCAGTCCCATTTTAAAGTCTTCTCTTTCACCCCATGTACTTGGATCACTCTGCAGAAAGTGTGTAGGTATGCCAAGTCACTGAAAGAACAGAATCGATTTTCTGGTCACAAATGAATCAATTTCGGCATGCAAGTATTTGCTTGGGTTATCAATAATCTTGCGTTGAGACGGAGTATTTCCCCCTTCACGTTCTTTTAGAGCCTTTACCATTCTTCGTTTACACTCTAGCGACAACGTTTGGTCAAAATAAGCCAAAGCGACCAGCACCTCACTCAAATACCACAAATGTCTCATCAGCTTCTGAAGCGCAGCCTCTGCAACACGTGGAATCTTGCTCTTGAATTAAATAAGTCCTTGAAGTAGTTCCATATCACAAGCGGGAGCGAGTTCAGCATGCGTTGCTGTAAACCATGCTTTAACATAAAACACAGTCAAAAAATGCAGACTTCTTGGATTCCCTTTTCTGCCTGTTTGGTTATTCGAAGCTGAGAATTAAGCATGTAAATTTTGGAGCTGTATAGTGCCTTCGATAACCACCTGGCATGATGAATCGCACCTGGTCTTCTAAAGTGAACTCCTCTCTGTGGTTGCTGTCCAAGAAATATTACTATTAATTCTAGAAGTTCCAGATAATCAGCTCTGTAATGATCTGACTGCAATTGACGTTGTGCAAAATCCAGAACAGATTCTACGTTGTTTCCCAGTAAATCAGATATAACTTTGTTTAAGATACCGGGCTCATATTTGGTGAGATCGAGTTTGTCCCAAAATTGTTGTAATGTCTCGAACAATGCGACATTGGGCCCAGTCGTTACACTACCACAAACGCAAATTTTAAATACATTAGCAAGCATTAATTCCAAAATGTGATGATGACATGGAAAGTTAAGAAGTTTTCTTTAAAAGACGCTGTAAGTGCGTGCAGGTACCCGATGCATTCCCTGTATTACTCGCAGTTGTGTCAAAACACAGTGCAGCTACTCTGTCGGCAATTTTCCAGTCCTTTAACAATTCAACAACTGCTGTAGCTTGTGCAAAACCAGTGGTTCTTTCTAATTTTGCGGCTCCTAGCACTTTGTCTTCAGTTTTACCAGACAAGTCCCTAACAACCACAGGTAAACGTTCTATTTTCTTATTGTTGTACTCGTCTCCATTACTTTGCTGTCCCACTGAACCTGAAGTGGCCCCTCGATTTTAAATTTGGCTTTCAACATTTCCGCTGATGCTTTACGATGATTTTGCCGACTACGTAAAACTGTTGAGCGGTTTATAGCTAGTTTAGTTGTATCATGTCCTAAGCTCTGTGCAGTAGCAGTTATTAAATACGTTGCTTTCCTAACGCTCACTTTAGTTCTATCTAATGTTGCACACAATTCAGAAGTAAACACACACTGTCTTGCTTGTTTCTTTGGTGTTACCTTCTGTAGAGTTGGTTGAAAGTTGTGAGTAAAAGTGTCATTAGAAATTCCATTTGAGTCGTCACCTTCGAGTTGAAACAGAACAAATACTTGCATCCAAAGTCACCACTGTTTCCTTGCTTTGACGTTCCAGTTCTTTCTGTTTTATTTTGTTAAATATTTTCTGTCTCTCTCTAGATCTTGACTCTCTCACGGCAAGTGTTTTATCCACACCACCCATTATTCCTGGGCGGCCAGATTATCGTTGCGCTATGAGGAAGTCTATCTTCTTTATTCTTCATCACATCCAATGCATTAGCACAAGCGATATCAAACATTTTTTTTCTAATTCACCCACAAACTGTTTTTCATTATTCACTTGTGTATTAGTTTTCCTACTGGCATTTTTCTTTAATTTGGACCACTTCTCAAATAACTGTTCAACTTTGGTGACCGTGTGCTTCCTCGCACGAATTGGAATGCGTGCTCTTTCCCTAAATTCCTCAACTTCTCGCATTACACAGTGTGAACTTTCTCGTACAGTCTTTTTCAACAATAGGTGATGATGGAAAAACAATTTCAGGACCTGTTTATTGGAAGGGAGTTCGCTACCTAGTATCACATGGTCTGTGCTGCCCAGCAAGTAAATTTAACTATTATTTCTAGTCGAGTAGGAGGTTTTCTTTTTCTGTTCCATTTCTCATTCAAAATTAATGCACCGAGATCCTCTCAAACGTCTTACTGATTGATGGTACACCAAACACCACGATCTATTAGCGTACCAGATACAGTAAAGAGAGCCAGTTTCCTTAACCAAGTTTAAACTCCCAGTTTGCACGTAAATGACAACGGTAGTTTGGTTATTTAATAAGAGAAAGACCTTAAAATTGATCTCTAAATATAAATTGGAACAAAATCCTGCACACAGATTAAAGACGTTAAACAGGAAGGCAATTCTGTGCACATTCCACAAGAAATTATTATCAATGGCTCTTTTCTTTTGTTACAATAGTTCTGCTATCTGTTGGACATCTCTTGAAGTATATACGAATAGCAACTTTCTGTATATCTGATTTCAAAAGGCTTGAGCGACCAGTAAATATTTGAATACTAAAGAAATTTTTGATGTGTAACCTATTCTAACGAAAAAGAAAAGAAATAACGGGTGGCCCGCTAATTTTCCCAATTTTCGAAAATAAGGGACACCCTACTGCCCATCAATTGCAATCTTGGTGCCTTCTACCATACATTTCATCAATTCCTTAAGAAAATAATATAAAGAAGGAGATATTTCGGACCCCATTTCGATAAACAGATATATCAAATGCATTATGTAGATAAGTTTCCAACTAGTTTAAAGCATATGAATGTTTTCCCTGGGGCCAACATGTTCTGGGATAAAATCTCCTTAAATCCAACTGTTCAGCTGAAAAATTTACCTCGGAGGAAAGTGGCAAAAACAAGAAGTTGGAAAAGGCAAAGTGAGAAATAAAATCGTTAGAAAGTTTGGGAAAAATATCTAATTTTACAAAAAAGGAAAAGAAAGAAAAATATTAACGGAAGTAGGATTATTTCAGATTATGCGCGCTTGAGATCGCAGAGGAACAGAGAAAGCGATACACTATCGTGAATTTAACAGGGCTAAGAGACTATGGGTTATACAAGAAATATGTAGGAAAATCAGGTAAGAAAGGCAAGAAAGAAGGAAAAAGGATATATGAGAAATTTTAAACAAAGATTGCGAAGGAAAGCAAACAAAACTAACGAAGTATCTATTAAGACTTGTGATGACAAAAAGAGAAGGGAAATGTAAGCACATGTATGTGGGAGAGGAAAGCTCCGCGGTAATAGAATGGAAGTTAGGAGGAACAATTATGATTCCAAAAATTGAGAATGGATAAAACACACAAGCAGCTGCAGAAATGTTCAATGCAGAAAGTGTAGATGATGAATTTCATGCGCGATTTTCAGAAAAAAAAGAATAGTATAGAAGTACGAATCGGTTATGTAGTCTAGGTATTGAAAAGCAAAACGAATTAAGTGAGGATGATATTATTAGGGGATGAGTTCGGAAAGACTCGTAGCAAGACGAAGAATTGAAGGGCAAGAGGTATAAATATAGTAAAGCTAATTAAAATTATAGGAGAAGAAAACGAAGAAAGATACACAATGTAATAAAATATGTGAGACGGAAAAGTAGCCAAAAGGTTTTTAGCAGTACTAATGATTCCATTGGGTAGGAAATCGAATTAAAAAAGAATGAGACTATAATTAGTCTTATATCGCATGCACCAAAAATTCTGCTGTGTGTATTGTTTAGAATATAGGGGTGAACAAATTAGAAAGTATAAAAGGAATCATTTCGATCAGGGGGACAGAGGAGGCTAAAGGTACTAAAGATGTTGTTGATTTACTGCGAGTAGTTAGTGAAAGGTTTCTAAACAAAAGAAAGAAGCGCACATTGTTTCTTGATTTTGACAAGGCTTTTAACTAGATAAATTGGAAAATTTTGGTACAGACACTTTAAATAAATGGGTAGAATGGAAAGATCAAGACTCATAAAGAAAAATATATATATATATATATATATATATATATATATATATATATATATACTGAGGTGAATTAGAAAGAAGAAAGCAAAGGAAAATGAAGTTTAAAGGGGACTTTGGCAGGGCGTTGTCTTTTTCCATTAAAAAAATGGTTTGCCGAAGGTAATTATATTTCAGTAGGAGATAAAAGAATTAAGTGCATTCACTTTCAAGATGATAAGGCTCTTATTGCGGAATCTAAATAAAAAATTAGCATAAATTTATAAAGGTTTTAAAAGAGCTGTGGAGAATGTAGGGTAAAGATAAATACTTAGAGGAAGAAACACTATGTTAATTGTAACAAAAGGAACTGTAGCAAGCATAAAATATGAAGGAGGGAAGAAAATAGAGTAGGTGACTAGTTTTCGGCATCTAGGTAGTGTTATTTGTAGAGATATGAAATCGTACACATCGTACTGTATTTTTGGTTGGTTAGTTTTCACGACAGCAGTTTCACAAAACTTTATACTGAATAATTTAAAGCTTATTTGGGCTGCTAGCCCAAATATACTAACGTTAATTTGACCATTTTTATCATATTATTTATGATGCTAGACAGATGTATATCCCAGAAAGTAAAGTGAAACTAATAGAAATTGAATTCTTTATGAATTTGAAATAATTGTAGATACGTGAAATACATAATTCTATTGTGGGAATACACTTGTTTAAGAAGAGCGAAATATAGTTAATATTTATAACCCGCATACACAATATTTTCAGCAGGTATTAAATATCAGTTGCAAGCAATACCGGAGTTTTGTCGAGAGCAAATCTAGATATCTATCATTCAGCTTAATGAATATATGCTTGCTAATAACGTGGAATTACCCACCGTTTTGCCCCGTACTTCCACTTTGTTTACAGAACGCCTCAAAATCAAAATCAAAATACACATCTCAGGCGAACAGCAACACGAGCAATTAGATTCCTTTTGCGCATATCCAGCCAACCTGCATGAAATTCAAAAAAGAATCTATGGGACCTGACCGTATACCACCATGCATTATCAAGGACTCTTCTTATAGTCTTAAATATCTGCTACACTTCGTATTAAGCTCTCCATTAACACATGTGTAATATCCTGATAAATGGAAAATAACCTACTTTTTAAACTCATAAATAGTCAGTGTACATGACATCCAGAATTACGGGCCTTTCCTGAACCTTAGTTTTCCCTAAAGTGTGTGAGTAAATAATATGTGCGCATACGTTTAAGTACTTTCACCAAGCCTTATCAAAACATCAATGTGGATTTACACCGTGTCGCTAAATTACATTTCATCTTCCAATAATAACTGGATTTATAACAAACTAAACACAAGGAGCCAAGTTGATGTCTTTTGTGATAACTTTAGTCAAGCATTTAACGCTGTTGATCGCAATATTTTAGTTACGAAACTAAAATAATTATATTTTTCTGTACCTACCGTCAGATTTTTCGAAACATATCTAAGAAATCAATTATATACAGAGGCCGTTTGAAATAGGTATGACATGTCCTTCTGGAATCCTTCAAGGTCAAATTTTGGCCCTCTATTGTTTAACGTGATTATTCATGATGTAAAAGTAGTTGACTAGTGTAGTCTACCTTTACGCAGATAACCTCATCCTCTATGAAGAAACAATTTCATTGATAGATTGGAACATACTACAGGTGTTCAAATAATATGTATAATTGGTAACTAAACAACTTGCCATTAACATTGCATATATAATTTTTGGTATCACTACAGATAAATCAAAACTAAACTACATTTATTTCGTAAAAGTAGAGGACATACTTAAGTCGGAAGATCGTGGTATTTTTGACTCTGCTACATTTCACTCACCATATTGGCCAACTTATAATGAACACTATAACATTTACCAGTAGAATAGAAAAGGCTTTCAAATCGATTCATTCCTTGAAGACATTGTACTGTATATATGTGCATATTAGCTAAAGGAGGACAACATTGGAGTGTGCACCAATGGTTTGGAATCTGAAACATATAAACAAAGTTAACAACTCGATTGAATTCAACCTGAACTAATGGAATTTCTTAAACAGAAATACACTTATACCCAAACTTGAAGTATATATTCTAATCTGTTAGTAACTACAAAATAACATTACAAGAAACACGCAACACAGTCAAATGACATTGTATTTATTCAGTGTTCTCTAATCTGGAAAATTTTATGTTTTGTAGTTTAAAACAAGAATTATTTTCATGTATTGTAAGAGAAGTAGAACATCCAATATGGTGAGTTTATGCTTTATTTAACAACATTGTAAAAGTAATCCGAATGTTTATAAATTTCAAACAGCAAAAGCATTGAAGAAAATTTTTAATTATTTAAATACATGAAATGAGTTATAGTAGGAGGACTATAATTATATGTAATGTGGTAGCTTTTAAATAAATAAATAAATAAATAAATAAATAAATGAAGACCTGAAGTAAATTAAGATCTTAGTGTCATTTGAACAGTTTTGAGATAATGATGTTTTTCTTCGAGAATTTGTGCCGTGCACATACACATTACGCATTATATTGGCAATGATCTGGACTACTACGCACAGGTTTGGCGCTTAGATCCGAATATACTTGAACAGGCTTGGCCCATAGACCATCATTCCGTTTATAACTTGAAACTTCAGAAAATGGCACTTAGATCGAAATTTACTTCAGGTCTTCAAATGTAAACGGGAAATAAAAGCAAGGATAGGATGTCTAAAAAATCCTTTAGGAAAAAGAGCTTATAAGGGTTGCTGCTTAAAAATTTGCGAGAAAGGTTTATCAAATGTTTTGTGTGAAAGCCCTTTCCGTTCTGCTGGTCAAGTGGCTACCGTGCGTGCCTTTTTGGTGCAGGTGATCTCGGGTTCCATTTCAAGTGGGAGAGCATTGAATGCATTAAGGGAGTTCAGGTTCCACTTTAAACTGTTCACCTCTCATATAACATCGGTGCTGAAAAGGACGCTAACTTCAAGAACGAAACGAAAACAAATGTTTCTTATGAATTATTCTAAATGAATAGAATCGGGGACATTGTAAAAAAGCAACTGAGAACGACTAGAGGCTTTCTAAATGTAGACATGGATTGGACCTCGTTATCGTTGCCACTGCAGTCGTTTCAGATACCACTAAAAACGTTCTTGGCGATGAATAGCTGTCAGGATAATCGTGTGAGACAAACGCAGGGTCATAGACTTGCTTCTAACAATCGTGACTCTGATTACACTGGCAGTCGCAGTCCTCAGACGTTCCCCGTTGCTTTTTTCGGGCCCACTGAAAGGGGCGTCTGCTGTGAGAATCTTCTGCTTCAAGTCCTGTACTGTTGAAGTTACGTAATACGCAATAGAATTTCGCTGGGAGATATAGGCTCTGATTCGTACACAACAGATTCGCTCACAAAATTATAGTAATCGTTCTGCCTGATGAATTCGAACTTACTTAGCAATAAACTCGCTATAAACACATTTGTTGTGGTATAAATTTTATTCGAATCGGACGTTGTACAGAAGATATTCTTAAATACCTTTTACCAGGGTACAAAATGTGAGTTCGTTAATTCGTGCCAGGTTAAATTTACTTAACAAAGGTAACAATGGAAAATTATTCATAAAAACGAACACAATGAATGCATTTCCTAATATACTAAGAATATGAATACTAACTCACCGAACATAGGTCACTAAAAACATACCATATTTAACTTGGTACTTGGCTTCCAAATAACTTTATTTTTCCACGACTTTGCTGAAAGCCACACATTGACGATTTTCACACTACTTAATAAATTCGATAGTTAAGTATAATTCGAATCACTTCTCTCCAAACCGAAATACATTTTCCCTCAATTACAATGATTTAATACCACACAAAAGTAAGATTATACCCGTTTGATGACTAGTGCAAAAGTAGCATTAGTCATTTTCCCTTCCTACAGTTGGAACAATAGTTCCATTAATAGCCACACTTGGCACTTCTAGTCTGAGTAAGGCATCAGATTAGGTGGCAACTTCTTTTTTGCAATTACTTTCTTCAACTCACTACACTGTGAGTTATTTAAATTTGTGTAACAGATACCTCTCATTTACGAACAAATAATTACATTCCATCGATGTCCGTTATTGAGAGATTTCACTGTATATCTAATTACGTGTACGAAATTTAATAGCAGTATTTTCATTTTTCGCAACAAACAAGGAAGTGATCCTTCTAAACAGAAGTAGAATTTATAAAGTGGCAATTTTTTAAATCCAGATTCAGAATATATTCAAGTAAATAAGAAAATTACGTTTACAACGCTCGTTTAATTCTTTCGTTGCCCTTCTTTTGTCCTAAAGAGACATTTAAAATGTAATTTTAAAAATAAGCTTGATACATAGGATATCGCTTTGCTACCCCTTCTAATGTTAAGGAAAGTTATTTTCATAGTATTAATCAAGACTACTAAATACTATATTGAAAGGTTAAATTTTAAACTTCCACAACAAACAGAAAGTGAGGAAGTCGACTTTTACAAATTAAATGTGAGAGTTTTTGTTTTGAGGTACAGAACTTACGCAAGATAATCACAAACTTCGGTTTCAAATACTTTTCGGAAGTATTCTGTTTGCCATTGAAATTCTACATTGTACATTATCTTATTTGAAGTTTTTCTTCGTCTTGTTTAGCAATTTGCTTTCCATTAGTTATCGAAAAGATTGAAATAGGAGAAAAGTATAATATTGCGAAGATATCGATATATTTATTTTAAATAAGAAGTTTCGGAAGTATGTTCGTTGGATCTTCTTCCAACAAAACAAAAGATAGTAATTTGTAATTGACTACACTTGAAGAAATATACGAACATTATTCATTGTGAGAAGTCTAAGTAGTAAACAATAGCAACATGATATATAACAGTTGCGAGTAGAGATGCAAGGGCGTAGACACCAGTACAGAGACAAGTTCGTTTTTTTTCTTTCTTTGCGTGGAAAATTTTATGCTTTCTTTCTTTTTTTTTTTTTTTTTAATATTTTGATTTTAGTGGAGAGATAACAGTACGTCCACTAGCACTTTTATTTCCCATTAAACATGGAAAAACATTTAATTTCTGCATTCTAAACAGAATATTCTGGAAAAATTCAAGAATAAAAAAAAATCAGTTGTTCGATAGGAAAGAAGAAACGCAGTCGGTAGATGTCGTGGGTTTTCAGTTGTTCATATCGGAATTCTTGTTCCAGTGAATTGTTTTTAATGTTTAACATCAAAAACAATTAGATAATGTTTAACGACAAAAATGTTTTAGTAAAAACTGTTATTAATAGTCTTAGCAATAACTGTTGTGAAAATGCATTAGATTTTTTAAAAAAATATATCATTTAAAATTTACGAATAAACTAAAAATTCATTATAACTATATACAGCGTTTATCTTGGGTGCTAAAATGTGAGGGGAAGAGTGCTTAAAGCGCTATTCACAGGTTTCTCACTTCAAAAATTTTGACACGGTAAAGAAACAAAGAGTTCTGTAAATAATGATGTTAAACTAACATCATATCCAAAATAAACGTTTATGGCCTTAATTTCGTGAACTGAACTCTCTGAAGCTCCCCGTACAAAGAACGAGATGTAAGCAAGAATTTGTACCAAAAGAGAAACAGTTTTATATTTGTTTCTTGATTTATTGTACTTTTGTCTTGCCTAGCGGGTAGAATTTAGGCAAGCATTAAAACGCATACATCAAGATCTATAACTTCCAGTTACTTGATAAGAGGGTTAGGTAATCAAAACAACACTTAGGATATGGGGGTGGCATATCTCTTTGCATACAAATGCAAAACTCATAAGCATGAAATATTTGTTGTAGATTTTAAAAAATATTTCTGAACGATGATTTTGCTTTTTAATTGCAAATACGTTTCTCGTAACCTTATCTAATCTGATACATAATATCAACTGATGCTCTGTTCTGACATATTTCTTTTCTTCCCTTCCCCGATGAAGTATGAAAGCATATTCTTTTCATTCTTTTCTTGTGCTTTGTAATATAGTTTTACTATTCTGTGCTAAATAATTTGTTTTAGTTGTCCGCTTCGGGATTCTTATTCCAATTATATATATATATACTCTTTTGCTCCACCCTTTATCAGATAGGGAAGTTAAGAAATACGGAGAAAATAAAATTAAAAGAAATAAAATTAATTGTTAAGCGTTCAAGTGGGCGGTGGGCAAACAGTCAACTATCTACCTAACAAGAAAATTAGTATGCTGATATTGGACAAGTATGTGGTTTATAATGTTTTTCTTTTTCCTTTCTATTATTTTACATAATTATGTATACGTATATATATGTATATGTGTGTCCTATGTGACTGAAATATGATAATTTCAAAGTAAACAGGATAATCAAATTACTTACCAAAATATAGTACGAACATTACAATAAAATATATTATATTAACATGTACTTCGTGTTTGTCAGACAGGGATGAAAGAAGTATAAAGAAAAGGATCGAAGGCTGTGAAGCGTCATCATGGTGGCATCCGTAGTCACGTGATAGTATTGTCACATGATAGTAATTATACGAGGAACACTGAGTGGTTGTAGTGTAGTCGTTATAGACGACTAAAACCAGGGGTAGTTAGTTGGTTTCTTGAAATACCCCATACTTTCACTAAACAAATATCATAAACTCTGATATTAAACGTGTCCTACATTCGAGAGTAGTCTGACTTTCCGACATCTCATCACAAAGATAACACATCTACCATTCAGGCAGCTGCGATCGTTTCAAACTTATTCACATACGTAAATGTATTCATTGTGTAAACAGCCTTTCATGTTGGCAAAACATCTTTTGATCCACATTCACCAACATCGATATTCCTGCAACACTCAAACTCACTACCTACTGTCCCAAAGTACGTGGCACATCACAACTGTATCTTCAACCACATCTTATCTTGAATATTTTCAAAATCCTTCCCCAGATTCATCCATCTCCTTCAAAAGAAATTGGAAGACACTCGTATATTTCCATCTTACCCCCATCTTAATCATCTGTAAGCTCACACCCCAAATACTTTCACATATAACCATTTTAGTTCTTACTATAATTTTATTTTATTCTTGTGTAGTCTTATCTATCGCGTTCTATTTTTAATATAATTTTTGTTTCATATAATTCTTACGGTATTTCATTTGATATTTATATTTTTTTCTAATTTTTATTATTTATTTCATATAATTTACATTTTATGTTTTACTCACGTCTAGTTTTTATGTGTCAACTCGTTCTACTAGTTTTGTCTTTCTTCACTACATTCTCGCCACCTGTAAGGAATCAACTCTTTATCACGTTATTCCAGACGCCACTATGAAGTCGCTTCTTAATTTCACTGTTTTCTGTATTTCTTTTCTTGTCCTTCCTATCTGATGAATCATAAGGCGAGAGATATAATGCATATTGTTTTAATTGTGGTATGTTTGTATCATTTCCTAATGTGTATATGTATATAAACTGTTCTAAAAAGTAGTGAGCCTTTTGCTCACAAGATGGCGTTAATGTCTCAAATCTCAGAATATGAGTCAAGAACTGACAGTTGGAACTAGCAAATGTGCAAAAAGTATTGGAATTATTGTAATCAGATGTAAGGTATTGAGCTGAGAAGATGAGTAAACTTTCACAAATCTGTGTTTTACAATTTATTTCGATTAAGATGCAAATTCTACGCTGGCCCGTGAAAAAATTGCTTCTATTTTGACAAGATATGTTATCAGAAGCAATAGCTGAAACAACCTCGACGTTTGGGTTCTACGTGATCTGGCTCGATCAAATTTCTTCTGAAACGTAACGAACTCGAGCCTTTTCTGAAGTGATGAAAAGTGGATAACTGCGACAACAATCTGAGAAAAAAATCGTGGTCGAAGCGAGGAGTATCTCTAAAGTCTATGGCAAATCCTACGCTAACGCCCAGGAAGATTATGCTGTTCGTTTGATGGAATTGGAAGGCTATCGTGCATCTCAAACTGCTGCAACCGAGCAGAACGATAGAGTCGCACCTATACCGTCGACAGGTAGCGAGAGTACACCTAACAATTCAAAAGAGATGACCGGAACTGGTCAACAGAAAGGGTATCGTATACCACGCTGGCATCGCCAGACCGCATGTATCTTTAATGGTCCGTTAGGGATTGAGAGAACTTAGCTGGGAGGTTTTTGATGTATCTACCGTTGAGTCTGGACCTGGTTCCTTCAGACTATCGTTTGTTTCCCTCTCTGCAGAACTCCTAAATGATATTAACTTAGTTTCAAAAGAGGCCTGTGGAACTATATGTTACATTTTTTGATTAGAAACTACTTGAAGTTCTATAGCTACAAGACAATGATGTTATCGGAAAAATGGCAAAAGGTCATCAAACAAAATGAGTATGTAACTTTACAATGTTATTTTTAAATACAAGAAATGTCTTCTCAATTTTGACCCCCAAAGTCTCAATACTTTCTAGACAACCTGATGTATCACATAGGTGTGTGTGATTATGTATATACGTACACACTACTTTCTGATAGGTTATTCATTTTCTTTCTTTTTCTAATCAGATCCTTCCCCGAACATATCGTCATCCTTTTTCCAAGTAACTGATGACCAGTTTCCACGGGGCTCATATTTCTTCTTCTCGGTGTTTCTTTCTTTCTTTTCTTTTTCTTTTCTTTTCTTTTCTTTTTTTTTTTTCATCATATGAGTCCCAAACCGGAATTAGAAAATGAATTATTTTTCAGATAATAGTGAGAAAATAATCACATACACTTAGATACACTTCACAGTCTGTATGTGTGATTAGTAAATAGTTCATCATATATGTGAATCTCAGTGAGTCAAGGCATAAAAATACGTGCAACGCTGTACCAAAAAGCATGCGCGTTTGTTTTTGTTATAATATAGCATGTATTTTTAACCCAGGAATTCACATAGAAAATGGAAGCAACGCGGATTAATTTTATAGTAATATGTGTTGGTTCAAACAAATGAATCCTAGCTTGGACAGAAGAATAAGAAAATAAAATTATATTAAAGTTGTGAACAAAAACTCACTAGAAGCCATAACTATCTTCATGTTTCTCCACAGTGATGCTGTGGCTCCCTTTTCTTGATACCCAAATTCTGACTTCACCACACGTTATTACATCATAGTAACTGACGCGGCTGTTTAATAGGGAGATGCTGGCGTGTGATTTTTTGTTCAACATCTTGTTTCTCATTGTTTTCTTCTTAACTCTGAGGATGGAGCATGAGTGTTGAAAGTCAAATGACTGTCGTTAGTGTTTCTGGTATATTTAGTACACAACTAATTTTATATCAGAATTCGGGGACCATAGGTTAACTCCATTGTGAGTGAAGATACGAAAAAATAGAAATAGCGGAAAACTGTGGGTTTTCGATCTAAAATTGTGGAATTTTTCCAATCGCATGAGCCGTTTGGGCTCCACACTGATAAGGCGCACTATGTTAAATGAAAAGCATTTCCAGTTCAGCAGACAGTTCTAACGGAATGTAAGTGTACGCGAAAAATAACACGGGTAACGTGAACAGTGTTAGATAAGGGAACCTAGAACATCACGAGTTCATTTCCCATTGTTGGTCTGGCGAAGGCCTAAGGAAACTATTTCCTGACCTAGTAACATTGTTTCTTCATTTAACATACGGCACCTTAACAATGGCATAGCCAGAAACTCATTAAGGCTGTGGGGTCACACACACACACACACACACACACACACACACACACACACACACACACACAAGCGTGTTTATGTAAATATATCTGGAAAACTCTCTAGCTCCAAGTTAGAACATATAGGCGTATATATCAAATTGGATTTCTTTTGTTATGGGGCTTTGGTTTTACAATGCTATTTTTCGAGTACTCAAGCATTATGTAGCCTTATATAGCATTCATTACACATTATTGCCTGTAAAGGACAGAAAAATAGCTTTGGAAGCCAATGCGCTGACTACCACACATCCATTATTTTCAATTGTCTTTAGTTGCAAGGTGTTGAAATACTGATGAAATTAGCTGACAGGTGAAACGAATTACTAAACCAAATTTGCTTTCGCTACAACTCATAAGCAGCTATGGCGGATGGCTCTTATACAATTGGGTGATGCACGGTCAGTGTATTTTTTTCTGTCTTTCTTGTCCGGAGCTCGATGAATTTTAATTCAGGTAGCTTCCGAATTGCCTTATAGTCCTGGATCAACAAAAAAATTCGAGTAATTTAATAGGTAGTAATGAATTATGCATTCCAAAGTCGCGCGCGTTAATAATTCGGTTAAGCAGAAGCTATATATTTTTTAGAAATGAAGAATAGATATCTACTTTTTGTTCGCATTTTCTGGAGTGAATTTTGAACTATACGGTAGAGAGAAACAACTCAAAAGATGAAGAATAAAGTGTATAACTAATTTACTGATATCTTGTGTAGTGTTAAATATAAAGTTTCTGGAAATAAACACATAGTTCACAGTGAACATAACTGTGACTATACAGTACTCTCTGTGTGTGTGTGTGTGTGAGAGAGAGAGAGACAGACAGACAGACAGAGAGAAAATTAAAGAAAAGGAAAAAAAAGTAACATGAGATTCACAAATGAAGCATGCTTCATGCAAGTAGTACCATATTCGGTATTACTTTACAAAGGAACGGCTCGAGCGGGGTCATCTCTTCCCTACTACTTCATGGCTACACCACTGCGTCTTACCAGTATGGAGCCGAAACGATTAATGCGGTCGGAAAAATACAACAATTTTAGATTGATAACCAACAATTTCGAACAACTTTCTTTTCTTTTTTTTTTTTTTTTCCTTTTTTAAAACTTTACTCAAAACTAGAGAACGAATTTTTACGAAGAAAACCTTAAGGAAATATGAAATTAAAAGTCCCAAAATATGAAGAAATATGAAAATTTATTTCGAAATATTTTTCCAGATTTCAAAAATAAATGGAATTAACTACTTTGGTCACTAAATTACTTCCTCAATAAATACTACACATCATACGCAGAACTCCTCTTTGTTGCAGTAAATAACAAGTTTCTCCATCTTGTCTGAAAGCAAGTTAAATATTATGTCTATCAAGACAGTTTTGCATTATGAGAAACTTCGCTGCACATTGCATGAAGTTACAGGAGCCTTCTTGTATCGTACAACATTTTGTGCAGGGGCCGCGGTGGCTCAGTGGTAGAGCGTTCACCTCAGGTTTTTGGGGTCCCGGTTTCGATCCCAGCCCCCGCCAAGTGAACTTTGTGGTGGACAAACACCGTATGCGTGGGTTTTCTCGGAGTTCTCCCGTTTCCTTCCACTTTATTCATTCCACCATTTCATTCATTACTCATCATCACCGTCTCCTTTAGCCTAACCGGCATAACCGTGGGACGTAAAACTCAAAGATTTCATTTCATTTTTAACATTTTGTACGTTAATATCTGCTGGAATAGATTTCATTCTTTAAGCATTCTTCACATGCAACGCTGATTTAGTGTGCTGCTGCAGCTGGAATCTTGTACTTGCAGAATCTTGTATTTGAGTTATATCATTTTCAATTAAACAGACAAATGATTCAATTACAGAAAGCGTAGGTAGTAAGAGTCAGATGTCATTGGGACAATGGCTGTTAACTATGTTCACCAGACAAAAGTTAGTCCCTGGAGATATCATGGTAACCGAATAACATCAGCTCTGGCACTGATAACCGCTCGATTCGGTGAGGAAAGGAATCTACAAGGTTCTGCAGGTGTTATTACAACAAGATCTGTAGGACATCAGGAAAGAACCTTACGTTTGCGCGGAGGTGACGAATTTTTTGTCCAGTTAGCTTCTTTTAACTCATCATAGAAATGTTCAAATAATGAAAATAAAATGTAGAAAGTACTAAAACTTCCAAATTTAAACGCGAAACAATATCAATATCTCCTTATTATCAATATATAATAAGGCAGAAAGCGGTACCCAGCACCGCACCGTGGAGTAGTTGCTCGGTTGCAGTTTCTAACACTAATTGGTTTAAGCCATAGTCATTAATATAGCCCACAAATACAAATTAATCTATACGTAACGAGCAGGTTTTTTAAAAATATGTAATTCACATTTTGAAAAATTCCTGTTTAAAATATTATGTTAAATGGCCTCCAGAGTTGTATCTCTAGTTACAAAAATAATGAAATTTCTGAATAGGACATTCAGCACTTTAGAATGTTTACAAAGTACTGAAATTGTTCCTCAAGTAATCTACTAATACAGCAAAATCATTTTTATACCAAAAAAGGTAATAAAATGTGCGTATCTGTTTAGTATGGTAGGCTCTCTAAACTATTTCACCATCTGTACGGTAACATTTAAATTCAGAGAACCAGTCGCAAATTCTAACAAAATATGAAGAATTTGATAAAATGTGAACCTTCTGTCAAAATGTTATGAAATATGATTTTTTTTTTTTCTTAAGCACAATAGAGTCTGTATCTATCGAAACGCATAGATATCAAGCTTTTTCTCTCTCTAAAAAAATGAAGAATACAAAATTTCATAAATATCCGTTCTCATAAGAGAGTTGGCCCGTAGCTCCAGACTTTTCACATACCCGATATTATTCTGATAATGGATTTTCTAATGAAATTTAGTCTGGTTTGAAATTTTGACACTAGTGAAGATTTTAAATCTGTGATTAGCACCAATTCTATTACAAGGAAAGTACATTTACTTCCGTTTCTTCCTTTCTTTTTATTTATTTGTTTATTTTTACTTTTCAGTAATCGCCATATAAAATCTTCCCATTCAACAAATCACGTTGATGGACACCAACATAACAAAGAAAACGAAAACGTTTCCTACGAAAACTTGAATATGGATTATATTGCCCAGTTAACATCAGAAGGTTATGCACAAGATGCAGTTATTCGAGCATTAGGAATCACGAGGAACGATATAGAAATGGCTTGTGACATATTACATGAATTTGCAACAAAACGAACATGATGTGAATAAGAATAATTTTTAAAAGAAGATATATATATATATATATATATATATATATATATATATATATATATATATATATATATATATATATATATATATATATCGTGATTTTATTTGTTTTACTAGTCAAGGAAAAGGTACCTTCTGTGACTGCAGAATGCCAAGTGTTCAATATACTTCCTCAATTGTGTGAGGATCATATACGTAGTGGTTAAGGCAAAATCTAGTCTTTTGTTAGGAGTTTACAAGAAAGAACATGTTTTAGGGGGAAAATAAGTACAATAATGAATGATTAAAAAAAAAAAAAGTAAAGAGCACTATTTTTCTGATACGAGTAAACCTATAGAAACTTGACAAAACAACATTAAGGTCATTTTCAATCATAATTAGCATTTGGAGTAAAGGAAATTTAGTATTTCTTCACAAAATTTGCAAAATTTATTAACAAGCATGATTTTATGAGAATAAAAGTATATTTACAATGAACTAAAATATTTTTTTTTAACTATTACCAGTAAGAGTACAATTTTACGTATGCGTTTTTAATGAAGACTGCATTAAACTACTGTAAAGTGGAAAGTAATTTGTATGACTGTATACATTTATGGAGTGTGATATTATTAGTAAGACTGTTCTGACTGAAATTGATAGATTGTCACGTTGAATTTTGGTATTAGAACAATCTACCTACTCTATGTATATACATAAATATATTAACATATATATGTAAAGTACCTTCACTTCCAGAGACTTTTATGCATAGGCTCACTGAAAGCAGCAAAATATAAGCTCATTAATTTGAATGTTCGTTAAATATATATAATTTTTAAAAATTATGTTTTTTACTGTTGTGTAGTTGTTCTTGTACAGTAATACAACTTTTCCTTTTTTCGGAATAGTTTAAAATATTTCCTTCTTGTTGATGTTTCTAAAAGCATAGAAATTATGCATAAAAATTCGAACAGCTGAGCGAACAGTTACTACCATTTGGTAATTTAATTCAACAATTTTCTCAAAACTTTTGTTAAAAGTGTCTCTCTTGATCTAAATATTTTCTGCTCTACATGTATGGAACTGGGAAAGAAGGAAACGGCTATATGTACGCGTCTTCTGTATAATGTGTAATGTGTGTGAATACTTGAGAGAGAAAAGAAAAATGAAAGGTAATTATAACTGAGTTATTAAGTAGAAATAACATTTCGTTATATATCAGTGTGCACTCAAGTATAGTGAAATGTTTAATGGATGTATATTTATTTATATATATCCAGTATTATTTGATAGTACGTATATATACTGTGTCACAGAAGTCGAGTTTACCAATTTATCTTAGAAACATTCAATACTTGTGAAAGACCCCGAAACTCTATTAATTTGAGTAGCCGACAGTTTGAACTAAAAGAATTCGACCAGTGATGTCACCACGGTAAAAAGGCAGAGGACAGCTCGAAACGCTTAAGTAGAAAAGTGACTTGAATAATACATCGTTTGACAGACCTTCGCAAGACAATAATTTAGTTTAACTACTTTGTCAATATGCAGCTTCTATTGCAAATGGTGGTCAAGTCAATTTCAGAAATAAACTCATAATTAAATATGAACTCGCTCTCACTATTTTCTGATCCGAAACCTATATTTCATTACTTTAAAGAGATTATTTTTGAGTGATAAATAATTCTACCAGAGTGAGTCGACGGGAGCAACTCAAAAATTTTAAAAAGCAGAGATTTATTAATATATTGTACGAAACGTCTTTCAAAAATAATTATTTTGCTTCAACTACATTACCTCTATGTGGCTTCTATCCAAAATGGCCAAGATCAACTCTGAAATTTGCTACTACGTCATTTTGGACAGTCATAACGTACAGACGTCGTAATGATACAAATGTGTTTATCTTGAATATATCTTTTAAGTAATGTATTACCTGTCCCCCTTTGTTATTCAAATTATTAGTCGCCACTTTCTTTCTTCTCTCTAGTAATGCACTAAATCTAATTCTATTAGGTCAAAATATCATCCTAGTTCCGAAATTCTTTCCTATTTTAATTGTCAGAAAATGCAGTAGGTGGGTTCACACCTTATTACGTCAGTTACTGAAATTTGTTCGCCTGTTTTTGAATAGAGGTTATGTAGAAACGTGTACCAGAATATTTGTCTTCCAAAGATCTTTCAACCAATTACTAAACTTCTTTGTCTAAAATTTTTAAGTTGCTTCCGTGACCCCCTTCCCTTTCCAGCGACGGCATTAATCGAATTACGTAAGTCTACAATATGGAGCAGTACAATCCAGTAATTTTAGCTTTTTCTTAATATAGTAATTTGACCAATATAACTCTTAAAAAGTAAATCCTCGACTTTCTAAACACTAATATATGTTAAGAAAACTGGCCGTTAAGTAGTTACTATAAACTTAATTGTTTTTCATATACTTTAAATGTAAAATGTATGAACATTAAAAGAAATGAAGAGACACCACGAACTTAGAATTAAACAGAAAAGGGAGGAATTTAGACCCCTAATTTCTATTTGTCAGGCGAATGTGTAATTATTTAGGAGTTAATTTTCGTTGTACAGTTCGAACCTTGCTCTACAAAGCGGTAATGTTAAAGCAAATAAAACAACGCTTACAACATTGGACATAGCAGGTGAAAGTCATGTGTGATCAACACTGGAATATGTTTCTCTACTACGATGCACATAAAAAAGATCCCCAATATTTAAAGTAGACTTTGTGATAATATCTGGAAGTGCAACAAGATTATTTGAAATTATTTGCTTTAGGAATGAGCTTAAACATATGCTGTAAAAAGCGCCATGCTTTAAATTCTATGAAAAGAATTTGTATAAAAATCACTGAATTTGTTACTAAAACTTTTAAGTATTTTGTCATCTATTTCGTTCATCACTTTATTTCTTTTACAGAAGTACTCTGTTATATACGAGATTCATGAGAGAAAATATGTATAGAATATCTATAAATAAGAATTAGATTTTAAGTATAATAAGCAAAGGTAGGTTTGCATACTTATAATAATTTCAATTATGATCAAGTATATTAAATTTAATTTGGTAAGATAGTTTAGTCTTATTCGTGATAGTACAAACTTGGAAACATAAAGAGTGCAGTTTGACATAAACTTGAGTATGCATTGTGAAATATATAAGTAAATTATTAACCAATTTATCTTTCGGGATTCTTTTATTAACAAATACAGTGAGTTTCGGCTAGTGTGCCGCGAGAATATCCCAATCGTAGAGTTTGATGAATGATGCAGATCAACAATTTATTCTGTGTTTGAAATCTGATGTTCATTCCCGTTGTTACTAGATCAAAAAAGCTATTCCATAGAATAGATAATAAGTATTGTTTGTGAGAAATATTTGTATTCGAATATGATTTGTGCCACTCTGTTTCATATTAGACCTTTCCGTGTACTGTGAGCCGGAGAAGGTTCAAAATTGCTTTATAAATTATGTATGTGCGATTTTTGTCTGTCAAAAGAGGACATAGCAGACAAAATGAGGTAGTAAATTATTATTCTTTCAAAATTCATCCTACTACAACGTATATTTATTTATTTTATTTATTTATTGAACAATTTCCCAGATACAGCATAACTTTGCCATTTTACACAGGGACATGCTAACAAAAGAAAGAAAAAAAAAACAAGACAACAATAACAACAACATAGAAAAAAAAGAGTGTAAAAGTAAAACTATTCCGTCAAAGCTCGTTTAATTGCTCTTTCAAACACTGGGTAGCTCGAAAAAATGTCCACATCAGTTGTTACTTGATTATAACTGTTTGGTATTCTATAAAAAAGAGACCTCTGTATAACAGCCAACCTAGGACGGGCGAGATGGAATAGGTGGGTATTCCGAGTGATGCGGGAAGGGACACGTAAGGATAGTTCCTGAAGTAATATTTCCGATCTTAAGGTTCCATTAACTATTTTATGTAGATATTTCAGGTCAGAGATAATTCTGCGTACTTCAGGAGTCTGAATATTAAGATGTCGCAAGAGCTCCTTCTTAGATAATATTCGAAGTGCAGGAACACGAAATCGGACTATAGCAATGAAGAAATTGAGAACAGAATCAAGTCTGGAGAGATGAGTAGGTGCTGCCATGGCCCATATGGGAGAGCAGTATTCGATCTTGGGCGCTATTAAAGTCTTATAAAAAGTTGCTAATGAAGAAACAGTGCGTAGTTCGGTGAATCGATAAAGAAGTCCCAACATGCGCATTGAATTCTTTAGTATTGAGGAGATGTGGTCAGAGAAGGTGAGTTTTGAATCAAAGATGACACCAAGATCGTTATGACTAGCAGAATGTGTGATAGGGGAATCATTGATATGGTATGTGGAGGGAACAGGAGACTTTTTCAAAGTAATAGTAATACTGTCACATTTCTTACTGTTGAGTTTCAAGTGCCACATTTCACACCAGCCTGTAAGGTAATTTATGTCTTCCTGTAGAGCAATTGTGTCATGGAGACACGATATTTCTCTGTATAACTTACAATCGTCAGCAAAAAGCAGAAGGCCACTAGGTTGAGCTGATAAGTGCGTGTAGAGATCATCCATATACAGGACAAACAGTAGAGGCCCAAGTACACTCCCCTGAGGCACCCCTGAGATCACGGGTTGGGGGTTAGAAGTCGCCCCTGAAAGAACAACTCTCTGTTTACGGTCCTTCAAGTAGCTTGTGATTAGAGAGAGAAATTTGCCATGTACATTAAATCTATTGGAGAGTTTATGAAGAAGATGAATGTGACTGACAGAATCAAAGGCCTTCGAGAGATCAAAGTAGATAACATCTAATTGAGTATTGTTATTCATACATTTGACTGCACAGGAAAGAAGAGTACTTAAGTTTGAGAGACTTGAGCTTTTCGGTAGAAAGCCGTGCTGAGAACTATGGATGTAAGGTGAGGTGAATTTAAGTAGCCTGTCTTTAATTATTTTTTCGCAGATAATTGATATTACAGAAAGAAGAGATATTGGCCTATAGGAGGATACATGATCTTTAAGTCCTGATTTATATATTGGGGTCACGTGAGCCAGTTTCCAACTGGTGGGATAATACCCTTCCTTGAAGCATCTATTGAATAAGATAGATAGAGGAACCGCAATAACTGAAGCAGTTTTGTTGAGAAAGAGAGGACTAATTTTATCAGGTCCAAGTGATCTATGTGGAGATAACGATAGCAAGAGAGCCAGAACTTCGCCCGGGGTGGTAGAGAGAATGGATAAGGTGTCCGAACAGATGGGGTGGAGAGGGGGGAGATGGGTTGTAGAGGAAAGGGAAGTAAATGTTTTGCAGAAGTAGTTATTGAAGAGATCTGGTCTTTGATCATCACTCGCTTCAGTATTTTCATCTTGAATTGTTGCCGGTATGCCCGGAGATTTTGTTCTAGATTTAATTACAGACCAAAAGACTTTAGGGTTACTAACAGTAAAATCACCAATTGAGTCCATGTATTCAAAATATTTACGTCGCTGTACCTTCTTGGCAAGACTTCTAATTCTAGCAAAGTTTTTATATGTGTAGTCACTCGGATGTGATTTCCATAGAGTCCAGGCAAGCTTTTTGTTTTTAAGAAGGTCACGAAGTTCATTGTCGTACCAGACCGGAAACCTGATCGATTTTGATGCTTTCACCGGCACGAAGTCCTTTATGGCTGAGTGTACAACGGATGTAAATAAGTCCACAGCGTCGTCAACAGTTCCTACCTCTAACAAACACCAAGGAAACAGTTCAATGGCCCGGCAGATGTCACCCCAGGGGGCTTTCTTCCATAGAAGTTGTGACCTACTTTTGAGGGGCTGGTTTGTAGTAGTGGAGGGGAGGAAATCGAAAGAAACATCCAAGGAATCGTGATCCGAGGGAAAAAGATTTCTGCATGGGACAACACAACGAGGTTCTAAGTTAGAAAGAATGTAGTCAAGATTGCTATTATTGCGGGTATTATGCATATTATGTTGACCTAGACCAAGTCCATGAATAAAATTGTCCATGAAATAACTGTCGTTTCCATCTTTAGCGACTCCATGCTTGCTGTCCTGCCACGTGATGGAAAGGTTGAAATCACCCAATAGGATGACGTCACCGTGTGACAACGCATGTAACAGTGAGTCATGGCAAGCTTCTAAGATGTGCTGGGGGGTGTTCTTGTGCGGCCTATAGAAGCATCCAATAAACACAGAACGACGCTTTGGAATAAATACTTCCACCCATATAAGTTCACAATTCCGTTCGAGATCCAGTCTTCTCTTGCTCTTCCACTTATTATTTACACAAATCATCACTCCACCTCCACGAGTTATGCGGTCTTTACGATAAATGGTGAAATTATTAGAAAAGCTAATTTCACTGTCGTTCACTGATTCGTTCAGCCACGATTCGGTCACTGCGAAACAATCCAGTTCCCTTATCTCACCTAGGTTCAATGAGCACTCAAGTAATTTGTTTTTAATGCTACGAACATTTTGATAATATATATTGAAAGCATTAGTGTAATATGAACAGGGTGGGCCAGGGTTTACGTGAATATCACCACAAAGGAGGAGAAAACATGAAACGAACAGAACATTAAACATTTAATGTTTTTGATTGATAGTTTTAAGTTTTAGTCAATATTTAATTAATATTGTCTAATTCATAAATTTAAAGAAACAATAGAATGATTCATTGCCAAACACATCTTTTTTCCTGAATGAACGTTATGAGTGATAAATCATGTATTGTTAAACCTGTTTCCTTCTAGGCCAGTCCTTACTGTGTTCTGTAATATGTAGTACATATTTTGGTGAGCCAAAATAAAACTTTTATTCTGGTTAAAAGAAAAACTTCCTATGGTATATATATATATATATATATATTCTTCTGTAACTCCTCAGGTAGATGGAACAGGGTTGGATTATGTAAATGTTGGTTATAGTTGTAATTTAGATCGAAACATGTAAAAATCTATGCTATTATCTTATTTTTTTCATAGAAGTGTGCATGTTACAACAGTATTATTATTATTATTATTATTATTATAGTTTCTTCGTTATTTACATTTTTGAATCTTAAAATACTGCTGATGTGTCTTTACGAAAGATAATATCCATCTGTGTAACGTCTAAGTATATTAAGATTTAAATTCAATGATGTTTGATTCTTATAATGTGGTTAAAATCACATCAGTGGTTGATATGAATTATCATGCTGCCAATGGTTTTAAGTAGTGAAAGCGGACCAAGCCAACTGCTTCGTTAAATATTGTAGCAGGCATTTGTATTCATTTTTTTATGTATATGCTTTATAGATTTATGCATGAATGCGAGAGAGAGAGAGAAGTATGCGATGTGTGTAATAATTGTCATGTGAATATATGGAACTATTAATAAAATATCACGTCGTTTATTCAAATGTTGGTAAATCCTATCAGAAGAAAGAGACGTTTTCCAAAACTTTGGTTATTTTCATTTACTTGTTACTTACTAGATTTAACTTTTACAACATATACTTTATACATATTGTGATGGACAGCATCGTTTCCATGGATTTTCTCTGTTCTTCCGTTTCCTCCCACATTCTCATTCCACTGTTATTTCACATTTTGTATTTCCATAACCATTTGTCTCCTAATCCTAAAGGGCATACTCGTGGGACGTTAAATTAAAGATATATTTTCCATACATGTAAATTAACCGCTATATTGTCAAATGGTGAATATAATATGACTTGAAAGAATAATAAATTGTAGAGGCTAAAATCAAAATTTTCGAGCTTGATATTCAATGATATCTAATTAACTTAAAGGAAAAATAGTAAAATTGTATGATTGTAAATATTCTGTTTCGTGATGAACATATCCTGATTCTTTTCTAATTTCAGAATGTAAATAACAATATAGAAATTACTGAGTTATAGAATAAAATGTGGATAATATTCTCCACTATGTAAGTAGTTATTCCTCCTCTTCCAGACTGCATTCTAGTGTGCTTTCCCTTAAACTTCTTAATCTAATTCATTCACGAGGATATGGTACTTTTTTTAATTTTCTTTTTCATTTCTTTGAGTTATAAACAGTCTCTTATTGTTAAGTGCAAATGTTTTGTCAGAAACTCATTTTCATGAACCTTGCTTTTCAGATTTCAATCTGATTCACGCTAATTCCTTCATTTATATTTCCTGACTACAACAATATATAACATTAAACTCATCTTCATATTTTATAATACATCATAACATAACATTTTCATTTTATTACATTCACTTCTCCGAATATTTATTTGTTTAGGCCTTCAAAAACAATCTAATGTGGTTTCGATTTGACTCACTCCTGATTAAATATCATAAATATAGTTAATATTTATTTTGAATCAAACTTTAATAAAAATATCTGCATAGATGCAATAATATATCGTAATTTATTGATAGCACATAAATATAGTAAATATTCATGTTCAAATATGCTTCGCCGAAATCAGTAATGAAGATTAAATAAACCATTTCAAAATCGAAGTTTGTTTTTGTTCTTATCATTTTCTAGATGTGTACTTCATTGTTGCAAAATTTATCTATTATAACAAAAATAGGGCTATATGTGTGTGTTATATATGGGTGCGTTTAAAAGAACTAACACTGTATCTTCGTCCTTTATCGCGAAGTGTAATTTTGGATTGCAATTAATATTTTTCATTCAAAGAAACTCCGTCTTATTAATACTCTAACTCTTGTTGTTGTGCTGCCTGTGTTTCAACACGAAAAGGAAAGTAGATGCCTAGAGTGTGATGGAGTGGAATGTCCTTTGTATTGAATTTCGATGACTGTTATCAGTTTCCTAATCAAAATCAATATATAAATAATACGTGGTCCGGTTGAAAGAGCTCCTTTAATTAAGATGAAAGTTAAAAGAGCAAAATGAATACTATTTCAAATTTTATTTTATCATCGTGCAGACCAAGGTCATTATTTTGTCATCACTTTGTCTTAAAGATAATATTGTTCAAATGTTTATCGTTACAAATTATACACTACTGAAGCCTCATCCAAAAATTCTGCAATGTACACTCATGTCCAAAATTATTGTCGCATGTCTATAAATATTTTCTTGTAGAAATATAATTTGATAACGAATTCGCCCGATATTTCTTATAATGTTAGTATGTGTATAATCGACAAAGACATGTATGTCAAATTTCATGTAAAAAGAGCAGTAAATAAGAACAATAAAACGAAAATAAAATTTTCTTGTCCATTTAGCAACATTTTGTTTTACTCATCCTAATTTTCGTATTTATAATTCTTTTCCTATGAAATTTACCACAAATATACATTTCCCGATTATACACATAGTGTCAGTATTAAAAGTACCCTACAAAATCATTATCAAATTATATTCTTACAAGAAGACAGTTATAGATTTGCGACAATTATTTTGGACATGAGTGTACCTATTCATTAAACTCTGAATAAGCCATGAATTTCGTATATCTTGAAAAAACCTGGAATAAGCCGTGAATTTCGTTATCAAACCTTGTAAATCTATGAGACTTGTAGTGTTTTTCCCGCATCTTGTATGTATAGCTGACATCATAATTTGAACAAGAGCAAGTTTAATTATTCTACTGCAAAGTGCCGACCGTAGTGCCACGTCTTGGGTCCCGTCCACCCTTCAGTCTCGCATCAGGTGTTTTTTTGTTGTCGTTGTGCAGTCAGCAAATGTTATTGTTACAAACTTTCCGCCAGTCAAATTGAAAATTTTTAAACCGTAAAAACAGTAAAAAAGCCATGAATTCGATAGTTTGGTTTGAGTGGGAACCCTGTCATTATCTCTGGTATTGCCGCGATTTCGGTACAATAGTGTCTTTCAGTTCCGTGACTATCTGCTCCGTATTATGTTTCAAGACTTCAGTTTCTTGGTATCCCCAAAGAAAATAAGGGCAAAAGTTCACGAAAGTATAGATTTAGTGACTTAAGTTGACGATGCAATACGAAAGCCACGTAGTTGAATGAATCGTCATGGAAACATGAAACTGTGACGTTTACCGGGTGATTTTCCTTTTAATAGTGGAACCAGTTTGTTTGAAATGTCATGCCCATAACAGTATCCTTTTTTCGTTAGGAATTCTTTCACGTCGACCTTCTCTAAAAGGGGTAGGAAATTGCAGCTGCGTTGCAAACACAGTCCCATTTTCCAAATATACTTCATCAGCAAATGCACAGTGTTCACTAGTCCACACACATGATGGTAACTGAAGTGGATTGCTTTGTGCTGCTCAAATGCTGTATAAATACCGTTCAAGCGCCATTACCAATACGAATACCTAACGACCAATTAAAGCTGAGGAGATCATTCTGTTTGTGACTTACAATGTATGCACTTTCATTTTGATTATGTGTTTTACTTTAAATTTATTTATTTATTTAAGGATCTGTTGATGAAGCCTCTTAAATACAAAGTTGTCTAAGAATTATTCAAGTGCAGTTTCTTAACGTACTGCAAAATTCTTGTATATAGTATGTGCTGTTAATTCTTGTCAGTAACATTGAAAATGAATCATCTGCAATCAGCTAACGATATTCTGCCCATGTTTTCTCAAATTAAATTTTGGTTTATGACTTATTTAGCTAGTGCTTAGAAAATAAGAAATAGGTGACGTTCCTACTTCATGAACGCTAACACTTACCTGTAAAGACAAGATTTTGCTGTATGCACACTTTGGTTATTAGGAATTAAAATTATTCATTTAGTGTTAGATTCAAACCTGATAGTTTGCCATTTAAATTATTTTAATTTGTATTTGCATTTGTTCGTTTCTCGAAAGACATTGCAATTCAAGCTGTAAATTGGTATTAAGTTGTTTCTCAGTTATTCATTATTCTGTAATTTATAAAATTAAGATTTGATCTATTGTAAATCAGTTATGACGAAATGTAGTATAGTGCATACAATGTGTTACTGCTACGTATTTCCATAATTTCTGGAAATAATTAGATATGTTTGTTTTATTTACGAATAGCAGTGGCATATTTCCTTGAGTGCTTACTAAGTGTATCCGTAATAACATTCTGAGTAATATTAATAAGTAACGTCCATCACAATTTCAGTTATTAGCTACTGGACACTTTCCAAGGATTTACTTCCTCAGGGGCACTTTATAATCACCTCTACCAAATATTTAAGTTAAATGGAATTGTTGTTACTGTCTAGATTGATATGTATATATCTGGCGCAGTAACTAACATCTGTGTAAATATTTTTTTTTTTTTTAAAGAAGAGGAACTAAGAAGAAAAACTACAAAATATTTTGCATGTTTCATTTTAGACAAGTTTTAAAATTCGTGCAAGTATTTAGCAGATTTTAATATTTTCAAGAAGCATGACCAGTATTTTTTTTAGCTGTCTGTTTATGTTCACATTAATATAAATACAATTAATGATACAGCGCTTTCATTCGATATTGTTATTACTAAATTCTCTGAGCTAAAGACTGTTCCAATTATTTTTCTGTGTTGGCAAACTTAAAGTAAATGCAATAATTAACAATCTATATTCCCTTGAGTTTAGTCTTTGTAATTGGTTTTTGGTAAAAGGAACTCACAATCACACTTCCTCCCATGTTAGCATAAGTTTAACTTAAAATTACAACTATATATATATATATATGTATGTATCGTTTATGTATATAAAAGCTTACATATTAGTAAGTATGTAATATTTTGGTTCTCCGTACGTAATTTTGGTGAAGATAATTGTAGTACATATACAATATTTTCACTTTACCTATTTTTTCATAAAATTTTACAAATAGAAAACGAACGTCATCTTAGATTAATATACATCATAATGTCATTTTCAATTCAATTAAAATGCTGTTTTTATTTCTATAATATATGCAATGGCATGCACTGCTTTTAAAATAATAACGTCGAGGCTACTAAAGTATGCAATAAAACTATTAATTTTATTACGTATAGACACACCGTAAATTGAATACTTTTCCAAAATCACAATAGTATGAAATTATAATTTGTCTTGAGAATTGTGTAAACAGCTATAGAAGATGATAAACGGTAGTGATTTGGATTGTCTGCAATATGGAAGCTTTCCGAAAACATGATTGTCGGTGATTATGTGTTCCACATTTATATATATATATAACAAAATAACGAATTTTTTGGAAAACTACTTATTTTTTTTTAGTCAAATATTGGATATGATGAAAAAATTGTGCCAAGGTCTGTGATGTCTTGTCAGGTTTTACATAAATTGTGTCATGTTGCTGTCTTATCTTCTTAGATTTCTTTTGTTATTAAATAATGTATTTTAATTTTAGTCTTATAAAATTGTAATTTTAAGAACTGACATTAAAAGTGAGTTGATTTACAAAGGTCAAAATAATTCATTTATTTCATGGCTTTTATAATTGTTAATATTTTTTTCGTTAAGGAGAAATGAATGTTATTACTCATAACAAATCATCAAGCTACTGAAACTAACAAGAAACTTTTACCTATTATTTACTTCCAGATTTATTCGCATATGACATGATTATTAATTAGAAGCAACATCTAGTTTCAGTACATAAGATTTATTTAAAGTTAATACTGATTTATACAAAACATAAACTTTCAAATTAGAGTCAGGAATGTTGATTATAATAAAAATTAAGATAACTGTGAAAGATACAGTGACACTAATCCACATTATTCATCATTAGTTCAGTTAAAAAGAGACCAATTTACAAAAAATATATGTTCTGAAACAGAAACTATTATAGAAAATAATGTATCTATTTTTAATACAGTAACTACAGATGATTATCAAACTAATGGAATCAACAATATTGCAATACTTAACATATGTGTGAGGTGGTAATGTTAGGGATACATACAATGCACCTGAAAGTTGTTAGTGGTGCGTTAAGTGATCATTTGCAGTATGTCATACAGGATAGAACGAAGACATGTGTTAAAGCAGGCAGCTCCGCCACTGCACAAGTTCAAGCCCCAGTCATTGTTCGGAGGCCACGTTAATAGTAGGTTCTGTCTTTCATAACCTTGGTTGCATAAAGATGTAAGACACAGAAACTCAAAGTCTAATTGATTTGGAACTTTTCTTTTACAAGCCGAATTGGGCCATAACGCTGCAGAAGCGACCCGAAATATTTATTTTATGAGGTGATGGGATAGTTGATCACATCATTCAAAAAATTTCGCTCAGGTTGCAAGAACCTGGGCAATCAGCCAAAGTCAAGTAGGCTAAAAACGTGAATTCCGAGGGCATGCACCAGGCCATAAAGATCAATCCAATGCAGACTATGAGGTTAGTTCGGTATGTCACAGTTCACTGTATGTTGATTTTCCGAATTGTGACTCACGAGTTTACTCCAGCTAGAGTACAAAGACGAGTGGATATTTTTTCAAAATCATTTCGTGCATAAACAAGCGTTAAACAACGGCCAGATGTCAGAATTTGTCTCCACACACATGTGTTTCGAGCAAAATGTGGAATTATGAGAAGGTAAGTTACTACTCGTTCGTTCCGGACGGTCGAGCCATCAATGCCAACTGATGTCTGTTCATGCGTTGGTGAACAGTAAATAAATCTTTCTGCAGTAAGACAACAAAAGCTCATACCTCTCGAACAATTCAGAATAAATTGTAAGAACTTCAGGAATTAATCTGATGTCACACCTGCATATGGTTCAAATCTCACACCACCGGCTTATTCTTTGCTCTAATCCTCGTCTCATTTTCAGCACTTGCAATGCGTCAAAAACCAAGAGAAGGCTGAAGTTGTAATGCGGGAGCTTTCCTCCTAGAAGAACGAAAACTGATATCAGTGTGGAATCGAAAGGTAGCTTCAGACGATACATAATCATGGCTTCTACTTTTAAGTATTAGGCACCTTTCGTTGTAACTTGATGCATAAAGTTAAAGTGACGAAAGACTGCAAGAGATTTGATTCAACTTGCATGTGTATAGAGTAAATAGGGAATTATGACCACCCTTCGGAACAGTGAATTCGGGAAAGTTACCACGTGAGTTTCATGATGACGCAGCGCTTACCCCCTGTAGTGCATAGCCAAGGACCTATACTTTATCCAGCAAAAGGTTAGAAAAAAAAAAAAAAAACAGTCTTCTCACATTGAATATCTATCCGCACGTGCACGTGTCAGAGCAACCAGGCGTCTGTTACAGCGGAAAGAAAAATTACAAATACACATTAAGCAAAATAGGCATTAATGATAACCACATAGAGGATATCAGGTAAAGCTATTAGCATTATTAATCAGAAAGTTAAATGGTATTTATGTGCATCAAATAATCTTAGTATTAAGCACAAGTCTCATGATTTGTACCTCAATGTCTTTAACGAAACAAAGCTAATATATCGGTAAAGTGAGGAGTGGTTCATTTTTACCAATGAATGTGTGCACATTACGACGAATTGCTGATACACAAATTTATTACACACTCCGTCCATTACACTTTTGTATTGTGGTAGGTTTTTCTCAGTTGTATTTTGTTTTTCTTCTTTTTACCGGGAATAGACATCTTATATTTCTTTGCGATTAGCATATGCTTTTACTGCATTAACAGCAGTAAACTACCTGATGTGATGTTAATTTCACAAAATTAGCAGTTACAGGTTGGCGATTCTTTTGAGAAAACTTCTTGAACACATTTAAAACTAGGTATATTTCGTTTGTTAATAGTGTTTCATTCCTTTATTAAACAATACAGAGTAGAGACTTCGCCATGACTTGACTCAATTGCTTTATGAACGTTGCCAACTTAACGTATGATATTTCCGCTAAATCGAAGTTATCACGCTCTTTTTTAAAGCTAAATCGTTTTATATTACTTCTCACTGTTTTACCGATAATGTATTTTTCCGTTATATCATCATAATATTTTTTTCACACAAAAGTAAATATTTACATATAAATTTGGCATATCTTTTCAAATTTATATAACATTTGCTCTGTTAATGCAAATTTAAACAACTCAGAAACAAAATATTAAATAAATAAATAAAGCTCTTCTCAAATTTCTGCTGGTTGGTTGTTTTGAAGTTTTGCCTTACATTTGATTCCGGGACTTAAGGCAAACAAACGGAATATCTGCTTAAAGTGAAAACACATTCTCACCCACAACCTCATCTCACTAATTTTTCATAATCATTCACTTCCATTAATTATTCGTCTTTTTTAGTATAAAGAACACAAGCGTTAAAATAAGGATTTTATTTCATTATCATTTACGGTGTTTCTCTTTTTTTTTCCATCGACAAAATAACAAAAACATGTGAAAAATTGCCTCCATTGATACAGGGTTAACAATCAAGTTTAACGGGAAGTTGGGAGTTCACGTATGTTCAAGAAGCATATTAGAGATTACAGTGGAAAAAAGTACACTTCTATCCACGTGCTATTGTTTACTACTACTTTAATCTTCCACTATACAAATTACAAAAGATTAGCCAACAGTGAGATTTTGCTCGAGATAGGTAAACGGAAAGATTTATCAGTACTTGACAAAAGTTAGACTGTGGGGTCTCGAAGAATTGGTGCCTCAATAGTGCAAGGATTTGTACTAGTAGGGTGTTCGGGAATAGTAGTATTGAGCGTGAGTAAAGACTAATGTCAACAAGAGCAAGTGACGAACGCATGGGGGAACTGTAGAAGGTGGCACAACGCCAGTTAAATTAAACCTGACCGAAAAGAAGAACACAAATTTATGTTAGTGCGAGGAAGATATCGGAATAATAAATTATTTAATATTTCAGTGCCATCTCTTTAATAACAAAAGAATAGAGTTATTACAAAAGATCATAAAATTTATGAACATAATACCGGTTACTGTGGATATGATTCTAATTTCTCAAAGTCAGTAGCTAATAAAAAGTGTGCCCACAGAGGGGGGCTATGACACAAATTATTTGGGGGGAGGTAAAATCTATATAAATATGTTTGAGGGAGTGTAAAAATTAATCGAAAGGAAGATTTTTTTCATGGAAGAACACCTACGGATATACAATTGGGGGGTGCGTCATGGACATAAGGGGGGTGGGCACCACTGTAATAATAATAATAGGCTATAATAATAACATCAATTATGAATATATTTATTTTATTTTGAATTTTACAGATAGAATATTGGGTAAATACTACAAACAAACAAAAAAAAAAAAAAAATGGACGGTAACCAATAATCAACAAATACAGAAATACCAGTTCTACACCTCCCCGTGAAAAAGGCAAGATTCCAGTATTCCCATGACCAAGAACAACTGCAACCATTTACATTGAGCATTACAGTGACTGATAGAGCTCACAGCAGCAGCAAGCAGCTAACTATCCAAAAAACTGTGGTCAACTCGAAAATATACCAAAAGGCGTCATACGTATGGGATAGGAATCGCCGAGCATTAAAGAGGATTGTCACAAAGGACCGTAGACAGGGTACAATGAAAGTGACAGGAAAATTCAATCAGCATCTGCTACAGCCTATTGTGACGATCACAGCCCGAAATCAGTTCATATCTAAACATTCGCGATCGGATTACATTATTCCTAACCGCTCATCAGCGCCAACAACGCTTTAGCACCAACAAAATGGTGCTGAGAACATGCAAAATGGAACGGCAATACTTCAAAATCCGTAATATGGTCCAATGAATCCTCTTTCATCTTATTTTAAAACAGACCATATTTATGTATGGCAGGCGCCCAAAGAAGTTTGTGCTCGTAACGTTATTTATGTACTCCGTAAACCCTATAATTACACTTGCAGAACGTATTACTGTCAATGATTGTTTACATTCTAGATGATCGCGTGCATCCTACCGGCCAATGATAAAGTTTTCCATGATGACAATGCACCAATTCATACTGCTGGAGCTGTTCAGGCGTAGTTTCATGAGCTCTGCAATAGGAATTCTTTAACCTTTGGATGGAGTTGAGTGTTCCACTGCATGAGGGATTCTACAATATTCATCTGGAAATCAATCATGATTTAATACCTCCATCTACAACGACGAATTACAGCTATTCCACAGGCTAACGGTGGTCCCATATCGTACTAATCAGCTATGTTACATTTATTTAAGGTGTATTCTAGTAACCGTGTAAACAGGGTGAATCATTTATCTTGAAACGTCCTTACATTTTTAAATCAATAAGTTAAGAAAAAGCTAAAATTTTGTACGATGCAATCGATAGGTTAACGTTATTTGACATACTCTGCAATACCGTTAGATTAATAGTGTTGCCAATTCAACACAATGCTATACGGTACTTTGTTAAATGGGACTATTGAATTGGTAATATATTCTAAATCTACATATGAAAACTTACAATATACCACATTTATTATTCAGTGTTACAAACTAACGACGCTACAGCATTAACATCACAACTTTTGGTGCCTCTACAAGTAATAACGCAAGTGATACAAAAGTGGCAATACACACCGAAAGTACTTGATTATTGAATACAGTGACCTTGATGTGACAAATTTCTAATAGGAACAAAGTTATAGGTGCTTAACAATTTTACTTTTTTCAAAATATTTTATTTCGAAAAAATATTAATTATCACATCCAACGGTGCGCAGATGGTTTTCCATAAACATATGAAGAAACATAACGCCGTATACAGCAATTTAATATTTAAAGCTCTGCCGGAGCTATAATAAACATGATAAAGTGTGAAATAATGCGTAAGATTATACCATTGCAAGAACTTGTATTTACAACTTCCAAAAACTTACTGTAATCCAAACTGAAGCACAATCAGGGAGTAATCTACACCCCCCTAACACCCCTCCAAATTTCTTTACACACACCCCTGGATGGAAGAGGAATACTCGCCCAAATCCAATTGTATCAATCAGTATCTTATAGGTTATTTATTACATCAAGTTAAAAAAGGTTTAGCGTTTATGAAAGGAGGCAATATTCTTATTTATTTATTTCACTTCAAAATACGAAGCGACCTCGTTCTCATGTACGGCTTCGAGAACCACACGACCTCATTGTTTCGGGCGGTGTTTCGATCAAAACAATTGACAAAACAGACCGCTGATACCTACCCTCCTGGGTTCCGCTGTCGTTTCCGAGAAAAGAGATTGATAGACAGATGCAGATGACTGAAATTGGCAACGTCTTGAGCGGTTATTCACCTACCTCCTCCTCAAAAGGAAAAATGTGACAAATAGTAATAAGCTTATACCAGATTCACTTGGTAAGTGCTACTCTGCAACAGGCTCGCAACCAGAAGGGGGTTGGGGAGAGCCCGGCCCCTCCTAAATTTTTCATGTCCCCTCCAGACCTCAATACAAAATGCACAATTTAGATATTTGTAAGAGAATTTTTAATGACTTGGCCCCTCCTAACATATTCATGGCCCCCAAAGCTCTGTAGCTGATTTCGAGCCTGTTCTGCAAGTGGTGTATCAATTAGTGGACGAACGTTAGAAGGGTGTAGTCAAAACGTTTTTAGAAATGAAAAGATCGATCGAAGTAAGAATTACATATATTTTATACTGAGTCTAGTGTTATGCAGGAACGCATTTGGCGCTATCTTAATTTTTTGTAAAGTATTTTTTATTCACGTAAATTCATTGAGCAGAACAGGGCTCATAGTGAGTCACTTTTTTTTAACTAAAATTTACTTTTTTCAAGTTGGTCACTAAAAGTTATTTTTTTAAAATTTGTCACTAAAAGTTACTTTTTTGAGAGGTAAAGTGACTTTTCGTGTGATTTATGTTTTGCATTGGCAGTTGGCTAAGAAAAACAAAAACAAATGGAAAGAGGCAGAAACTTGTTACTCATTACTCTTCTGAAAGCTTCAGTATGTGAAACAGTCAGCTTCATTCTCACTTCAGCTTTTATTCTTTCTAAAGCACAGTGGACGGTTGGTGGATGCTTAAGTTCTCAAGGTGGGGTTGAGAACCCTTCAGTGTCTATTCTTTCTTCTATTATAATAATCTTTTAGTTTTCTGTCGTAATAGTTAACGCTCCGTTCAACGTTGTGTGTGTGTGTTTGTGTGATTCATCATGTTCGTCTTGTGTTATGCTTTTTGTATGTTCTTATGAGTAGGTGATGAATTTGAATATTTCACGTTTTTTTAGAACTCTTAATGCGAAGTTAAATATAATGTCTGGGATGAAGAAATTCTGAAATAGGCCAGAACTGGATCCACTTATTCAGAAGCTTTTTACATCTGCTAAGTCTGCTTACCGTAACTACAAAGCATATTTAAAAAAAAACTAAGAAAAGAGGAATATCAAAAAGAAGAAGTAAAGAAGAAACAAAACAACAAAGAAAGAGAGCTAGAAATTGACAAAGGAAAAAAGGAGCATGGTGAGATTTTGTGTGCTTTTGACCATTTTTTGGTCACTTTTCAACTATTTACAAGAGACCAGACCACTATGAGCCCTGGATTATTAAAATTAGGGCATATTAAAGAAGACAAAACAGTAAGATACAAAATATTTGTAAATTGAAAAACTGGATTTCTGGAAAACAAGTAAATCAATGAATAATTTCTTATGAAAGATATTCAGACCGAAGAACGTAGCCAGGAAGGGCAGGAACAGAGATTAAGAGATCAAATAATATTACAACAATTAACGTTAACAACAGGGTTAGAATATTAAAATAATGAAATTGGAACTATGTACAGTATTAATTACTAAACGAATGTGATTTCAGCATGGGACGAGGGATTTTTTCTCAATATTTTGAAAAAAAAGTCACCCACTAAAACTTGCTGGGGATGAATAAATTGAAATAATAGCAGAATTTTGCAAAATAATTACAATAATTCGTATGTAATCAATTCACATGTAGGGAAATTATTGGGTAAAATAGTGGAGGTTAATTACCAATACAGTGAAACCTCTCTTAACGGATATCTCTCAATAATGGACATCTTCATAAGAGGAAAAACTTCCTTATTCTTCCATGCCATAAATATGTGTGGTGTGGTGTTATGAGAGAGAATCCTTCCTTTTAGGGACACCTCTAATTTACAGACAAGTAATCGGTTCCACCGATGTCCGTTTTGAGAGGTTTCACTGTATTACTTAGTTTAATAATAATAATAAATGCTCAAATGTGTGAACTTACTTTATTGAACCTACCACTGCGAAGAGCTGATATTATTATTATTATTATTATTATTAGTAGTAGTAGTAGTAGTAGTAGTAGTAGTAGTAGTAGTAGTAGTAGCAGTAGTAGTAGTAGTAGTAATATTGCAATAGTTGCGTAACAAAATATACTGTTTTCTTGTTTGAGTCTGTTTAAAAATTATATAACTATTCTGAGAGTACACCCCCCCTTTTATTTTGAACACACCCCCAAGTAAAAATTTCTGGCGTACTTACTGAGCACAATCATTACAAAAATTTCCCACAAACACGCCATTTTCAACAGTATAGTAATCTCTACCCCAGAGGCGGATCCAGGACCGACTTCTGGGGGAAGCGGTGGGTTGTCATACTGCTACTTTTAAGGGCTCCAAACTTTGGGATGGGTTTTACTTATATATATTGTAAGGATCCCCACGTTGCCGTACCAGGCAATAACCACGTGTGAACTACATGTGTTAATAATAAACAAACAAACAGACGACGTTCCCGAAGAGGAGTCGATCACTATCGCCAACAGTCGGAAGGACGAGTACCCACGATGGAAGCCGACAAGACAGAATAAAAAGGACCTGCACACCTCGACCAACATCAATCTTCCCGGATTGATCACAACACCTAAAACCCCTCTCACGACGCTTGGTCACCGAGAGGTACCTATCCTTATACCCACGACGCTTGGTCACCGGGTTCCTTTCCTCTTTCTCACGACGCACGGTCACCGAGAGAGAGATACCTAATCTACACCCCTCTCACGACGCTTGGTCACCAGGAGTACCTCACCTCAAAGCCCACGACGCTTGGTCACCGGGCTCCCATCTAATCTTACCTGATATTAGTGGAATTTCTTATTATTTGTGTACATAAAACTTTTGTAATAAAAAGGTGAAGGGAAAAGTCCAAATCCCGAGTACATTTATTGCTCTACCCGAGAAATCTTTACATGGTAGATGCGTCGGCGTCTATTTGCAGACACTAAAAGGACTTTCCTACGGGGCGCTCTTTTTATTAACGAAAGCACGGACTTAAAAACTTTTAACATACAGTGTAAGTGTTACTAAAAGCAGGATCATATAAAAGATAGTATCCGTATTCTCATAAATACTCTCATTACTCTTAACGGTAGATTGATTTGTTACAGGCTGGCAGGTGTTTATGCCGACAACAAGATCTGGGAAAAATACATATAAAGAAGGCGATAACAATATGGCAGAATCAGGCTCCCGCATACCTCTTAATATTCCTCACTTAAGTAGATATTCTGGTCACACTACTGACGATCCCGATCGATTTTTCATGCTGTTTGAT
Organism: Thermobia domestica; assembly: GCF_964235325.1. Taxonomy (NCBI): domain Eukaryota; kingdom Metazoa; phylum Arthropoda; class Insecta; order Zygentoma; family Lepismatidae; genus Thermobia; species Thermobia domestica. The sequence goes on along the minus strand of NC_137462.1, from coordinate 219,683,280 downwards.
CATTTGGCTTTACTTCAGGCTTGGGCCCCCGAAAAGAAGAAAGAAATTCTTCCTATGTATCTACAGGACGTAGCTCTTGACTTTGTCTTACAATTGCAAAATCTGAATCAATACGACACACTAAATTACGAACAGCTGAAAGCCAAATTAGTTTCTCTGTCCCGCCCAAATATACCAGCGTATAAGGCGGAATTAGAAATTTTTCAAATTCAACAAAACGAAAATGAATCAGTCGATTCATATTTCTTAAGGAAATTGAGGGCTATCAGACAGCTGATGCCAGAGGTTTCAGAGGAACAGAAAATTCATTTTCTTTCGTTAGGACTACAACGAAATTCGCTGCAAAAGATAGCGTTAGAATCCTTTCCAACAATCCAGCGGCTGCAGGAACGACTCCACGAACTGGAAAAAGCTCAAGATCTCATGCAGAAGAGGAATTATGTAGAATTGTCACAGGCAATTCATTCTTTGATCGGCCAACCTAACCGCCCCTCACCACTCCCTTCGCACGACCATTATAGCCAAACGAATTCTAATTCATACATGCCAACCTATGCACAACAGCCAACTTCTACTGTGCATCACACCCAACCTGCTCCTAGTTATTCGCAATCGTTACCTTCTGCACCTCCATCGCAGAATATCTTCCCTCCTCAGTCAACTTCCTCTGCACCTGAAGTTTCGAATCCGCACCCCCACCAAAGTCAAAACCCGGCGCCTCCACCATGTAAAGATTTCTCGGGTAGAGCAATAAATGTACTCGGGATTTGGACTTTTCCCTTCACCTTTTTATTACAAAAGTTTTATGTACACAAATAATAAGAAATTCCACTAATATCAGGTAAGATTAGATGGGAGCCCGGTGACCAAGCGTCGTGGGCTTTGAGGTGAGGTACTCTCGGTGACCAAGCGTCGTGAGAGGGGTGTAGATTAGGTATCTCTCTCTCGGTGACCGTGCGTCGTGAGAAAGAGGAAAGGAACCCGGTGACCAAGCGTCGTGGGTATAAGGATAGGTACCTCTCGGTGACCAAGCGTCGTGAGAGGGGTTTTAGGTGTTGTGATCAATCCGGGAAGATTGATGTTGGTCGAGGTGTGCAGGTCCTTTTTATTCTGTCTTGTCGGCTTCCATCGTGGGTACTCGTCCTTCCGACTGTTGGCGATAGTGATCGACTCCTCTTCGGGAACGTCGTCTGTTTGTTTGTGTTTATTATTAACACATGTAGTTCACACGTGGTTATTGCCTGGTACGGCAACGTGGGAAGTTTCCTCTTCTGGGGGGCGATCGCCCCCCTGGATCCGCCCCTGCTCTACTCATTGTTTTTATGGTGCAGTTTTACTATACGGATCCACAGATAGTAAAATGTACGGAAAAATTTGGGTAAGTCTTTAATTTGCTTATTTTATGTCGAGAACAGAACCTAACGAACCCCTGCGGGGCTTCTAACCTGTTCCTACTCCTTCTGCTACCCCTACCCCTACTCCTACTCCTATTACTACTTATACTATGAATCCGTATAGTAAAACTGCACGGTTTTTATATTTCTGGAACTCTTTCATAATGTAATATAAATGTCAAGAGAATATCGTCTCCCGGCATTTTCCCATGTAAAATAATATTGTCTAGGGCGCTCTTGTTTCACATTTCGATTATCCTTTATCTATTTGAAGATATCACATAATTACTGTAAAATTAGCGGTATTTTAATTTCGCCGGGATGAAGACTCTTAAGGTAAGTAAGTGTTCATTTATTAAAAAGATACCACTCTTATTAAGTAGACATAAAATTATGTTTTAGTGCAGTTCCTGTTTCTGTATCACTATATACAAATAGCAAATTAAGACAAAAAATCTTATAAACTACTTTTTGGAGGGAATTTGCTACAAAATACCTCTAGAAATTCCCTCATACAAAAAAATGCTGACACGGTGTATACACAGGGGCGTCATTTAGGGCGGGCAGGAGGGGGCAATTGCCCCCGCAAGAGTTTGAGGAATGCATATAGTTTAATAGATTGTCTACAAATATACTAGTACAAAACGTGAAAGTTTTATGTCAGTGGTGCTTTTGCCCCCCTCAGGCGAAGTCTGAAATGACGCCCCTGTGTATACATAATTGAAAATATGTTTTATTCCAAATCCAACGAGGTATAAACCATGCTTGTATTGTAATTTTCGTGGAAGTTATATGTGATTTTATTTGCACTAATTAATATGGTAAAATGAACAGTACACATAACATATTTTTATATAAATATGTTTATTTCTCTAGAAAGAATAATGCGATACTTATGAAACTTAAAGGGCTTACTAAGTATAAATCAAGCTAACATACAACACAATTTGTGTGTTTATATACATAAGGGTACCTGAGCTACAAGTATGAAAATGGTTAAAAAAAAAAAAAAAAGGAGAAGTTTCCCGAAAACCACTCTGTCAAGGGAAAGCTGTGGTAGATGGAGAAAAACTGATTGCAGATTTGAATTCTACGTGAAAAGTTCTATTAGAACCTAGTATCTTTTCCCATGTGCCAGACAAAAAGTATTTTTTTGTCGACTAGTGTAGTTACTTTTCTTACAGAATCTGTTACAATTACTAAAGAAAATTTCTCTCGAAGAAATCCCTCCCTGAACAGAATTCCTCGTCTCGAAAGGTTAGGCAGAACGGAAATTCTCGTTCTGCCAAAAGATAAAATCATTTACATTATTTTCTACAAAGTGCTGGAGGGCCTTCAGGCAGAACGAGAAGACCCATTAAAAATCTTGGTATTTTGGCTTTTAAAAGATTTTGAATTCTTGTTTTTATGTGCCAATAGAATAAAACAACTTACTTTCGACAAGATAACTTTTCAAGCAAAGTACACAACTCAAGATTGAATGGAAATAAAACTTTACACGGCTGTAATCGTCACAACAACGTTTGATCACTCGACTGCCAACGATTTAATATCGACTTCACACCAAGGATGAGTAAGTCGACGCTAATTGTCTATGGCTCAGGAAGGAAATCCAATGCAATCACTCGTTGCATCAATGAATTTTAAAATTTGAAAAAATATGCAAGATTGGACCCCCCAGATTTTTGAACACCCCGCCTAAGTTACAAATTCTGGATAAACCACTGACAACAGCAGAGTGAATGGCGAAGCTATTAACACCAGGCTAGAAGTGAACCAGGAAAATACCACTGGCGAACAGTCGTTCTTTCAGAAAAATGTTTTGGGGGGCACTGCTGGTTACTTCTTATTTTTGTGGCCTCCTGGGGTCACTCTCAGAGCTCCGGGGAAGAAGTGCTCTCCAAAAACATGTCTGGAAGAAACACTGCTGGTGAATAGAACCTAATCCTACCATACATTCTTGGATTTATCACCCTAAATGTAGTCATAATTGGCATGTCTTGTTCAGTCGACTCAAAAACGCACTGACTCCATTGCAAAAATATCAGCAGAGACTCCGGGATACTCCGAATTGCTACTACCAGGAAGATCTAGGAAGATCTTGAATCACCTAACTTATGCCTGTCCAAACACACAGCACTACCGACCATTATTTCTTACTTCCTTCCACTCTGCTTGGTTATGGTCCTATTCCAGTGAGCACCATTCTATCCATTAACTATTCCACTTTGATTTATCATCTCCTTCAGCTTCTTCTTCTCAATAATCTCGATTTATAAACACTTACAGCAGCTTCCGTTATCTTCACTTGCGCCACATGACTTCTTTCTCTAAGCTAACCGTATCAGCATTCTACCCTTGTACTTACCTTTCTTAATACACCCCATATTCAAGGCATAACACTGGAACATAGGAGGGGGAGCGGTTCCTTCTCCTCCAGAAATGGAAGTGGAAAATTGAACTTCAATGTTTGAACAATATTACACTCGTACCCTATTAAGGCTTCGTCTGAGACATTCCTGGGAGTTCGACTGTTGGCGTTACGGCGAGCGCCTCGTGTGTGGTAGTGCTCTGTGGTAGAGAGTTGAGTGGAATCTCCTATACACCTACGCTACACTTACATTTACACGTACGTACATCCCCTTCTTTTTTCTACTCTTTGTCCTTTTTTCATTTTCCACTCCCCACTTTCTTCTAATTATTTGCCCTGTTCAACTTGGCTTTCAGCCCTCTTTCACTGTCTGAACTTCTTTACCGATTTTGACCTTTTCCTGACTTAGACCTTTTTCCCGATTTTGTCCTTTATTCCCAATTGTGTCCTGTATTTTATTCATTTTTGTTTGTGAATCATAAATCCGTCGTGTGAGGTACTCTTTTGACAATATTGTACTTTTAGCGCACATAACGAACAAGCTGGTGCTTAAATCTATCTGACCGGTAATGGTCTACGACAATACAATAGAAGAGACACCCCCTGTAAGTGACAACAGTGTATTAGAAGAAGATGTTTTAATGTGCTGGAGCCTAGGAGCTTCAGTCAGTAGAAAAAGATGAAAATTGAAGTTCATATGGAGTATCAAAACTCAGGATGTTATGACCAAAACAAACATAAATTGAGAGAAAATTAAAGTATGGCAAACGTCGGTAAAGTGAATCAGAAAGAATATTTGAAGAAATATCTATCGCTAGGGACTCATTCAAAAGAAAAAAAGAAAAAGAAGAGCACGAAATTAGGTTCAGGAAGGTTTGTGATGTTAATATCTTATAAGAAAATTTTAATGCAGATTGGTGTTCAGGTATGAGCATTATTAATTGTCGCGGAGAGAATAACTTGGCCCAATGTTCCGTTAAGGGGGTCTAGTAATTTCTTGCACACGAAATTTGTGCACTTCTTTCCATTGATTTTCGTTTGATTACATAATATAAGGTTATATTAGGTTTGGTGAGTTTTGGACCCCCTTAACGGAACATGGACCAGAACTTGTTTTATTAGTTAGTGACACTGTACTATATTTTGTAAATTATTGTAGGTAAATTGTGGGTAACTCAGCATTGATAAATAGGATCGCTTTAAAAGGTTATTCTAGAGTATTGTAGGGTCGGATTAGTTTAGGAAAGCAAACACCTAGGTATTTTGTTAATAGGTGGAAGGATAGCAACTAGAGCAGGCGTTCTAAAATTTACTCAACGAAATTTAAGTATAATTTTGGATTTGGGGGCCAGATGACGATGTCAATCTAACCTAACCAGAAGCAACAAAAAATACAGAAAATATACCAAGAAGGTAAGAAATTATAACCAAAAAGTTCTAACCCCCCAAATCCAAATTTACGGCTAAAATGTATATAATATACCTCGCACTGAAACTCTCGGAATAAAAGACTAACTAACTGTGAGAAACGAATTTTAAGGAAAAGAAGAATCTCCATTAGATTAGTCAGGACTTGTAAAGGAGAATAGTTGAGAAGGCGACACATAAAATGCTCCGTGAGGAGTATTGTACTATATAGGACGAACGTGGGTGCAGATTTATTGTACGGATCCGTACATAAATTAATTAGATGCAAGCCGTACACTTCTTTTTTAGTAAATTGAATCTGTATCATAAAGAATCATTTTTCCGATGTTTACTTTCATTCCTTTGTACAGGTTCACTTTAGCAGGGCTTCAGTTTAGGATAGGAAATATTGTGGATGAATCCGTCTTGGCCAGAAAAGGAATGAATCGGTGAAAACTGATTTTTGATGTGCAGTTACCTTACCATGTTGTTCAGAACAACCATTATATAATTCTAGTGACTTAAATACATGTGAATGGTCCAATACATGTTGCTTGACAATTTTTCAAAAATCTGACCTTACCATATCGCTAGTTCAAAACAACCATTATTTTAATGTTAGTGACTTCAGGTTTCGAGTGGCAGCCATATTTGTTTTCGAAGGTACGCTATGTGGTGGTGTTGTAATGGGTTACCGAATCTTAAGTATCTTACCCCTAATTGTTCTATCGATGTGGAACAAAAGGCACAATGGTCACCACATTGTAAGCTACAAGACTATGTGTTAGCCATTATCGTCCATCAAGTATAGCAAGATGAAAAGGACGTCATTGACACTAAAAGTTTCGAGTTGAGCAGACGATTTTTGCAAGGCAAATGGGCTTTACTCCAGCAGGTCGTGTCATAAAGTTTTGACATTTTTTATACTTTCCGGTTAGGTTAGAGCTTTCTAGTTCTTTCACCAGAGGATGTACTAAATGGGGAGCTCCATTACTACTTGTAGATTGAGTTCAGGAGGTCTCAGTAAAAGTACAGTGTAGTGCTTCATGTGATGTTCATAATCATTAATGAATGCCAAATATCAAATAAAATCCACATAGTGTAATTTGGAAACAAATAAAAGTTTTACCAAGTTGGCAACACTGCCGACCGAATAGCATCGCACTTTAAAAAAATCATCATATAGATACAAGTCAACTTCATAACTTTAACACAAAGTTTCTTAATTAACGCGAAATATATATTTTATTTTCTATTGTCGCGAGCCAATTTTGTGTCCCGAGTTGGAAACCCTGTAACTCGAAAACGAAGCGGAATTCGACTCATGTTTATAGAAACTTTTGTAGTTGATTTGATGTCAGGATTCATCTCTCAAAATTTTCATACCCCTTTCAATTCGCCTTGTGTATAGGACCTAAATGCCCATGGGAAATAATTACATTTCTATTACAAAAATCGAAATTTCAATAATTAGGGGCTGCAGCCGCATGAACGGTTAACGGATATTGAATACTTCGTTACTTCTCCAATAATTGTAAAAAATTCAGATTTTTAAAAGGTGGGGTTTTTGAGAAAATGTCGCCCAAACATGGCGTCTTAATGAAATTTTCAGCTTTTTATCATACTTTAACATGGGATGTAATAATCAGAAACTTAAGTCCTTTACATTTTCAAGGAGTAGATTTGAAGCAGATTTCGATGTGCTAGAAGCAGATGGTTGATATTGCTCGTGAGGACAGAAAAAAAATGTTTGAAGTTAGCAAAAATTTCACCAAAGTTGGCAACATTGCGAGTAACTTGCGCGATTCCTATGGGACCAATAGACGAATTTTGGCCCTCCACCGAAACATGCAACTTCATACTCTTCCTGCTATTCCGATTATGTTACTAAGTACACTCGTTTCTCTACAACAGAACTTTTAATTTGACAGGTTTTCAGTTTTTTGAACAATCGGATGGGAGGGCAACCATTTTGGAAGGCTGTAAATCGAAGGAAAACTTTTTTTCAGCAAAAGTAAAAAATATAGGTATAATAATATTGCATGTAGATCCCATATATAAAAAAAGTGAAATCTGAGACTATGATGGGGACCAATTGTGATTTGTCTAAACGATTTGAAATGGAATCGGTCGTATGGCATAAATACTACGGTGGATAAAGCACGAACCAACTTGTGCTAGGTGGCCAATAAAAAGCATGAATGTGATCTAACGGAGTCAGAGCAGGAGCGCAATAGGGGCCCCGAGCGGCAGCATCGGGGAATATACTCATAAATGAGAATAGTAGAAGAGCACACTTACAAATATAATACTTTTACTATTACTCAAAATTATTCAATATGCTGTGCACTAACTGTAACTACTTGTATTCACATTCTCATTGCTTCACGAAAAATGTTTCACGCCGTGTTTTACCTATAAATTTTCAATTTGGTAGAACCGTCTACTCGAGTGAACCCGGCAAATGATCACGAGAGTGAAGTTGTCTGGATAAAAAGTTCTGATATACAAGTGCTCATTCATCAAGTTGACAAGGTTCTAGAACGCGGTTGCCCCTTCCCATTTAGGTGTAATAAACACAGAAAAAAACGTGGCCTGCGGGCTCTAACCCGCATTCACTCGCTGATGCTCGCTTGGCAATACTATATAAATTAAATATTAAACTTTGATATAGAAAGGAACCAACCTATGTACTAACCTATACCGTCAAATGAGGCTACTATGAACATGGGGGCAGCTTTGAACAAAACCGTAAAAAATGTTTCAATCAAAATTTTCATGTCCTGAAAAGTCATTTGCGGCTAATTTGAATATTGCAAGTAGTAGTTTGGAATGTTCTGAATTCAACCATGACAAATCTGTAAACTTTACTAACAATGATGTATGAGAGAAAAAATAAATAAATAAATATGAAGCGATGTTTTTTCTAATTTTTCGTCGACCAGAAAATTGTTTCTCTGGAACTCGAGTTTAAAGCATTACCTGCCTAAACCAGTGTTACTGATAAAATCTCATCTATTATCTATCGATTCCAGTAGACTCTATTGCTGTCGAACCAATATTTAAATTTTGGTGAATTTTTGAAAATCTCATGCCGTTTTAGGTAAGAAATGAGGTTAATACGAACAGCTGACTTTGGTGGGGCTTCAATGAACATACTTGTAATGAACCTAACCGCTGGAACGTTTGTGATGGTAGCTGTATTATTGTTTCTGTTTTTGTGGTTCCTGTAACCGAAGTCCTGTAAAGTATCTACGAAAGTGGTAGGAAAACAGCTTTTGACATACCATACCAGTATAATGCCAGTAAAAGTGGAGCATAATTAGAAAAGTAGAAAACTGCCGCTTACAAGAACGTTACTTATTACTACTTCGTGGATTTTGTTTGTGTGTTGTCGTTTTGAACATGGTGCGAACATACAAAAAGAAACCTGGTGCACGTACCTATCGCAACTACACAGGTGAACATTTGAAAGAAGCTGTGAAATTAGTTGCAGATGGTGAGCTGAAATTCTGGGAATTTAGTGAAATATGTACGTCAATACAAATTAGTGAAAAGATCAGCACAGTTTGATGATGATAATTCTAACCGAGGCAATCCTGAAAATGTACCTGAATATGAACCAGAGCCGGAAATTGAAATAAATAGGCACAAGCCAGAACATCCGACAACTTTATCAGAAGAAGATGAGATCTTAATTGTCGACAGTGTATCCCTATTGAGTGAATGGGGATTTCCCCAAAGTACAATGCAACTACGATCACTTGTAAAAGCCTATCTCGATGCAAGGGGTATTGTTAGCAGATTCAAAGACAATTTTCCAGGGAGAGACTGGGCTTAGACGTTTCTGAAAAGGCACAGGAGTGTATTACGACAAAGGATGTGTCAAAATATCAAACATAACCGAGCTAAAACGACTAGAGAGGAAATTCAAGCGTATTTCTCTAACTTAAAAGAACAGTTGGTAGATGTTCCAGAGGGACATATTTTGAACTATGATGAAACAAATTTAGTGAATGATCCTAAAAATAGAAAATTAATATTTAAAGCTAAAACAAAACGACCAGAGAGAATACTGAACTCAACTAAAACATCGTTCTCCTTGATGTTTGCGGTCACTGTTAATGGTATGTGCCTTCCTCCGTACTTTGTGTACAAGTCTGAAGCACTCTGGAGTACATGGACAGAAGGCGAACCTAAAGGTTGTCGATACAATCGGACAAAAAGTGGTTGGTTTGATGCCGTAACCTTTAGGGATTGGTTTACTTCGATTGTGATTCCATGGTCAAACAAGCTACCTCCCGGTCCAAAAGTAGTCACCGGGGATAATCTCTCTTCACATTTTTCCGTAGACGTTCTTCAAAAATGCAAAGAGGGTAATATCAAATTTATATGTTTACCTGCTAACGTCACGCATCTTACACAGCCTCTCGATGTAGCTGTATATGGTCCAATGAAAAAGGCGTGGCGGTCAGTTTTAGAAGAATGGAGCCTAGGACCAGGAAGGAAATTCGACAGTCTTCCAAAAGAGGTTTTCCCTGAACTTCTTTCTAAGCTGATGGAGGCTTTACAGCCTAAGCTTAAAAATAACATATTATCTGGATTTGCTGCATGTGGTATTAGACCTCTGGATGCTGAACAGTCTCTTAAGCATTTCCCTAGAATCCTAAGTGAAGAAGCTATACCGGTACCGGTACATCTGTTGAAGGTACAGCAACAACAAGCAGTACATCATTAGTTACCAGTACTCCAACTACTGCAAAACGAGTAATTTCTCCGAGAAAGAAAAACACAATGAATAATGTTATCATTGGTCTTTTACAAGATATTCGCAATACTCCATAGGAAACTTCGTCCAAAAGAAAAAAAAAAAAAAAACTTAACATAATCAGCTTTCTGCAGCGTTTCACCTGAGGATTGCTGTGAAGACATGCTCAATCGCAATACTAAAAACCGAAAAACAGGCTCTACAAAACGCAAAACCACTTCCAAACAAATATCAGATGATTCTTCTTCTGATGAAGATTGCGAAGACATTCCGTCACCAGTAGCGATGGTGAATCAGTGATGGATGCATCCTTTGGGATTTCAGAATCTGAAATAGAACACATGGATGACCTAAAAATCAGTTCGTGGGTAATAGTACAGTATATTCTAAAGAAAGGCAAACGGCATTATGTTGGGCAAATCATAGAGAGAGCTGCGATTGGAAAGTCAAGTTTACGCACATTAATAAAACGGGAACTAGTATGACATTCCATTGGCCCGAAAATGAAGACAGCGATGTGGTTTGTAGAGAAGACATTGTTCAGGTGCTACTAGAGCCCACTCTTACTAATCGAGGGTTTCTTAAGTTTGATGGCATCTCTTTTGAAGGTCTCAATTTGCAATAATTCCAAGCATGTTGCAATTGTATATAGTGCTTTTCCATTGTACACACACACACACACACACACACACACACAAAAAAAAAAAAAAAAACGTTTGTTTAAAAACTTATCTGTTAGATTCATATGAACATATGCCCCTTTAAATATTAAAGTTGCAATAGTGCTACGATCGACATCAACTTTTGGAAAATATTGGATAAGTACGTTTTAAAAATATTTTCTGTAGCCCGTTAGGAAAATCGCACAACTATGTAATATATTTCAAAATGTCCGTAAAACGTCTCTTTTCAATTCAATATCAAAGAATATCATACAGCTTATAGGTAGAATTTTATTAGAACAATTAACATTAAATGGGGCTACTTTGAACATGCATATTTCATTGTTTTTCTAGTTGAAGACATTATCTGACAACAATGGTTATCATACAAAGTGGTAATACTCTTTTGTGCCATGGTTTAAAAAATATAAATTTGGGCTTACATGTTCACAAAATATTTAAGAAAGTGTGTTTTTTTCGTATCAAAGTAGCCCCATTTGACGGTATAAGGTGACCTATGCTCTAGAACCTTCGCATCAAGTTTCAACTCTTAGTCATTGTCTCCCCTTTTTTAATAGAAATTATCAAAAATTCAGAAAAGTGAAAAGCGTGCATACTTCACAAGTATATATCTCTGATACGATAAAAAATATAAAGTTCCTCCCCGTAACAGGTCTGTATTATATTATTATATACCACAAATTAAGAGTTCCAGATTTGACCATAAGCACCTCTATTATTAACACAAAGCTATATCTACAAGTATGATGTAAATTTAATAGGGGAGGATAGGAGAACAGTAGAAATAAATGCAGAGATCTTATTAAACGCTTGCAGGGACATGGGTTTAGAAGTAAATGCAGAGAAAACTAAATACATGGAAGTGCGTCGGGACCGTAATACGGCAAATTGTGGAGGCGTTAAAATATTAAATAATGCTTTTGATAAAGTGGATACTTTCAAATATTTAGGATCAATATTAACAGACGAAAATCATATTCACGAAGAAATTAAATGTCGACTAAAAGCAGGGAATTCGTGTTACTACTCGGTTCAAAATCTCTTGTCTTCGCGAATTCTGTCGAGGAATTTGAAGCTTAAAATATATAAAACGATAATCATGCCTGTTATTCTGTATGGTTGCGAAACATGGTCGCTTACTCTGAGGGAAGAACATAGACTGAAAGTATTTGAGAACAGGATCCTGAGAAGAATATTCGGACCCAAGAGGAACGAGAACGGGGAATGGCGGAAGCTTCATAACGAGGAACTACATAGTTTATACGGTTTACCCAACATTGTTAGGGTCGTCAAGTCTAGAAGGCTTATGTGGGCAGGTCATGTAGCTAGAATGGAAGAAAGTAGAAACGCTTTCAAAGTCTTGACTGGTAGACCCATAGGAAAACGACCATTAGGAAGACCTAGGCGCAGATGGGAGGATAATATTAAGATGGATCTCGCAGAGATAGGAATACAAAGTAGAAACTGGATGCAATTACCTAAGGATAGAAGTCAGTGGAGAGCTTTTGTGAACGCGGCACTGAACCTCCGGGTTCCATAGGCCATAGAGTTAGTTAGTTAGTTATATCTACAAGTAAGCATAGGCAGAAGTATGGATAACCGAGAGATTATTGTATAGACCTCATAAATCAATAGGCAGTGGATGAACAATTCACAGAGGGTTAAACAGAACATACAAGAACAATGTTCGATTACGTACCATTTAAACAATGTATTCCACAAAATCTTTGGATATTACATCACACAACTGAAGAGTGGTAGTGTGACTCCGACTAGCCGCTGTTGTAAGCTGAGTGGGTGTAAACATCCTTAACCTCTTAAGCAGAGAATATTCAGTCGTAGGTTAATTGCGTGTTGGGTAATTTTCTTTTACAAATTTAAGTATGCGTAACATATAATTGGTACAAGTATTATTCACAGGTAATTCCACCAGAGAATTACATGTAACAAAGTTGGGTACATATTATGAGCGAAGCCACATACACCGAGCGAAGTAGCTCAAGTGGTAGAGCGTTGGCTTTGCATTCGGGAAGGTCGTAGGTTCGATTTCCGCTGCCGACCATCCTGACTGGGTTTCCCTCAGTCCTACCAGGCAAATGCCGGAGTGGTACCTACCAAAACGCCCTGGCCGATACCTTCCCAAATCCTTTCCATTGTTGTTGTTGTTGTAGTTGTTAGATATCCAGTGTAAAATGGCGTCTGAGTTGTGTCTGGTGATTCTTAAGTAAATAAATTAGGGATGGCCAATTTCGGAATTTTTACTTTCCGGAATTCGGAAAGTAAAATCGGAAAATTCCGGAATTCAGAAATAATCCGGAATTCAGAAAAATTCCGGATTTCGGAAAAATCCGGAATTCGGAAAATTTCCGGATTTCGGGAAAAATTCCGGAATTCGGAAAAAATATTTTTTCTTTTTGTAATCCTAAGAATTTTGTTCAAATGCAAACGAACAAATTTCCTTTTTGTAATCCTAGGAATGTACTATGCAAGTTCAGCTGAAACTTACATCCTAAAGTATACACTACTCAATCTTCCCATGGTTAATGAGATGTAGTCCAAAAGTACGATGTACTCCTAATATTTAATTTTTGTTTTACTGTGATATTGTCCAGAGGTAAGACATAATATCACACTGAGATAAGCAACTTGACATAATGAAGATGTTATCATACGTAGTTTTCCAGAAGATCGTGAGAAACAAATTTTTGTGAAAAAATATGCGTCGCTTGTTGCCAGTGTGATGCAATTGATAACTTTTATGCTGGAATAGTCTTATTATTATTATTATTATTATTATTATTATTATTATTATTATTATTATTATTATTATTATTATTATTATTATTATTATTATTATTATTATTAATCGTTTATGTACTGTAAAAGAAAAATATGAACCGTTAAGTAGTAGATTTTATCTGTTGTTTTTTGATATCTTCTAACAGTAATAACAAACTGCTTGTAAATACGCAATGATTATCAAGGACAATGGCATATTAATGTAAGGACTACTCTGCAGACTAGCAATAAACAATAAACAATAACAGAAAACAATAGTTGCAAAAAAAAAGTAACTAACTAGGGCACGTTAGAATGTTCGCGAGAATATAGGGACGCATTGAGACTAGCAAAGAGCGTGGTGTTATCATTACTCAAAGGGCTGTACGATGGAGGCATTAACGTTAATGTTAATGGCACTAATGAGCACTTACTTGCTCTAACGGTTAACCTCATTTTTTAGATGATTCTTAGGAGTGGGCGTGTTGGCATGCAGTTAGAAGACATATCCATTATTTAAAAAGCACACGTTATCTGTGAAGTACTAACGATTTGCGTCACTGTCGAACACTAACGTAGCACTAGCGACGTTTAAAGTCGAAATTGGAGTCTGACATAAGTGGTTTGTCAACTTCACGGACATTATATTTTCCTTGAATGCGAGAATTTTGCGCCCGGGAAATTTGCGCCCTACCACAAAAATAGGAAAAAATGCGCTCGCAATATATTTGAACTGGGACGTTTGCGCTCTACCCCAAAAAGAGGGGAAAATGCGCCGGCTATATATTTGCACTGGGATGTTAGCGCCCTACAATTCAACTTATTTTTGTATTGTGTAAAGTAATTTCCACTCACACTTGAACTAGGCTTGCCTCTCATCGTCTCAGTGAGTTACTCCATCCGTTATAATATTCCGAACAAATGAAAAAAATACAATTTTAGTTCACTAAAGGGCAATCCATACAAATACAATTTTTCATTATACTACAAAATTTACAATAAAAGTATAAATGACTGATATATAATTATTTATTAATATAATCATAGAGTATAATTTAATCTACAAAAGGCTCTACCCAGATATCTCTGTTCACAATCCTTGCGAGTTGTTTGGCTTTTGAGGACACAAATTATAGAAAAGAAAGTGTAAAGTGAATGTAAAATCAGTTCAGTAATATTATCAAGAAAACTATGTACAGTGTGTTTACTTGCTGGAATTACACTTCAAACACACAATTGCGTTCAGTCGTTCTTTCAGAAAAAATGTTCCAGGGGGCACACTTAGTATTACGGAGGGGGGTCACTGCTGGTACTATTCTATTTATTATTATATTATAGACGTATTATTTTGGTCTCCTCCGAGGGGGCACTCTGAGAGCTCTGGGGAGGCCAGTGTTCCCCCAAAATCATCTCTGGAAGAAGCAGTGATTGCGTTGATCCGTTGTGTTCTTTTGGCTTATATTGAAGTTTATTCTCCCCTTATATAGTCACAATGAAAATAAATCACAAATGGCATGGTTGTGGGGGGAGGATTGTTTATGCTGTAATGGCAGCCCTTCCGAGCAAATGCGTAAGCTCCAATAGGTTCTTTTATTTCGCAGGGTTCAAACTTCCCGGTGGAGGTACATCGCAGGCGCAATTTTCCCTGTTCTTGAGGTAGGGCGAAAATATCCCAGACGCAAAATTCTCGACACCGTTCGAATGACCTTGGAAGACTATATCTTTTTCAATACTTTTTTAATATTCTTTTACTCGAGATTTCTTCATAGCTTCTTATTAAAATACTTACTAATATATCCTCATTTTATTGTCCTAACCAATCAATATGGGTATGTTGTTAGTAAAATATTTAGATTGATCGAGCCTCTGGTGTGTAACCACAGTATTTCATATCATCCCCCCATTAGAAATCTTGGCTAAACGAACCAATATATGTTGCCAATAAAATAGTTTAGAATGATTGAGCCCCTGGTTAATAACCACAGTATTTCGTGACAGACCCCCCCCCTTTCTATTACCATATTCTAGCTACGTGCCTGACTCAGCTAATTCTCTACATTCTTTACCAAGCACACATTTTCTAAAGCGGAAAATGCTCTCTAAATACCTATGCTCATTATTTTCAGCAGATGCACAAATTGGGTAACATTCTATCTACATGAATGTTATATGTCGATTACTGTAAACCGCTTCTCGCTATCTATTACCATATTTACTATATAATGATTAACGTTAAAACCGGAAATGGTTGATTTGTACCGCTTCCGGTTTGAATATTACATTCATCAGGGAACTCGATTCTTAACTATTGACTCTGTACATCATGGCCAAAATTGATTGGTAATCCATCAGATAGTTCTTGAGACTGTTTGTTTCACTGACGGACAGAATGAATATATGGCTATAGAGTTTTGATAAACTAAATTCGTTAATGAGTGATGATGGAACAAATATAAGAAAGGGAACCAAGAGTAGGCCTACCACCGGGAAAATTTTCGAACACAAAATTAGCCATCGAAAACCCACATGTCCTGGGTTAGAATACCATAGATGAAAACTCTACCACTGAGTCATCAATCACCCGCTTATTAGTTTTATTAATTATTATATTAATATAAATTAATGAATGCCTGCTTATGTTAATTATTGAACAATTACATTGTATATACTTCGTGAAGTCAAAAATTATAAATTTGTATTTACTGTACATACAGTGAGCGCAGAAAGTGTTCGTACACCTATGCTATTGAAACGAGAATGCCTGCGAAAAAGAAACAGAAAATTTAAGAAGTGTAATAACACACACAGTATGAATAATGAAAACTAAGCTTTATGAAAATATCAATAAAGAACCACAAAGACAAGTTTAATGGTCAGAAAGTAGATAAATTCCGTAGAAAGTGTATAGAGTAGACGCTAAAAGTGATCGTACACCTGACGTACGAATACGAAACAAAGATACCACAACTGGGGTTCACTAGTATTCACCTGATTATACACCTCTGTATAGCATGACGAGTAACAGAATGAGTTTAGTTGTGAATAGGAGTGAAAAAACTGCATGGTGGGCTGTCAAAATGGGAAGCAACCGAACAGAAACAAATGAGGAGACAAGAAAAGTAATTATTAAATTGCATAAGAAGGGTAAGTCTTTGAGAAAGATAGCAAACCTTGCAGACAGGCCTCGTTCAACAGTGCAAACAATAATTGCGATATATAATGTTTCTATCACTGTGCGAAAGAAAAAAAAAAAAAGAACTGGAAGACCAAAAGTGTTGAGTGAACAAGATAAACGTTACATTATTAGGGAAAGAAAAAAGGTTCCAAAAAGTAGTGCTGTGCAATTGGCAACGGATCTGGAAACACGCGGTGTTAAAGTATCAGCCAGTACAGTCGGATAGCCAGGAAAATGTTCTGGGTGAACAAGACAAATCGTATAAAGAGACTAAAGTTTGAAAAAAAGTATAAAGATAAGGGATCAGGCTTCTTTCTGGAATAGGGTCATATTTTCGGACGAAAGTAAATTTAATTTTATCGAGTCCAATGGGAGGCGTATGGTATGGCGCAAGGTGAATACAGAGATGAATCCTCAAAATCTCGTCCCTAAAGTAAGACACGGAGGAGGGTCCGTGCTCGTCTGGGGTTGTATGAGTGCCTCAGGAGTGGGTCGTCTCCACCTTATCGATGGAGTGATGATCCACAAAGTGTATATTAACATATTAAAGGAAAATCTCCATACTAGTGCGCAGAAGATGGTTCTTGAAAACAATTTATTGTTCAGCAAGACAACGACTCCAAACATACAGCGGAAAACACTCGATTGTGGCTACTCTATAATACCTTGAAACAGCTTCACACACCTCTCCAATCCCCAGACATGAACCCCATAGATCATTTATGGTCTGTTCTGGAGACAAGAATCAGAAGGCACAGCTTCTGTACTAAAGAAGACCTGAGAAGAGCTATTCAAGAAGAATGGGACATAATCAGTCCCGAAGCTACAGAACTACGAACTACTACTGGTGAAATCAATGCCACGAAGACTACAGACAATCATTAACGCACAGGGTAATCCCACAAAATATTAAATAACGTAATATAATTTATAAGCATTAATTCAAGCATAAGTGTACGGCGACTTTTTGCGTTTACAAAAAAGGAATTCTCTCTTTTCTTTTGAACAAAACATTGATTGTGTTTGTTTGGCCTTTTTCTTGTATATAGAAATAAAATGTATGAATGTGTAGTCTTAATTCTGGTTATATATATATTTTCCACCTCCCGTTCTCATGCTAGCTGCTTTCAATATAAAGTATGCACGGTGTACGAACACTTTTTGCGCTCACTGTAGGTATGTTAACAATAAACGAATGTTATTAGAATATTTGTTGAGATTTCTTTTCCTTCACTGCCTTTCGCCTGGTTAAAAAGTAGTTTGCAATGCTTTGAAGCAGCTGCAGGTGGGAACGCAATAATGTTTGAGACATACCGGCGACTTTTTTGTGTGTGAAAGTAAGACCTTTCTCATAAATAACTGCAGTAGCAATTGTCTACGTAAGTGATAAAGACATATCCAACTACAAGAAACTAATACAGTATATACAGATGGTGATCAGAAAAATGGAAACACCTGTAGTTGGCAACACGTCAGATGTATGGGTTGGCAGTGGTATCGTGGCGCCCGCAGCGCCGGACCGCTGGTGGTGGTGTGTTAGGTCGGTCTCCATACTACGTCAGGCGCAGTGGAACAGCAGTGTCTAGTGGCTGCAGCAGACGGAGGTAGTATAAAATGGGAGACCTCTCAGATTTTCAAAGAGGGCAAATTGTTGGTGCGCGGTTATGTGGAGTGAGTGTGACGGCAGTGGCTACTGTGTTAGGTGTGTCGCGTGGGACAGTGTCGAAGGTGATGACGGCCTACACAACACCCGGGAAAACCACATCGGGGAAGCGGAACAGTGGACGGAAGAAAATCATGAGTGACAGGTCACGCCGGGGATTAAAACGCATTGTCACGCAGAACCGTCGTGCCACTGCGGAGCAAGTGACGGAGGAACTCAATCAGCACCTTCCCACCCTGTTTCGACAATCACAGTCCGCCGCGAATTACATGACATGAACTTACGGGGTTGTGTTGCACGGGCCAAACCGCTCATCAGGGACCATAACGCTTTCGCACGCCGCAAATGGTGCCGCGACCATGCAGCTTGGACCGTTGAGGACTGGAAACGTGTGATATGGTCGGATGAGTCATCCTTCACCATATTCCCAACCACGGGCCTTGTTTATGTGTGGAGAACGCCCAAAGAAGCTTATGAGCTGCAGTGTCTCCGCCCAACTGTGAAACATGGCGGCGGCTCGGTGATGCTGTGTGGGCCGATATATCATGGCTTTCATTATGTCCTGTGGTCACACTTAGCGGACGAATCACTGCCAACGATTATGTCGCAATTTTAGGAGACCACTTGCATCCTATAGTCCGGATGTTGTTTCCGGACAGTGACGCCATCTTCCAGGGTTATAATGCACCCATTCACACAGCTGGCGTTGTTGCAGCATGGTTTGAGGATGAAGTTCGACACCTCCCCTGGCCCGCCCAAGCCCCAGATCTCATCATAGTTGAACATCTGTGGTCCGTCTTGGAAACACGACTCCGGCGACGATTTCCACCTCCATCCTCTCTCACAGAACTAGCCGATGCCCTGCACGAGGAATGGTGTAAAATTCCACTTGCTACCATTCACGACCTCTATGCCTCCATCCCACGTCGCATCAAGGCTGTTCTGAAGGCTAAAGGTGGCCCGACACAATATTAATCTGGTAAGTTGCAATTTCGTTCAGGTGTTTCCATTTTTCTGATCACCATCTGTATATTCATTATTGTGTTTCTCTTTTAACAGCTACTAGCTAGGGATGGCCAATTCCAGAATTCTTACTTTCCGGAATCCGGAAAGTAAAATCGGAAAAATTCCGGATTTCAGAAAAATTCCGGAATTTTTCCGAAATCCGGAAAGTAAATTTTCCGATTCCGGAAAACAAAATTTCCGGATTCCGGAAAATTTTGGCCATCCCTAAAATAAATATATAAATACACCCATCATTTTCATTATCATCATCATCATTATCGATGTATATCTTCCAAGCTAATTGTCCTTTCCATAGAAGTAGATTTTCATCCACACAAATATTTCTGTTTCGTGTGTAAGTTGATTTCCACTTTGATACGAGAACAGGTCTGATCCTATAAAGCGTAGAATTTGGCTCCCTGTCTGGATTATGCTCGTGGTTGTTATTAAAATGCAAGTAACCAAGTAACTCAGCAGAAGGTAAAATTGCTGCTCAGATATTTCGTCACTGCAGAAGCGAGTGCTTATTATCTTTAAAAGAAGCAGCTGAAGATGGCTCCTGTACAATACCTTGCAATATTAGAAAACCAACCAGTGGCTTTAATTCACGAGGATTTGTTTCAGCCCATTGCTTATCTCTACTCTTCTTCTTTATTCGTCCAAATTCTATCCACTGGATTGGTAACGGAGCATCACTAACAATACAATTATCATCAAACTCATTATCGCTTTCACTTTCACTGAAATGATATTCTTCAGAGTTATCAGAATTTTAACTTTTTACAGTCAAATAGCTCAGCAAATTTACTATATCCTCGTCAAGAAGACGTTTCCTTGGAATAGGTCCCGTAACAGAACTTGTCCTGGCAGCCATTTTCTAACAAATGACAAGTACAATGGACGAAACAGTATTGTACGCAAAAGGAACGCCCATCATATAGTAAACAAGTAGAAATGGTCAATAGGTGGCAGGTTGTTCTTACCCAGCTTGACGCGTATAGGCGGCCTACACAAGGAAAAAAGGTAGATAAGCTTTAAAATCGCTTAAAAGCGGTTTACCGAATCAACGTTATATCAGCCGTGACGCTAATCAGCGGTCTACCCGCTTAAGGGGTTAATATATTCTTAAATGGCAACACGTCTTGTCGTTTCTTGAAAGTTTGAATTAAGTTCGTGGTCCTAGGGTTTCGTATAAATGAACTTTCACGTCATCATGTTCGATAATGACGTCTTCAACAATTCCGATATACCAGTTTTCGTCGTAAATACACGGAACTGTGTCACCTGTTTGGAGGCATTGCAAGGGCGCTTTTCTTACATTTACTTGCTAATAGTCAGTAGAAATTGAAGTGCGAAAGCATCTATCTTTTGCGTGAGAGATACGTATTTATAAGCGTGTTTTAGGAACGGGTAAACAAGTAGCAAATTTCTCGCGCATTTCAGCTTCATGGTTGACCACTTCCTCACTAGTGACATAAATGTACTGTATATCAGGAATGTTTTTCACACAATACTCATACATATTCTTTAGAGACAAAATGTGATCATTGATCTGTAAACTCCTTTTAGATACTATGCGCCGAGTTGTCCCTCCTATCTGATCACAAGTATTTTTCCCATGAGAGAACGCAGAAAAGGAGCCACTCCGCTTCAAGACCAAAATCAGGTTTGTGATTACAGAAATTGATGATGTTTTCTTATAGTGACTATTTTATTCTACTCTATTATATTCTATTATATTCTAATATAATATGAATCATTCGATTATACACTATTCTTATAGTGACTTGCAGCCCCATTCGTGAAGTACTATGGGAAGAAGTGTATCGCTGACGAGACATGTGCCTTAACATCTTCAATCAAATGACTTGGAAGGTGTGGACTGCTGTGGAGGTGTGCTCTAAATAATCACTGATAATACACAGACATCTAGCTTTTACATCACTTCCATCACTTAGTTTATAATAGTAAACAAATGAGTCTGTTTGTCCTTTGCCTGTTTGTTCACCCAATAAAAACTTTGAATCTCGCCTTGAATGACAAATGAGAAGTTTTCTGAAAAATCGGCAAGATAATGCATAATGTGAAAGACCCCTTTGTTTTGTCTGCAAGAAAACTAATTTGTAGGGTACTTCGGACACGTAGTGGTGTGACTTGAGATTTCTAAGTTTTGGTGCAAGTTTCTCAAGAAAGTTTTCTCTTGGTTTCACTAGGGTGATCAACCCAGCACGATCTGTTGTTACCCATTGCTTGTAAATAATATTATCAGAAATGTCGTTTGTGAACTCCGTAAAACAGTAGTTGAAGTAGATTTTCAGGATCTGGGCACCGCATGCAGTTATCCATCATACATTGTGAATTGTTGAGATCGCATGTCAACATTTCAAGCAAATCTTTATAGTCCACATTTAACTTAGCACCGTCGATCTTTAACTTCACATTCTGCTGATATACCCATACACATCCCGCTGCCGACAACTTAACTTCATGGTAGTTGCATATGTTTACAATCCTACTGCTTGTTCACGTTTCAGAAGAGTCCTCTTCTCTTCACTGAAGTCGCTAAGTGCCGTCATGCATCTTCATACTGGCTCATACACAGACTTACGAGTTCTTCATCAATTAATTAACCTACATCACATTCCATTTTGTCACTAACGAATTGCAGTAATGAGACACAGATCTGCACGAACACACCGTCTCCTTGTGCTGTACGCATCTGATTAAGGCACCAGTGGTGAATTCCCATCTGCTGCATGTTGGAACACGCAGCCTGCTGACTGTGTGTTCATGTTGTTCTCTTTGCTTCTTACCAGGACAAAACTTGTTCTTATATGTTTTGCTTAACTCCTCTGTGAGTTATTCGTCCACTGCCTATTGATTTATGATGTCTATATAATAAACTCTCGGTTATCCGTAATTCTGCGTATGCTTATTTGTAGGCATAATTTTGTGTTAATAATAAAGGTACCTATAGTCAAATCTGAAACTCCTAATTTTTGGTATATAATAATATATTAAAGACCTATTATGGGAAGGAATTGTATATTTTTATCAAATTCCCTACCAGAGACCTCCCCGATAAACACCACCTTTACGAAGACACTTATGTGTCGGGTGGGGAGGATTGCGTGCTACAGTGAAATTTAGAGCTGTGTCGGTGGTAGTTCACTACCAGAAGGGCCACCCCTACCGAATTGGTCTAAATGGAGTAGCCAGACGAAGAGTGTTCTGGGAGAAGGCAGCAGTTCTCCAGTAGCCAAGTTGGCGGAAATCATAGTGATTGGTATGGCAACTTGGACATTAGTCCCAGGCGTGGTCAGAGTGACTTTAACGGCTGGGATACTGCGGGGTGGAAGACAACGAGAAACCACCACTCTATTTTCCCTAGTTTGCTGGCAGCAAAAAGAACATATGAACAATGGTCTTTCGCAGGTCAAAATGTAGTTCCGGAGGTAAAATATCCCCCCATTCGGATCTCCGGGAGGGGGATGGCTTGGGAAGGACTATTGGACGAGAAAGTAATAATGGGGGGAAGATAAACAGAGAAAGAAAGACGAGGAAGAGCAAAAGGTTTAGGATAGGGACATGGAACGTACGTACTATGTTACAGGGAGGAAAATCAGAAAATCTTAAAGAAGAAATGAAACAAAATAATTTAGATTTGGTAGGCGTTTGTGAAGTTAGATGGGAAGGTAATGGGGTATTGAACAGCGAAGGATATAGAATGTTTTACTCAGGTAATGAAAAGGGCGGTCATAATGGCGTAGGAATAATTCTTGGAAAGCGCTTAAAGGAGAAGGTAGTGAAAGTAGAATTTATTGATGATAGAGTTATGATGTTAAGACTTAAAGGAAAAACGAAGGATCTAGTGGTGATACAGACATATGCACCGACGACTTCGCATGCAACTGAAGAAGTAGAGGAAAATGATGAGAAAATAGAAGAAATTATAGATAGGGAGCAGAAGGGTGCATGCATAATTCTAATAGGAGATTTCAATGCAGTTGTGGGAGAAAAACAGGAAGGTAGTATCGTAGGCAAATATGGTTTAGGCGAAAGAAATGAAAGGGGAGAGGGTCTGGTGAATTTCTGTAGCCAGAATTCACTAGTAATTGGGAACACTTGGTTCAATCAGCACAAAAGAAGATGATATACATGGAAATCACCAATAGACGGCGGAAGATATCAGATAGACTATATTAAGATTCAGGACAGGTATCGGAATAGCTTAAAGAACGCGAAGACCCTTCCCGGGGCTGATATTTTCTCTGATCATAATCTTGTGCTGGCCGAAGTAGATATTCAACTGAAAAATGTAGGCAGAAGAAAAGTAGGAAACAAAGTGCTGAATACTGAAAAGTTGAAAAACGAGGAAATTAAGAAATCTTTTCGCTAAAAATTCGAAGAAAAATGTTCAAACGAGGAAAGGATAGGCGCAGGTAGTAACGCAGGTGGGAACATATTAAACGTTGCTTACAGCAGGCTGCAGAAGAAGCAGTAGGTTACGGCGAACACAAAACTGCTAAGAAACCTTGGGTTATAGAGCAGATGTTGCAGAAAATGAGGGAGAGGAAGATGTGGAAACAGGTTGATACAGAAGAGGGCAGAAAGATATACAGAAAGTTAAATAATGAATTACGAAGAGAAACAGACAGAGCGAGGGAAGAGTTTTACAAAAGAAAATGCGAGGACATAGAAGAATTAGAAAGAGTTGGGAAATATGAGGAAATGTACAAGGAGGTGAAATCTATGGAATTTCGGAGGAAACAAGGGAGTATTATGATGGCAGTAGAAAATAAGAATGGGAAGGTAGTCAGCGAGAGAAATGAGGTCATAGGAAGGTGGAAGGAATACGTTGAAGACTTATATGAGAGTAGGGATAGACCGTGTAGCCTAAATGTTGAAGTGGAAAATGAAGTAGGCGCGGATGATAAAGGATTTAGTATTCTTCGGGATGAGTTTGAAAAGGCTATATCCGAGATTAGGAATGGAAAGGCAACCGGAATAGATAACATACGAATCGAATTCATTAAAAATATAGGAGACAAGGGAAAGAAAGAATTGTGGCGACTATGCAATGAAATATATGAAACAGGAGAATGGCCAAGAGACTTTCTGAAAACGATCATGATACCGATGGCTAAGAAATCGAACCCAAAGAGATGTGAGGATTATAGAACTATTAGTCTCATATCTCATGCACCTAAAATTCTGCTCCGAATACTGAACAGAAGGATATATGGAAGAACAAATAAAGATGTTGAGGAAGAGCAGTTCGGGTTCAGAAGAGGTAAGGGCACAAGAGATGCTATTGGATTATTAAGGGCGATCGGTGAAAGATTTATAGAAAAAGGGAAAGAGGTGTATGTTGTATTTATTGATCTAGAAAAGGCTTTAGACCGCGCGAATTGGGAATTGTTGTTGGGAGTTCTAACAAAGATAGGGTTGGAATGGAAAGATAGAAGACTCATAAGAAACATATACATGAACCAACAAGTAAGTGTTAGGATAGAGGAAGAACTGACGGAAGAGAGTGCAATTGGAAGGGGAGTTCGACAAGGATGCTGCCTCTCGCCAACACTATTTAATGTCTATCTAGAAGAGATAGTGAAAAAGAGCCTACATGATGATGATGGCATTTCGGTAGGAGATAGAATGATTAGATACATAAGATTTGCAGACAATATGGCGTTTGTTGCAGAATCCAGGGTTGGCAAAAACCATGGTTTTTATTAAAAAAGCCAAAAAAACCGGTTTTTTTGGTTTAAACCAGGTTTTTTTGGTTTAAATAATTTGCTCTATACATTCATATCATATATGGACAGAAATAAGTTTATTTCGCTTTGATGTTATTATGCAACAACCGGGTTATGCTGGAAGGGGTCACATAAGCTTAAAGCGGAATAAAAACCGCTTCTCGAGTTACATCCGAGAGAAGTTGTCCTCCATTTGAACTCGGAACCAGGACTAATTGGCCACAAATGCGATACGTCTGCCGACTCACTCACGAAGGAATCCTGATAAAAAAAAAAATACGTTGTACTGATCTTTACATGCTTCTTAATAGAACTGTCAAGAGTCATTTCAGAAGGACAAAAAGATAAACAGTTGCACAAGTGAAACCATTACACAGAATTACATATAAACAATTTCAAAGTACTACGGAGTACAGAAGAACTAATTTAGTTCAAGTTAGTTAACAACGACCTCTATTGGTCCAAATTAAGGAAATACAACAACTTAATCTGCATATCAATAAGAAAAGTGAATAAAGATACGAATTATTTGAGTCCACTTTGGCTCAGACTCATTTATACATAAATAGATACCAAAGATACTTATTTCACTAAATGCCTCTCGTGGGGTCTGTATGACCCCCCCACACACACACAAAAAGTACGGCATTTTCGATGTATTTTGTCAATAGTAAACATTGAAACGAAAACAACATTTAGAATTTTTCTTCGATTGCAATCACATAACAATAATAACAACTACAAAAATCACAAAATAAACATTTATAAACTTATAAAAAAAAAAGTTGCTTTTGTAGTATAATCTTTTTTAGTAATGAATGGGGAATTTAGGTCTGAATATAATACGAATAATATACGGGAGTGAAACGTGATAACCCACAAATGTGTGTTTATCAAGATTTTACAAACACTTACACTTTTACGAACATTTTTTTTTTGTTTTTTGGTTTAAACCAGTTTTTTTTTTTTTAAAAAAAAACCAGCTGGTTTAAACCTTGGTTTAAACCAGCCAACCCTGGCAGAATCTGAAAAGAAAATCAATAAAATGTTAGAAAAATGAGAAAGGGCTTTGGGGTCTGTGTCAAATATAAAAGTAGGAGGGGAGAAAATAGAACAAGTGAATAGTTTTCGATACCGGGGTAGTATTCTTAGTAATAACATGAAATGCGAACGTGAAATAAAAGCAAAGAGTTGAGAAAAAGACTCATAAAATGCTTCGTGTGGGGTGTTGTACTGTATGGGGCGGAAACGTGGACATTACGTAAAGGTGACGAAAATCGACTGGAAGCCTTCGAAATGTGGGTGTGGAGAAGAATGGAAAGAATTAGTTGGGTCGAGCGGAAAACGAATGAGAGAGTGTTAGAAATGGTGGGTGAGAAAAGAACACTTTTAGATATTATTAGGAAGAGGAAGAGAAACTGGTTGGGACATTGCCTAAGAAGAGATTGTATCATGAGGGACGTCCTAGAGGGTATGGTGGCGGGAAAGAGAGGGAAGGGGCGAAGGAGACTACAATTAATGGATAATTTTAAAACAGAAAGATCATACGCGAAGACGAAAAGGTTAGCGGAGGACCATGGAGCATGGAAGCTTCTCAGCTGCGGCAAGTGACCTGCCAATAAAGGCAGAATACCTATGATGATGATGATCCTACCAGAGATATATACCTAAAGAAATACACACATTTTTCATTTTTCTGAATTTTTAAAAAAGTTCTATAAAAAAGAGGACACGTCTAAGGGTTGAAACTTGATGAGTGAGCATTTCTATATCAGACATCTTTATCGAGAAAAGCTCACCTTCCTTATCATTTACTTTCTTGCAAAACTTGTCTGCTCAATTCGGAACTTTAACATCAATGACCTACTTTTTCAAACCCACTTTTCACCCTGTTATACTTCATTTACGATAATGGCTAATACATAGTCTTGTACAATCACAAAAGAAAGTATTCTTCAGTTGACGTAATTTCTTTTCCTAATAACTCAACAAAAGATAACCTAATACAGTACCGATTTTGGCAAGTTATCAAGTTATAACTATTCTAAGGATCGCAACAAAAAGATCCAAATTAATTCATTTGTTCGCGAGTTTTCTTTGACAAAAGAAAATTTGTCAACCGTCAAATACTTTCTTTCCTGTGTGTACCTTACAATTTGCTGACCATTGTGCTTTTTGTTCCAACATCGACAGAACAACTATGAGCTGATATACTTCAGATTCGATAACCCCTTACAACACCACCAAATATCGCATCTTCGAAAACAAATACGGCTGCCACTCGAAACCTGAAGTCACTAACATTAAAATAATGGTTGTTTTGAACTAGCGATATGGTAAGGTCGGATTTTTAAAAAATTGTCAAGCAACATGCATTGGACCACTTGACATATATTTACCCTTATGCAAAAGACAGTAACCAACTTGTACTAGGTGGCCACTAAAAACATGAATGCTACTGTCTAACCGAGTCAGAGCAGGAGTACAGTAGGGGACCCGCGCTTGTGTACGTCCACAAGTAGCAGGCACATCAGCTACTCTTGGTATGCACATAAACGAGGATGGCGCAAATCACTGTATATGATATCAAAAAATAAATAAATAGAAACAACTTACCTGTTGGCTTATGTATTTGTACGTTGCTAAGAACGTTATAGGTATGTTTTGGTTGCTTACACATTTGTATTCCAGAGAAACATATCGGTAACACAGTACTAACAGGCGGCAGTAGGCAGATCACATACCATTCCATAAAGAAATAAGCATGCTCCTTAACAGTTATTCAGATTAGAAAATATGTCAAACGAAAGCTTTTGTTTTTAATTTTGTAACTAAGATTAATGTTTCTTCTTCTTCTTCTTCTTCTTCTTCTTCTTCTTATTATTATTATTTCTTGGATGATATAAATTTGAACATTGACTCTGTGATGTCTGGTCCTAATTCTGTATAATACTTGTGTTCAATCTAGTAATAATGTACCACCTCTGGTTCTGACTGATAAGTATCACAATCCTATTGAAGTTGTCAGATTATCATCTCTAGTACAGGAGATACCAAGTGATAATTTTTTGTTATATCGAAAGGGTTACTATCTTTCTTTATAATAGAGAAGTCCAAGGACTGCCCCGGGGCCAGTATTTTGTTGAATCAAGGTATTGATGCTGTTGCTCAAAATATTAGCGATATCATATTAGAAGCAACCAGGAATAATGTTCCATTAGCATCTAAATCAATTTCCAAATATCCGAGATAGTATTCTCGTAATTTAGTTTATTTGTTTAATAAAAGGAATAATGCCCATAAGTTTAAAAGAACCCAATCTGTTCAGGATTATAATGTATTTACTAAATATAGTTCTAATTTTAAGAAGCAGCTTCTTATTGATAATACTAAATATTTTAGCAAAACTACTTAAAAAGTAATCCTAAAAAGATTTCGAAACCACACGAAAAACAAAATGGAGGCTTTCCAATGCTTCTATATTTCCTATTTTTCCTATATATTTGCGTCTCTTCCTATAAACTCCTATATTCCCTATATTTTAACGAAACCTCCTATATTTTTGTGGCATTGCTACTTCCAGTGAAAATAACATAAGGAAATCATGCGTGGGTGGGTGGTTTTCTCTCCACAGTAGGATGGTTGAATGGAAAGCACAAAATAAAAGCATGTCATGAAAATAATCGTTACAGAAGGATTAAGCAATTTCTGAACGACAAATTGTTTGAAGCCAGACTGCATTTGTACATAATTTATTTTTGATAAATTTCTGTGTTTGTTTCAACACAAAGACCCGCTAACTCATTTATGCTACTCAGAGTTATCAGAGCTAATCAGAATGCTGCTATTGAAGTTTGTGAAACCAGATGTGTTGAGGGGAGAAGGAGAGAACTGATTTATCTCCAATTGATTTCAAGAACTGCAAATACAATCTGCGGCAACCTGAAGTTGGAGTGAAAGAGCAAACTGTAATAGCTAACTGCTCAGAACTACAAAAGGGGGAATTCAGGGAGGATATGAAGCGATTTTACATTTGTGTGGTTTCAAAACTGCTTAAGAAATTATCAATATCGAAACGATTGTTGAAGTACATGCAGTGTCTACCTCCACTATTCAGAAAGTGGATTACTTGTGTATCCCTTGCAGGAAATTTGGCAAAAGAAATGAAGCACGTATTTGCAGATTGTAAGAACATCGATGTCTTCATGGACGAGTGGAAACTGTGGAGCCTTACCAATGATTCTTGGTTTATGGAAAAAACTGAGTGTGATGATGTCAGTTACTTGTCCGTGGATCAATACGGGGCAAGAATATATGATATAAGAAATTCATATGGAAAAATTAAATATCCATTGATGTGTAAAGTGGTCAAAGCTTGCCTGTCAGTATTTCATAGTAGTGCTGATGTGGAATGTCGTTTCTCAGAGAATAAACACATTTTAGGAAGTGATCGATCCCATCTTGCACACGAGAGTATAAAGGCTCTGAGGACTGCAAAGGACAGCATTAGAATATATGGAGGAAAAGTTGAAAACCTACCTGTTACAAAGCAATTAATAGATGCTATGCAGAATGCCTGGAGAAAGTATAAAGATTTCTTAGAAGAGTGCAGCAGTGCAGTGCATACAAGAAAGTGCGTTAAGAAATGTGAAGCTAGAAGCTATATCAAAGTAAAGAGTGAATCGTCTCTAAAGAAATTAAATAAAATGGACGAAACAGTACAGAAGGAAATGGAGGTAGGTAGTAGAATGATGAACAAGTATTTTTTTAAAATATCTATTGGATAATTGAAATCCTTTTTCACAGCTTCACGTAACCTCCTGTATTTTTTCGTCGTGATTTCGTATTAAAAAAAATTTTTTTTTTCATTAACACTGGAAAGCCTGCAAAATGCTAAAGAGGGTTATAAGGCAGTATTAATTAACGAGGAATTGGTCTCTATCCTCAGTTGTTATCTGAGGCTATGGCCAAACAATTTGAAGCTGTTTATCATAAAGATAATGTTAATGTAAATGATAGTAATGATGTTTTTATGGCCAATCAATTTTGTAGTGATCAAATATCTTTAAACACTGAACAGGTACTTGATGTTATTAAGACTTTGAATGTTAAAGCCTCTGTAGGTCTTGATCAATTTCCGATTTTTATAATCAAAGGTATGTCTGATATAATTGCTCCAATCTTGACATCGTTGTTTAATTGGAGCTTAGCATCTTATCTCTATCCAAATGTTTGGAAAACTGTTGCTGTTACTCCAATTCCTAAAACAAATGGTAGGAATGTAACTGACTATAGACCTATTTCTATTCCATATATTCTATTGATGTAATACTTAAAATTTTGGATCAACTTATTTATAACCATCTTTATAGTTCCGTTCAGTATTGTATTATTCCTAAACAATATGGATTTATGTAAGTAAATCTACTGAATTAAACCTGAATAAGTTTTTGACATTGGTTTCTCCTGTTGTTCATAATCATGGTTCATGTCGATACAGTCTATTTTCATTTTGCTAAAGCCTTCGATAAGATACCTCATTATATTCTTCTTAAGAAACTTGACTCCTTTGAAACTCCTAAATCTTTGATACTTTAGTTTGCTTCCTACCTGCTTTGTCGTGAATTTGTGGTCAGATATATGGGTTGCAAATCATCTATGTGTACAATATTTTTTTCTCGGGTTTCTCAAGGATCCAATTCCGGTCCTCTTTTATTTATAATATATGTGAATGATATTGGCAAATCTTTGAAGTGAGCCTTTCTATTGTATGCGGACGATTTGAAGATCTTTTCTAAAATATTTAATCGTCAGGATCGCTTAAAATTACAAGTTGGTATTAATGTGGTTTATCAGTGGTCCATTTTAAATGCATTGTCTTTGAACATGAATAAAACTAAGATCATCTCGTTTTCTAGGAAAATGAATGTATTTTTTTTTTCATATTTAATCAATCATCTTACAATAGAAGTTGTTTCTATTATAATGATTTAGGTGTTATGATGGATAATAAGCTATTATTTGATCAACATATTCCTACTATGGTATCTAAAGGAATCTTGGGCTTATTAAATGGGTTGCTAAAAAAAAAAAAAAAAAAAAAGCAACGCACACCGATCTGAACAGTACAATGTTAATTAAATTACTAACCGTACACATACATCTAGATTCTATCAAATTCATGTATTTGATCACTTTTTTTCTTTTGGCCCACGGTTATCATTAAATAAAATATATTCTGTTTTTATCCTAGTTTCCATTTCACATGTAAAACACAATACATATTTCATTAAACAAATAATATATTCATACGTTACTTACTTAAAATTCATTATATTTCTATCCCAGATAAATTTAACCTAGTCTACACATTCAGGGTCATTCTACACGCATCATTCGACTTTTACTAATAATCAGAATTGGAAGGCAATCTAATCTAATTAATAAGCATGTAGTTTGAATTCTTTAAAATTAGTATTCTTATGCGTACTTCTGAATTAAGTTAGTGAGGATCCAACCATACAAATGACAGAAGTTGTAATATTAGTAATTTCACTAAAATCTTTGAATTACAATAAATTATTAAAATTTACAGTATAAATTACTGTAATGGGAAGTCAAAATAAGGTTCCGTTACAATTTTCCTGTTCACGTACACTTTTACTGACACATACTCGGCCATCACTGTGTCTGAGACAGAAACGATTCTCATTGCTTAATCTTCTTGATCTTCTTGACCTTCTTATTGAAACCAATGTTAAATTTTATCTTTAATTGGAATTTTTGGTATATTTTTTAAAATTCTTTGTAGTAAAAGTGAAAGTCCAGAATATGAATAAAAATATAGGAAAATTTTGTAATTTCAAAATTATAAGTACCGAAACAGAGCGAACAAAATTGCTTTACTTCAGTTTAGGACTTACATTGCTTTGACATGTGGTCATCTGCGAAAGAAAACGTCATATTTTATGTACAAGTCTATATAGATATGTATTCTTTTGTTGCAGACTTTGCAAGTTCTTCATAGTTTTCTTTGAAGCTAACCGTAAGACATTACTAACCCAAAGAAGGCATTACTGACATTTTTCTCGTACTGACGTAAGTTATTCATAATTATATCTACTGTACATAGTATTGCAATTAACAATAGCATACAAGATTTTTTGAAGGTCTGCTTTTAATAGTGTTATTTGTGTTGCAGGGTGAAAATTGTTGATGATGACATAGACCTCAAAACATTGGAAACATTAAATGAAGACGCTGAATTATATGATTTAGCAGAGGATGCTCCGCAGGTAGTGGCAATCATAGATGAGCGTCCCGAAGAAGTGAAAAGACTTGAAGAATTTCGTGTTTCAAATAAGTGGAAAACACTTGAAAGAGATAAAGGCGATATTAGTGTGCAAGTGAACAGCAAAAACTCTGGTGTTGTACCTGGATCTAGTAATCCTATTGTAAAGGGCAGTGACAGAATAGATAGTAGCAAAAATTATTCCTTATACGTCGGTGATAGTAAAAAGAAGTGTGATGAACTTCAGGACGCGCATGATTCGCGAAACACAATATCGAGCAAGTATAAGGAACCTGACTTATCGCCACAGCGTCAGAATCGTAGAAGGCATGAGTGTAGTGAATCACCACGTCGAAGACATAATGTTATAAAAGATTCTTCACCATCTAGAACGTCAATAAAAAATGACAGTGATTCTGATTTGTCACCTCCAAGAAAGTGCAAAAGAAATAGTACAGATTTATCACCACCGAGGAAGCAGCGACACGATTCTCCGATAGATGTGTCTAAAGGAAATGAGTCTAATCTATCACCCCCAAGACGAAAGCGAGAAGCTAGTATTTCAAGAAAGAGTGCTTCTGAATTAACACCACCGAGAAGGAAACGGGGACGTAATTCTCCAAGAACGTCGAAACGAAGTAGCGACTCTGATTTATCACCCCCGAGAAAATCGAAAGGAGGCAGTGATTCTGATTTATCACCTCAACGGAAATCGAAGAGAGAGAGTGATTCTGACTTATCACCTCCGAGAAGATCACGAAAAGATAGTGATTCCGATTTAACACCTCCAAGGAGAAATCAGAAACGTGATTCACCTAAAATTACGAAACTAGGAACTGACGGCGACCTGTCACCTCCAAGAAGAAAACAGAGACAATGTGCTGATCTGCCCCGTAGAAATTTCAATGAAAAAGATAGAAAAGGCTTTAAGGAAAACAATGTTTCAAATGTATCTCCGACAGGAAGAAGAAGTGATCCGACCGAGGGGTCTGTTAGAAAATCACGATGGGATGAAAGTTCCGATTTATCGCCGCATAAAAATAGTAGAGTAAAGACTTCAGACTCTCGTTCCCCTGATACAACAAAACATGGTAGAGACCCTTCGCGCTTGGGTTATTTGCACGGTTCTGATTATGATGAGAAAAATTCCAGGAATCGTTTGTCACTTTCACCTCAGAAGAGTAAGTCAGCATGCTCCAACTCTTCATGTGGACAAGCATCTTCTCAAACACGTAGGCATGATTCGAAATCACCCATTAATAAACCTACGTCCTCTGGTTCTGGAAGGGAGAAGACAAAAGAAAATGATAAAGCTACTAGAAGTAAAAGGCCTGAGAAAACGCTAGAAGGTAAAAGAGCTGGTCTTGTGGATGCTCGATTACTTCATCATGAGAATGCAATTTTCAAGCAGAAAGAAGAAGAACTATTTGCTAAGGTAAGTTCCATAGGTCCAGGTATAAATGAAATAAAATGAAATTTTAGAGTTTTACGTCCCACGGTTATGTCGGTTAGGCTAAAGGAGACGGTGATGATGAGCAGTGAATGAAATGGTGGAATGAAGAAAGTGGGAGGAAAAGGGAGAACCCCGAGGAAACTCACGCACACGTTGTTGGTCCAGGTATAAATAATTGTATATTTGTTCAAGTAACTTGTATAAATATTGAGTTCATTGATATTTGAATTAGTCGTATTATTTGGTGTTATGCATAAAATTTAGGTTTATTAAAAGTTTTGTGGTTCTGAGTCGCATTTTCGATTAAAGCCTCTCTTTAGCCAAAAAGGGCATTAGTTAGGTTAGTTAGCATAAGATAAATCTATGAGTGCGCGCTCGTTTGTGGGATGAGGGGCTATCTTCATTCACCAAACTTTCGATATAATATTGCCAGGTTATCTACTGGTGAGGAAAATTTACGAAGTTTGTATGTTCAGATTAAAAGTCAGATGTGCATTATAGATCAAGCGGGGAAATGTTCATTCTCACAGATGCGAAGTAATGTGAACAGTCGAATTCAGAAGCCTTTCCCTTATTTGATCCTCTTACCCATTTCTTGAATTCCGTGTGCGTGGGTTTTCTCGGGGTTCTCCCGTTTCCTCCCACTTTCTTCATTCCACCATTTCATTCATTACTCATTATGACCGTCTCCTTTACCCTAGCCGGCATAACCGTGGGACATAAAACTCAAAAATTTAATTTTATTTTTTCCATTTCTTGAATTGGAGGGTAGAGAACATTCTTCTTTTTCCTTCCTTCCAGCCATTCTTTTTGTATAATTTTTCAGTTATTGACTCATCTCTCCATAACTTCAGCCACATTATCTTTCCAATTTTTGTTGATCTTCCGCTCGTTCTCATTTCCTTTAATTTCTTCCTCCAACAGTTCTGGAACTTACTCTGTTCTACTTTTGTCACGTACCCATACTATTGCAATTTTTGCTCGTATTTATTAGCAACTGTTTTCTTCTATTTAATTTCTTATAGATTCATTCCTTATGTTGTTCTTCCGTATCTTCTCTGACACACCACTTTGAAACTTGATCTCTGATGTTTTAACTTACATTCTTCCTTCCTTGTAACTATCTAAGTTTGCTGCCTATGTTCGTATAAAGATCTAATATTTCGTATACCTTCATGATCTCACATTTTTTGAGCGGAACTTTTGATCTCCGTATGAAATCTCTTAGTTTTTGGTAAAATTTCCTTGTCTGTTACATATTTTTTAAACCCTCCTCCTCTGTTACAATTTCCAAATATTTAGTTAAAAAACGAGAGGAAACACAATGTATTTATCACTCATCTCTATGTTCTCCGACGACAGACTTTTTTGATTTATCATTTGTAATATATTTCGAAGAGAAAACACTGTTTAAGACCGTGGTATTCATCGTGGTTAGAATTCTGTGTAAATATGAATACGATACTTACTTTTCTTTTTTTTCTCTCTCTCTATGTAATTCGCCTTTCTTTCTCTCTCGTTTTCCCAGCTGCGCCACGACGAAACAGAAGTCATCCAATATTCACATCCTTATCGCAACCGGAGCTGGGAAGCGGCGGACAAGAATATAAGTACCGTAGAATATAAATATAAATATTTATATATGTATGTAACTTAAATACACACAAACAACAAGTTAAGACCTAATCTCACGAGAAAATGACAAAACTTGATTTGAAATGTATAGTATATGTAATGACATTCAATATGGATTATAATACAGATAAACAATCCCTGCTTTTAACATTTACGGCCGTACGTTAACGATGGATTTCGGTGGTAGTTCGGAATGTATTATCATACTCACGCTAATCTTCGACCGGTCACCTCGTTCAGTGTCGTTGTGGTCCTGGTGTCGAATCCCAGTTGGATGCAAGGGTCCCCAAGAGGCTCCACAAATGGTGATTTAAACTGGTTCGCATTAATACGCTGAACTGCACAATAACTACTCCAAAATTTCAGTCGTGGGGGATCCTAATGACGCACAGTTACTTAACACATAAAAGCATAGGCTAATATTCTGGCGTACGAAAAACAATATTTACCACACAACGTACAGTATTTCACTAGTTATGACATTATTGATAGGCAGAACGGCCCACTTTAATATTCAAATATATACGATTAATTTTTCAAGGTAATGTCTTGTCTCCTAAAATACTCAACCCAGGCAGGGGAGTTCACTTTACACAAAATGTAGAACAACTTCGAACAGTGCGGACGCCAAAGGTCCTGCTCCCATTCACACGAGCGCGCGAATAATCTTGTTTGTCCAACGGGCTTCAACCTACAGCAAAGCATGGGCGGAAAGAAAAAGTCCCGAAAATCCAAATTCAAGGGTCAGACACAAAGAATGCAGGCATTATGCGAACAGCTTCCCTGTTCCTTAACCACATAGGGTCACAGGATTGGAGCTAAACGCACCAACACATAAGTATGCATACCAAACTTGTGAGAGCAGCTTCGAGATCTTTCTCTCATGTACGAGGCTTGGTCAATTAAGTTCAAAATTAACACTATCTTTCCCATTTTGATTTAAATGCGACAAATGGGCTTGGGAAGCCGGTGACATCCTTTTCGCTTTCGCAGGTGTCCAAGCAAATTGATTCAATTTGCGAAGAGAACTCTGGGCGTCAGAGGGTTAATGGTCTACATTAAAATGTCACTGGGAAATCACAATGTTGTGGAACACCCTGTATATCAATTCGAGTCACTGGAAATTCACTATGGGAATCGGTATATTGGGACGTCACTGTATATAGTAGAACACATTTCACTTGTTTAATTAAGTATAAGGTTGTTCAGCCTGTATGACAATAAGCCACCTTTCATTAAAGCCACCTTTTGTGTTTATGCAGCCGCCATCAGTAAAATGTTCATTATTATTTAATTTATTTATATACAGACTATAATCACTAAACAATAATAGAAAATGTGTGTATTAATTTCGGAAGTGTTGCCTAATAATGTCGGTTGTGTAAACGCTGCCTGACAACGGTTTAAACGGTAAGATCGAAACTCCTAACATGTATGTAATGTAGTGTTGTATGTATATATGCATCTTTTCACACTATAAAACAAACCTTTTTATTCAAACTCAAATTATTTTATAATATTCATCTACCAAATATAAACATCTAATACAACATCAAACTGACTATGCAAAGTAGCATATACATATATATTCATACACATGAAAACATGAATAAAGCAAAATAATTTTCAAAACAAGCATTTCGTAAAAATAATTATTGCATTAATTATATATTAATTATTTAAAATACCATATTGCAATTTACTAAATATCAAAGAAAATACTGAAGAATTATCAATAATCATATTGCTGAAACGACAAAATGGAAGATGCATGGAAACATTTCAAATGAAGTTAGAATCACATGTCGACTCACGAAATAATTTCTTTCAACTTACTGTTATCTAAAACCAGTATATCAGAAAAGTTTTCCTTTTTCTTTCCTTTTAAATTATTAGTTGCGATAATAAACATAAATTTTTGTTTTTACCAAATTATTGTCAACTAAATCATATACATGGGCATCAACGGTGGTGCACGAATCTTTACAACATTGGTGAACATACGATCATTACTGAAACAAGCACCCATAATGCTGTTTTCAACAAAATGTCTCAGTGCCAATGGCAAAGCAAAACTATTCATGGGCATTAATTGCAAACAAACATTACAAGAGGGATCCACCTCTAAAAATTATTAAACACTTACAATAAACATTCTCTATTCGTCTTTCGTAAAGATGCCGCTCTATAATAGCCTTTTGGCATCTAACATTACCCTAAACCATTTATTATACTCGATTGCCAATATCTTCAAATACAATTATTTTGTTCACTCATTGAGTATTATCAATATCCATGTGCCTTGTTTTCTTAATTATTAGCCCATTGCTACATCATACGATGTTATAATAATTAAACAACAAATCGAAATATGCTGTTTCTTTTTCTTTTGATACGAAGCTCATTAATTCAATTTAAATTACGTTAAATTTTATTGTTGTGTGAGTTTATTAACAAGTGCTAATTTGGAATTATGGTTTCTCTTCTTTCAAACTATTAACCATAAAATCCATTGGTTGATCAACAAAATAATTCGTTGGTTACGAATATTTTATTCATACATATCATGTAGCGAAAGTTTCAACTATTACCTCCTTTGTATTGAAGTATATAAAAACTTTAGTAAAATTAATCAAATTTTTCACCTAACAAAATTCGGTTTTCTCTCCCTTGTGTGAGTTGTTGAGCAAAGGACAAACTCACAAAAAATCATGAAAACAAAACTTTTTTTAAAAATATGTTTTTCCACACTGAAATATCTATTTTCATTTTATTGGGTTGGCAACTAAGTTCCCGCCATTTTTTAAATTGGAAAAATCTGTATGGCATTAAATACTTTTGGCACGAAGTTGTACATCATTCAAAAGAGAGTATATTGTTCTACCTAAATATATGTTTCGTTGTTACTAAGATACATTTTCTAGTTATTTACAGATCATTAACATGGAATGTCAAGTTGAGAAGAATGAGCATTTTCGACACCTCTTTCTTTTTGCCTTTAATCAATGTTCTAAGGCCGCAGAAGCTGTTCGCAACATTTGTGCTGTGTATGTAGTGGGTGCTATAGCTGAAAAAACCGCCCGGATTGCTATGCAAAGTTCAAAAAAGGAAATTTTGACCTCAAAGACGCAGCTCGTTCTGGCCCTCCAGTTGAGTTCGATGAAAAGCGATTGAACCACCTTTTGCATGAACATTCGCGTCAAAGAACAAGGGAACTGGCAAAGACAATGGATTGCTCATACACTACTTTAGAGAAGCATCTTCACTCGATGGGCAAAGTTCAGAAGTGTGGAGCATGGGTCCGTCACACTGTCACCAACAAAAATCAACGAGACACAATCTCCGCTGGTGTGCTTGCTCGTCACCGTGCAACCTATGGAAACGGAACGATTTCTTCACCGAATCGTTACTGGCGATGAAAAATGGTGCCTCTACATGAATGTGAAGCAGCGTAAGGAATGGCTTAACCCCGGTAAACAAGCGTCCCCACACGCGAAATAGGACGTTCATCCGCGTAAAACGACGTTGAGCGTATGGTGGGACTGGGAAGGGATTCTCCACTTCGAATTGCTTGAAAGGAACCAAACAATCAATGCGGCACTCTATGTGCAACAAATGGAACGACTCAACACGGCTATTCAAGAGAAAACACCTAATCGGGAGCATGGTGTTCTTTTGCTGCACGACAACGCCCGCCCTCATATCGCCAATATGACCAAGGAAACCATTCATACTCATGGGTGAGAAGTGTTGCCACCCCCACCATACTCTCCCGATTTGGCACCAGCGGATTTTTATCTCTTTCAAATGCTATGTGGGGAGTTTCTTTCAATACTCATGCAGAAATGAGAGCTTGGTTGGCTGACTTTTTCGAGTCTCAAACAGGTGATTTCTACCAACGAGGTATTGAAAAACTTGGGAAAACGTAAACAACAAAGGGGAATACATTCTTGATTAACTACTTGTATATGTTTATTGAAAAATAACTTTTTAACTAACATTATTAAAAACGGCGGAAACCCAATAGATATACACTATTCAATAAAAATAATTAAAATGTACTAAACAGTATGTTGATATATATATTAAAATATACTGATGAAATTTAGATGCTAATTATCTTTTCATTACTAAATGCACAAAATATTTAGTATGAGGTTGATAAATTTCAGTAACTAAACAGAAATTTACATATATGAACAACAATGATATCTGACTTTTCATACATATCATTATACGCAAAATGATTAAGATATCTATATCTATATCTATATATATATATATATATATATAATATATGTATACAGTATATACTTGCATCATATAATATAACTAATAACTCTATAAACATTTTAACACATATAAGTGAGTTGAACGGCGATTAAGCCTTGCGAGGCGCCACCTTGTGAGTTACTGCTTGACGACGTAGGTTGCAAGTCATTCATAAAAAAATGTAGGTTATGAAATTATCTCCGAAAACCAAAAGGCGCTGACTTACGATTCTTTACAGCTGAAGTGTGCAGGGTTGCTAAATTCCCTGACGATTCAAAATGAACCGCTTCTACACTAAGACCTTTATATACCACCCTAGCTGAATGCTTTACGCATTCCAGCTGACATATCCGAGTAACTTTCCCAACCTCATTTGGGCTGTCAACATTCAGGCCTTTAGGAGGCAATTTAAGAAAAGAAATGTAATGAAAAGGACAATAAGAGATATATCCTGGGGGAAAAGTTTAATGTTACAGCCCCGTATCTCAACTTATCAATAATTTAATCATTAATTATTAACTATGGCCCACTCATACCTACAAAATTAGTAGGTTTACAAAATGTTGATCTCTTAAAAGAGCACTGGCCGATCTAGACGTGCGGCCTAACTGGCAGTTGCACTTGTCACTTATGAGTACAAAGTCATAACCAGGAATATTTGTCAACCGTGGGGTACAAAATAGACATATTAACTTATTCATTAAACATAAGTGATATTCATGTCCTGCTTTTACATGGTGAACTTACTATGTTTCCATGACGTAATCCTAATTCTGTAGAGCACTAGTCAATGAAACATACTGCCTAATTAACATAGGCACTCAATACTATCGATACGTAATTGTATCCGGTGTTCGTCGTAGCAGGGATACAGAGGTGTAATGAACTGGTGTCTCTTTTCCCGGAGGCCAGTTCACGACACTCTGCACAAGAAGAGTCTTTTTCAAAATCTAAAACAAGTAACGTTTTATCTATTTCCTCTAAAGCCAAATCGGAACTAAATATTACATTGAAATTTAAAATCCAAACGTCAGTTTTCATTACTATGCTTTTCTTTAAATACGCCAAATATCAAATATCCAAACAAAATTTTGAAATGCGTAGTTAATAGCCAAATTCTACACATTAGCTGGAACCCAACCCGACGCCACGCTGATTTCATCACTTTAATTTTAATTTTGCAAAGAAAGTAGTGATTTTCCTAGGGGATTAAATATTTATATTTTAAATTCTTAATACTTCTTGATTTATAACGTTGTTGTCTCCAAACTCGATTAAAATTTAAACCTCAATAGTGTTACGGCGAATACGTATTGATTTTTCATAAATTCCCAAATTCCCAAACAGATTTATCAAACCCAACATTGATTATTAATTACTTTCAATATCACTTCAAAATTATGTTTAATTTAGAATATCTCAACGTTAAATTAATTTTACATTACAAATTCAACATATTCTTGCCATTATTTAGTAACATCAAATGAAAAAAACATTAACAAAAGAACATTTTTTTACTACACAAAATTTAAGTTTTATAATCAATTGTGATAATTACTATTGTTCCTCTAATTAGGTTTATGAATATCTTGAATCGTGTAGTATTTCTTTAAATACATAATGGGATGAGGACAGTCAAACATTCATATATATATATATGAAATAAAATTAATAAAACTCGAAACAAGATTAAATAATAAAACTTTATCCTGAAGTCTGGCCTCGAAGGTAGAAACATCTGAAAAGAGATAAATCATACAAAGCACAAACATTCCTAACGAAAACTCGATACAGGAAATCCGTATCCAAGACGGGAAATCCACACTTTTCAAAAGTGATGGGGCATTATTAAAATTTCAAAGTCCGAATTCGCGTTCTAAATCAATTACCTGTTTAAAATTTTCAACCCTGTCCTTCCTCCGTTTTCAAAATCCAATCCAACATTTCCAAAATGCTGTAAAGGAAATCATAAAACATAACATGACGTACAGCCATTATAAAAGTATCTCCCCCCTAAGTGCTCTAATTCCATTACTTGGGATCCAGGTCATTAGCAGTTGTGAGAACGCTTAGACAGATGCAACCCAACTTACACGTAACTTTTCTTGGCACTGGCAGCAGTTGGTAGACCTGATCCAGGTGTTTATGCAGGTAAAATTGTAAAGTAGGTGACTAACGAAACAGCTCTCCATTCCAAGATGAATCTGTATGGTTTGGATTGTGTTTTCCAAAGAGTACCATATATTAATCTCAATATTGCTGTGTATGTAATGTATTATTTCTTTATATATTGTATGTATAAAGAAATAAAAATACAGACCACGCATTTATCAGGAAATGCTTGAAAGTAGCTGAATATATCAAATCTAAGACAACTGCTGGAAATAAGTTCGCTAATGATTGCCTCCATTGAGAGACCTTCCCCAATTCTCCTCATTCCAACATAATTTTCTTTCTGGAGGAGAGAAGTTGTTTCTTGTCATACTCAGTATGTATTGAAATTGAAGTTGAAACATTTGAAAAAGTTTCAACCTGGCCCGAATTCGAACCCAGGTCCGCCGAACAGAAGTTCAATACGCTAACCACTTACCTACCGCGTCACTTAATCTTTTATCTAAACTTTTAGCTAGTTAAAATCGTTAAATGCAAGACTATACAAAATAGCTCGTATAAGAAGACGTTCCTTATGAATGTCACAATGACTTACTCGAGATTTCCTTCTTTAACTCAAAAACAAGTTCTTTAGATCTTCGTCAAAGAGAAAAATATCACGAAACGTTCTTCAAGTTGAGGGTGCCTCATCGTTTGTAACTGCTCCCTATTTACATTACTACTATTCTTCCTCATCGTAACTACTAATTTCCAAAGAAGAAGAGCCGGCAGCATTTACGCCGATCCCAAGAATTTCAGTATTCGCGCGCTATCCTAGCCAGCTGTTTGAAGTTGGCCATGTAAAATGTACAGAAAAATTTAAGCAAATGTACAGAACCGAACCAATCCCTGTGCGGTTTCAAACAAGTTCCTACAACAACAATTACTACTACTATTACTACTAGTATTAATATTATTACTTTTACTATGGATCCGTATAGTAAAACTAAACTTATTTTAGTGACAAAAAGTGTTATGAAAATTTAAAAAAATAATCGGTAAATCATTTTTTGAGTATTATGTCCAATCCTATTTTAATGAAGAAAGTGTTACGAAAATTTAAAAAAAATCCTTTGGCAGGGTTTGAACCCACGCCAAAAACTATTTTCATTACAAGAATGTTGCCCTAGCACGCTCGGCCACGAGGGCCGACAGCAGTTGGCCTTAATTTCCGCTATATGTAGGTTATAACTCTTGATGTCCTCCTATCTGTATCAGCCAATAAGATCAGAGGATACCTGAAATTCTTGGATCAGCGAAAAGGCAATTCGGCAGACAGGCACGTAGCCAGGATTTCGTAATAGCGGGGGTCCGTGACGAAATATTGAGGTTATCACACCAGCGGCTGGGTCATTCTAAACTATTTTACTGGTAAAATATTTTGATTCGTTTAGCCAGGATTTTGTAAAGGGGGTGGGGACGTGACATGAAATATTGTGGTTACCCACAAGAGGCTCCTTCATTTTAAACTATTTTGATGACAACGTATCCATATTGGCTTGTTAGAACAATAAAATGAGGATATATTATTATTTTAGTAAACTATAAAGAAATCTCGAGTAAAAGGATATTAAAAAAAAAATTAAAAAGGATATAGTCTTCCGAAGTCTTTTGAACTCTGTTCTCCTTGTCTTTTCTTCTTCTTTTTCTTGTCTTCGTTTAATGCCGTTAAGGGTGCAACGAGATCTCTTTTGGCAGTGAAAA
The DNA here is from genome assembly GCF_964235325.1 of Thermobia domestica. Classification (NCBI taxonomy): domain Eukaryota; kingdom Metazoa; phylum Arthropoda; class Insecta; order Zygentoma; family Lepismatidae; genus Thermobia; species Thermobia domestica. The sequence goes on along the minus strand of NC_137462.1, from coordinate 219,639,771 downwards.
CATCCTGCCGCGAAATGGATTAGTGTTGCCGCGAAATTGAAAATTTCTTTAACAACTGTCACTGGAATCTATGATGCCAGGCTCATATTATTGGGGATTATTGGTATTTCTTAAGTTCTACCTGAGAGTCTATCTGGTCGTCATTTGTAGTCCACAGGATTAGCATGGAGCTAGATGGAATTCAGAATGCTCCGTTACAATAATATCAATTTTTAACTTGACTCCCCCGTGTTCCCCCACACAAAGCTCCTCATAAGAAAGAGTAACCAAACGCTTGCTGTAGCTTTATATTTGTAAAGCTGATTCTTCTTTTCCTCGTTTCTTTTTGTTTCATCTTTCCTTAATTCTTTTTTCATTTCGCTCTCTAAGCGGGAGGGGGGGGGGGTCCGGACCCCCGGACCCATCGCTTGGCTACGTGAATGCGGCAGACATTATTTTCGCGTTCTTTGAATTGCATCAACACGCGTAGAAAAAGAAAGTTCTATTTTTATCTTCCGTAACTACTAGTTTATTGTTTTATCTTTGTATGAGGAATTGGTGATATATTGGCAAATTATGAAACTCGTATGTCAGAGACGGGTTCGAATCCCGTCGTGGCAGCGCCGTAACAGATTTTTTCTCCTAATTCTTGGGCCCCTCTTTCCACCCTTCTCTTACTCTATATGAGCCCCCGGAGCCTGAGGGCCCTCCTGCACAGCAAGGTCTGCGGGGTCGTTAGTTACGCCTGTGGGCCCGTTCCATACACGACAAATTAAGGAGACAATATTGACAAATCTGACAATAATATACGAATATATATTATTTCTAGGCGATTAATAGTAGACCTTTTTTTTACTTAAATTGGCCCACGACTCATTTTTGTTTTGGGGGGCGCGGTGGCTTAGTGGTAGAGCGTTCACCTCTGGTGCTTGGGGTCCCGGGTTCGATCCCAGCCCCCGCCAAGTGAACTTTGTGGTGGACAAACACCGTGCTCGTGGGTTTTCTCGGGGTTCTCCCGTTTCCTCCCACTTTCTTCATTCCACCATTTTCACTCATCTTTCATTATCACCGTCTCCTTTAGCCTAACCGGCATAACCGTGGGACGTAAAACTCAAAGATTTCATTTCTTTTTTTTTTTTTTTTTCATTTTTGTTTTATTTACCTTTTGTGTGCGGTTCTGTTTATGTAATGTAGTGAACCTGTTTGATGCTTGACGTATAATTTCATGTTCGTATCGTATACGGAATAAGACAATTTTGTCTTAAAATGGGCCCCCTCGAACGGCGGGAGCTTCCCTGGGGGCAGTGGCCCCTCTGCCCCGACAAGTTACGACCCTGCGTCGTGGCAATCATTTTCTTAATTGAAAGGTATTGTTTAAGTAATTGATTTTGTAATTCTGTCATTCATTTATTATTATTATTATTATTATTGCAAGGTTCGAGACTTGGCTACATATTTTATATTTTATGAACTTTCTGATTGGATTTCAAGTCTTGAATAATCAACACACTTCACTTTAGGTGGTTTGGGGGAGAGAAATATTATCCTGCTGCTTTTCATTTGTTTACTTGCACGCTACACCAAGCCTGGAAACTACATTTCATCTTTCTATATCTACGGGAAATACCCTAAAGGTTTTGATGATCATAAGAAAGTTAGTGAATAAGTGACGAGATCAATGAACTTTGCGTATTAACAACATTTAAAGTATCAGATTATCGGAAAAGTCATAACGTATTTCGGTAAAATATGACAAATGATGATTTGTGGATATACTAGAGTTATTTGGATCTCATGAAAAGCTAAGATGTTGAGCGTTTTGTGTATTAATATCGCTCTTTGTTTGTTTCGGTTTTACAGATTTGATCAGAGATGGCGTGGGTCAATGAAAACTTGCCCCAACGCCCACCGTGACCCACTCTGACCCATGATCCACCACCCACTGTGGCCCACTACTCACCATGACCCACTCCGACCCACCACGAACCACTGACCCACCAAAACATCGTCATCAACTCTGACACACGATCCACGGCTTCTTCTCTACCGACTAAAGAGTTTATACTTGTAATAAAACCAAGTTGTCATATTCTAACTAATCGGAGTTTGAATTTCTACGGTCGATTGTTCAAGCACAGCTCTGTTACAATAATGATGGATCTGACCTTTACGATATAAAATGGTAGTGTTTGTCATGGGCAAAATTACGATGAATTCCAATTAAATTATCATGGTCTAATTATTTCCTTGTTGAATTATCGACACTTTTCAGCGGAAAAACGGAAGGAATTTGAAAGTCCCAAATCAAGGTAAGAAGACCAACATACAGAAGCTTAAATTACAAATTTTATGTCTCATTTTCTCACAAGTTTATGGGTTGATTGCCCTGTGCTCCAAAAGAGCAACTATATAATAAGCAAGCTTCAGCAATTATTATAAAGCGCATGGTAAGCATATATGGATATATGATGCGAAGCGCTGAGTTGAGTTGATTTTGAGTTTAACGTCCCTTTCAGCAGCGAGGCTATATGAGACGTGGACCTACCCAATGCTGTAAACGTCGCCAACACCTACCACTTGCGGGCAAACGTCGATTGTCAATATAGCGACGAGTCGAAGGATTGCTCCTTCGAATCGCGAAGGGACCAACACGAACTATCGCCAGTTATGTGCATGCGGTTATTATATATTTTTTTTCCTGACGAATTGTTTCTAAAGTGAGCTCTAGGTCAAGAATAACCTCTGCTTCAATATCATGAAGTGAAAAATCTTGAGATAAGTTCGATAATTGTATGAATTTAGATGGCAACTGTCGTCGGATCATTAGAAAGTGAGTATGGAGAACTATGAAATAAAGTAAATAGACACGCGTCATTTTGTTATAAAATTACATGGCGAAAGCATTTTATTTTATCCCAAACAGTTATCATCTCATATATATGGTTAAAGGAGCAATCTGACCAAATTAAAAAGATCTCAACGATTTATCCCTTTACAAGCGACGTTTCCTTCATCGCCTCCGTGGCGAAGTCGCAAGAACACCCGCCCAGTAATCATAAGGTTGGTGGTTCGAATCCCCTATTTGCTGATGTCGCTAGTTGTCCATCGGTGGTTCACCGACGCTTACGGCATGGGGTACAGATTAACATGAATCCGAACCACATGAGCTTCCGCCGGGAATCAAACCCGGCTGTATTTCTTTTTCAACTTGTTTCTCAACTAATATCGATCGTTTTCGATTATTTTTACAAACTAACCCACTATCTATTTACCATATGTAGAAAGTGCACACCTCCCCATAAAGGAGAATGTTAAAAAATGGTAGTGGACGTTCTGTTCATTTTCAATAAAGAGTTAATATACTGAATTTCAGCTCCGTAAGTTTAACGGCTTATGAGATATTCAATTTTTTTCTCAAATATACGGATCCCCACTATCCCTTAGGATATTATTATAATGAACGCAATATGATAACATCACAGTTTGGATTAAGCCCTAACTATATACCTAAAGCCATTTTATTTGACTGCAATTTGGCCGTGATAATTAGGCAGACAATGTTACATTCAATTTTTTTTATATAATTTATATATTACAGTGATTCAAAAACGTACTTTTTCCAGTAGTTAGCTCCTCTAAAACTCACAGGCGGTGTGTCTTGAAAGCCAAGTAGTAATATACGTCCTATGCTATTATTGCAATTACAAATATCAATATCCAAAAATGCCTCAAGTTCTTTTTTAACTTAGAGATACTCATCTGAGGTAAGTAAACAGAAACAAATGAAAAAGGGAAATGGAGGCCTTGAAAGTAAAACGTAGACAAATTGATCAGTGTTCAGATGCATATTTTTAAATCACACTCGACCCTACTCATAAGAGCTAAATACGCGGTTCTGGTAAGTTTAAGTTACCCGTTTCTCGCCACGTAGCACAAATATAGGAAGAATAAAGTGTCTGTTACTGGCGGTCTTCGTGGCCGAAAGTACTAGCGCAATGGGCTAGTAGTTATAATTGCTTTCGGCGTGGGTTCAAACCCGGGCCAAGGAAAGTTTTTTATTTTTATATTTTATTTTTAAAATTTTTAAAACACTTTTATATTAAAAGATGAAAATAATACTCAAAAAATACGTTACGTGTGCAGTTTTGCAATACGAATCCACAGTATAAGTAGTAGTAGTAGGAGGAGGAGCGGGTTAGAAGCTCCGCAGAGCTCGTTTAGTTCCAGCTTGACTGCCATGATATAAATTAAACCTCAACTGCGTCTTCAATTTTTTTCTTCTTCAATTCCAACAAAATGACTATTTTCTTATTACTACTATAATACACAATACATACACCAGAAAGTTTGGACGATCGCAAGTTGCAACCAATCAGAAAACGTGCTTTTAGTTTCTATGGCTAGGGTCGAGGGTGAAAAAATATGCTGTTCAGAAAATGCTGTGTACAATGCAGTGAGCAGAGTGGGTCGGTGGGTCAGAGTGGATCATAGTGAGTGGTGGTCAGGTGGGTGGTGGGTCGTAGTGAGTCATGCTGTTGACCCACTACCTACTGATCCACTCAGAAAACACGATCCATTTGACCCACTCGAACTCGATTTGACACCACATAGAAGATGGAAGACAAAAAAAATTGCATGTTCGCCATATTTTATTGTTTTACTGCAGGTAAGGGAAGAACGTGCGAATAGTGTTTGTGATTTCTACTGTCCTCAGTGTTCTGTGTTTTTGCCCCTGTTCTTAAAGAGTTACTGGAAAAACTGTAAAAGTGAGTAAAACGCATAAAAATAGGAAACGGGGTACTGAGGAAGGTTTGTTAAATTAGTTAACTTTAAAAACAAAAATCCAGAGCCCTAAAACACCAGATTCCAATCAATATGAGTATCTGACCATTGCCGTGCCGTGAAAAATCAGGGCCCAAGGCGAGAGCGTACGGCAGCGCCTCCGTATATATCAGTTGTCAATTTAAAGTTGACTTCTCTGAACTATTCTTTCTGCATAATTACTTTATCATGACTGAAATCAGAATGTTTCAGCATTATTACACTGGAATCGTAAAAGTGTGTAATTACTGAATTCACTGCAGCTCTATTTTTTCCTTCTACTAGAGCAGTGGTGTCTTAGAGTAGTGGCTTAAGCGTTAGTTTCATAATATTGGGGACTCGAGTTCGGTTCCGGCTGTGGCAATTCAGGAATTTTTTATAATTTGCTATACTGATACTTCTGATGTATTCTAACATGGAAAATATTCAATTTCTCTGAGTCTAAGAGCTGAGACGACTTCCTTCACAGGTGAAATGCCAGCAACACAAAAACATCCGTATCAACCTCCATTCGTAACTTTCTGAGAAGTAACGTGTTTGGACAAGAATTGATGAATACATAAGGGCTAAACACGTCCTTACTGCTGTAGTATGGGCCAAAAATATGTTCCAAGGAATTGTTCCTAGCTGTGCACAAATTGCAAATAGTGATCGAACTTACAACGCTAGTCACGGGAATGGTCCTATTTAAGATGTCACCTCATATTTCTACCTAGAAGAAGGGCGAAACAAAATGCATAACAAATATTTATATTCCATTTCTTGTTGTCATAAAATGATAATTCTATCTGTAAATCCGTAAACGTAATAATATTATTGCATTCATGTGTAAACCTAAGAAATATCTGACATAATGTATATCTTTTCTGTTCCTTTGAATACCTTCGAATATGTTACTTTTTCTTTCCTTCCGTGGTAATATACTACTACTACTAATAATAATAATAAAGGAATAACATAATTACAATACCAACTACATAAACATTATCTTCCCATTCAGAAAAAAAAAATAATTGCCACGACGGGATTTGAATCCAGGTAGCTGCAATGGGAATTTCCTGCTTTCAATTTTTTTTGAAACAAATTGCCTCAACCGGAGTATTGTTCGCCACTGGCACCTCATTGACGTATAGACTGAAATAGTGTGACGTCACATCCTTCTTATTGCCATGGTGATCGCCATTTTATTTTCTAAACAACTAGTAGCCTAAATACCTAAAGAACCTATGTGCAAAACGAAAACAGTGATGAAATATTTCGGAATTGCAAACATTAGAGTGGAACAAATACTTATGTTTCTTTTTAAATATTTCTAATGATTGAAACTGAAAAAAAGGGTAGAAAGGTAATTAGAAAAGAAATATGTTAAATAATATTACGTGCATGACAAGCATTGAAACTGAAAGTAGCGAGTTCACATGTCTTGTCAAATTTTCCCTCTGATGTATATTTTGAGAACTTCTATATTTTCAGGTTAAATTAAACCTTAAAGTGTACTCACCCTGTTCATAATCAGATATTAACTTTAAATAATTCCGGAAAATTTTTGATTCAGTAATATGAGTATGATATACTATTGCAAATTTGAAGATTATTGTTTAACAGTTGTTTAAAATATATACTGAGCCATTCATAATTGGATGTGTAATTATTGTACATTTTCTAGATGTTTTTTTTTTTTTTAAGTTGATAGAGAATATAAGAAAAGATGTTATCTATATCCACTGATGGTCTGTATTGAATATTTCTAAAGGCTAGCCTTTTCTTTCTTTTGTGATGTATACTTAGAAATAATATTGTGCACTCCCATTATAAACAGTAGACATTAGAGGTGTAAATGCCCCAATAGAATTAACATTATTCTAAAAGACTTTTCCTCTTTTTAAAAAATCATATATTTTTACAACTTTCTCTGTGCCGACAGTTTGTCAATCTACACGTTAGGGAGTTTATATTGCGCATAATTGCTTCTTTTGGTGGATTACATGATAGTTGTGCTTACATTAACTATTCGATTTCTACCTTATTACTTAAGGATGTGGAGCTTTTAGAAATAAGCACTTTAGCTCCATTAGCTTCACGCGTTTGTATAAAAAAAAACATGGCGATCATCATGGTAACGGGAAGGAAATGACGACATCACTATTCCAGTCTATTCCAAACACTACAGGGACACAAACACAGAAATACTGAGGACAGTTACAATTCCGATCTTGCTCTTCAGAAGAATTCGAACCCCCAGTGGATTGCACCTCATGATCAGAATCCGAACGCCCGAGATCACTCGGCTAGTGCCACCTGCTCAATTTGCCACAAATTCCTCATATGAATATAGGAAAATAAACTTGTAGTTATGGAACATAAACATAGAACTGTCCATTTCTACACGTGGTGACACAATTCAAAGAATGTGAAAATAATTTCTGTCGTCTTTTCTTCTTTGGAAATTAGAAGTTCTGGTAAAGATGAAATGTGATGTAATTCGCTACCATCCCTGCAATCGATGACCAGCGCCGTAACTTAGAGTTTTTCCTGGGGGGGCAAGCATTAATAAGCTTATTTCGACCCCCTAAAAAAGTTTATTTTCTAACTATTGGGCCCCTCCCTCCAACTTTCTCTTAATCTTTATGGCCCCCGGAGCCTGTGGGCCCTCTCGCACGGCAAGGTCTGCGGTTCCCTTAGTTACTCCCTGGGCCCATTCCATATATGACAAAATTATTAAGGGGACAATATTGAGAAATCTCAAAGCCATACGAAGAAATATTATTTCTAGAACCCCTAATAGTAGACATTTTTTTTACTGAAATGGGTCCACGACTCCTTTTTGTTCTATTTACCTTTTGTGTGTTGTTTTCTTTATGTAATCTAGCGACTGTTTGGTGCATTTCTCATTTCATGTTCGTATCGTATATGGAGTAAGAAAATTTTGTCTCAAAATGGGCCCCCTCGAACGGCGGGGAGCTTCTCGGGGGGGGGAGCAGTTGTCCCCCGCCGCCCACAAGTTACGGCTCTGCCGATGACGTAGTCTGAACTTAAACAACGTTAAGTGATATTTTCCTCATTGAGGAACGTCTATATAACTTGTTTTTGAGTTAAACAAGGAAATCTCGAGTAAGTCATTAAGACACTCACATAAGTTGCTTATATTTTCTTATTTATATTTGGTTTATATTTGTTTTTGTTATATTTGAGTATCTTGTTTATATTTTTCCATGTAACGATTTTAACTAGATATTAGTTTGGGTGGAAGGTTAAGTGGCACGGTAGGTGAGTGTCTAGCGCATGAGCTTCTATTTGGTGGACCCGGGTTCGAATCCCGGCCAGGCTGAAGCTTTTTAAAGTGTTTCTGTTTCAATTTCAATGCGTACTCAGTGTGACAAGCAAGATCTTATCTTCCTTAGAAAGAAAAAGATGTTGGAATAAGGAGAATTGGAGAAGGTCTGTCAATGGAGACAGTGATTTACAAACTTATTTCCAGCAGTTGTTCTATATTTGATATTTTCTTCTACTTTCAAGCATTTTCTGATTCATGTGATCAGTGTTTTTATTTCTTTGAATATACAGCATATAATGAAATAATAAATTACATACCCAGCAATATTGAGATTAACATATGATGTTCATTGGACAACACGCTCTAAACCAGAGAGATTCATCTCAAAATGGAGAAATGTTTCGTGCGTCATCTAGTCACAATTTTACTTGCATAAAGACTTGACTCAGTGCTACCAACTGCTGTCAGTGCTGAGAAAAGTTACGTGTAAATTGGGTTGCATCTGTCTAGGCGTTTTCACAACTGCAAATGACCTGGACCCCAGGTAATGGAATTAGAGCACTTATGGGGGGAGATACTTTTGTAAGTGGCTATACCTAATTATAAATGAACATAGAAGGTCCCTTGGGCTGGCGCGTTGGCGACGGTGGGTATCTGATTGAAAGCTGAAAAACAAATTCCTAACTTTCGGAATTCGAGGGGAATGATCAAATAAATAAGTAATAATCTTTTACGTTTTGTCTAATAACCTAAAAAAAGAAAATGCTAATGTTACCTTTCTATTTATCTTAACTTCTCCCCTCTCTATTTTCTTCAGTGCCATAACTGAAGTTCACTAGAGAAGTTGGGCATAATGAGCTTAAGGCATTCGTTTTTCCACTCTGATGAACGCATACAATAATCGGTAACATACAAATCACGTATCTTGTACAGAAAGTGATGTAACCTAGGTATCTCCTCCAATCGAACACAACATTGCTTAACTTGCGTCTCATTAGTGTCTTCGCTCACTTGTTTTTGATGATTATGGATTTCACTCAAATTGTAACAAGAATAATGGGTTATCAATTGCTTCAAGTTGATGGGGGAGATCTTTAAGCTTACCAATTGCCTCTTCAGGTAAGTGTTTCTTTGCCAACAGCAACCAAGTGTTGTATGTTTGTGGCGTGGACGTCCATATCTTAACTCAATCCATAGAGTGGTAACCTATACCTTCTCCATTTTAAGGGTCCCACAATTCAACCGCCCTGTCGTTATTGGAAACACTTCTACAAGTATAGGGCCCGCGGTAGAGTTCAAAAAATTTGGCGATTTGTTTCTTTATAAGGCTACTGACATTATGCTGCCGCACAAACACAAAATCTCCAGCGAGCACTAAGCGTCTATGTTTTTGCGTTTCATTCCATTTTTGGTTTCTCCTTTTATTTTTTTCAGATCTTTTTACGTTGGCCAAAATTAGTTTATTACTCCAATTAATTCCATTTTCATGAGACGTGTTCCTGAACTTAACACGAAAGTACAAACACTCAGAATGTTTAAGTGCAAACTGGCTGACGACTCCCAGGTTCTGCGAAATTGAATAGTTGTACAAGAGCACAGCTTGTGTCAAATTCTCAGCCCATTCCATATGTGACTGTGAGCACAAAGTTCTTAATGTTTGCACTAATTCTTTGTTTACTCTCTCTACCAGAGAGCTCTGAGCATGGTAAACAGTACAATATTTAACAATTATATGATATTTTTTCATAGCCTGAAGAAAACATTTGGAGTGAAAAACAAGTGCATTGTCTGTCAAAATAAAATTAGGCAGCCCTAACATGGGAAAATAACATTCTTCAAGACACCTCACAATTGCCTTGGCAGTTGAACTCCTTAATGCAGATGCTGTGCAATATCGTGTATACAAATCCATGATAACAAGGGCAAAGCGTTTCTGTGACCTTCCAACTGGATATGCCCCCAACATATCAATAGAGATACAATCTCGTGGTCTTCGTGATGGAATAGCACTTAACAACTTGGCCGGTGGGTGTTAATCTGGTTTCATTCGAGAGCATGTAACACAGTCTCTAACAAAATTCTTAACTGAGCTTGTCAATCTTTTCCAATGAAATGCCTTTGATATAAACGCTATTGTACAATCTGTACCCGGATGCCCTACGTCTGTATGATACGCGGTGGGTATGTTATGCACCAAAACTGGAGGTATACAAATTTTCCATTTATTGGGATGATGAAAGTCGCGAACAAGCAAGATATTATTCTCTAATTTATAACGTTGTTACCAAGATCTACTGTTTCGAAATTCTATTTCATCCACTGTTCCTTCTAAAATGCGAATAACATTTCTATAATCTGAACATTCTCTTTAGAGATCTGCCACTCGTTCAGAGGAAGTATTAAGAACTTCGTCCTGCAATACTTGGAACAAATGTACTTTAAGTAGCCTGTGTTCATGTGATGGAAACAATCTACTGAAAGCGTCACAAAATTCTTTATTTTCGAATTTTACAAATTCTATATCGTGTTGAAACTCGCTAATCTCCGCACTCTAGCGTGATAACTTATTATTCCATGATTTTACACATTTAAGGAAAAGAAGTGCGTGGTGGTCAGTGATAATGATGATACGTCTTCCTAACAACATAGGTCTCCATTTTCTCAAGGCATATATAACTGCTAGGCACTCCAACTCCGAAGTAGAATATCGACGTTCGCATGGGGTCAAGGTACGACTAATACACTGGATAATTCGTTTTTCGTCACTCTGTTTCTGCCATAACTTACAGCCTAATCCAACTGTTGAAGCATCCACCTGGACGTAAAAATATTGAAAAATCTGGGTGTGCCAACAAAATGTTAGCGCAAATGTCCTCTTCGATCTGATTAAACCTTTCTCACATTGTTCGGTTCACTGCCATTTCCGCCCTTTAGTCCTCAAATCGCTTAAAGGGGTGGCTTTAGTAGCATAATCTGGTATTAAATTTTGACACTAATTTAATAGTCCCAGTGCAGATTGCAAACTCTTGATATGGTAGGCGTTGGTAATTCCCTGACTGCTTTAATAGTTTTCTCATCCTTCTTAATCCTCTTTGGGCTAACAATGTATCCCAAGAACGGTACTTCCGGTGCGCAAAACATGCATTTGTCAATATTCAACGTTATATTATATTCCTTAAATTTAGCAAAAATTTGTTCCAATAGCAGTATGTTGGTCTTCATAAGTATTATTTGTGAATAAATTGTCATCGATATAGCGGATGATTTTACTATGTAACTCGGGACCTAAGACGTGAGATGACATAGCGTTTAAAGCTTATCCACCATTACGGTATCCGAAGGGTACTCTTTGATATTGGTAACACTGTCCTTCAAAATTAAACAATATATGGTTGAGATTTAGAATGCAGACCGCAATGATGGTACGAAAAATTTAGATCCAAGACACTGGTGAACGGTTTTTCCTGCAATTTAGCTAGCAAATCTATTCTTTCCGGTTTAACCTGCCTCAAAATTGAGTGCTCATTAACAGCCCTCAGATCAATGCATAGTCTTTGCTTGTTAATCTTTTTTGGCACAACTAAAATAGTATTACTATGGATAGATTGGCTGTTAGTGATAATTCCCAACTGCAATAACTTTTTGATCTTGCCTCGTACAAACGGTAAATGCTTGTATGCAATCGGATAGTTTCCGAATCAAGGGCTCATTAGTGTCAGTTTCCATTTCATATTGAAAGCCTTTACACTTGCCGGGATAATTCGTGAAGATTTCTCTATACTGAAGCAGTAAATTCAACAATTGTTCTTTTTGGTCAGGATCTAATGTACTAGCACGATTAACGGCAGCTCTCAATAGTTCTGTCGATGCGACTCGTTTAAGAGCGCATCATCTTGATCTTCTTGATTACAGCTAACATTGCAAATGTGCGGGCACTCTGTACTAACATTTTTTTCATCAGCTGATTCGACCGAGGCGTCGCTCCCATCATCACAGTTCTTTGATTCAGTGGGGAAAAGGGAGGACAATATGACAATAGAATATGACTATAAACGTAGATAGGAGGACAATATTAAGATGGATCTCACAGAAATAGGAATACAAAGTAGAAACTGGATACAGTTGGCTAAGGATAGAAGTTAGTTGAGAGCTTTTGTGAACGCGGCATTGAACCTCCAGGTTCCATAGGTGATAGAGTTAGTTAGTTATTTCAACAACATCCAGTATGTGGACAATCATTAATTTGTCTGAATTCCTACAAGTAACTATATCGGTTACATTATTAAACAGTGAACTGTAAATATGGTAATTGTGATTAGTGCTTACTGCACTTACTATTATCATCGTGCAGCATGTATAATTGTAAATAGTAGTAGTTCACTGAACATTGATAACTGATATATAATATCCAGTTTTAACTAATACGTCAATCAGATCAAGATCAGTGATTAGTTGTGTTAAGTTATCTACAGACAATGCTATAAACTTAATATTACTTCCTGCTAGTGAAGTTGAAACTTCCTAAGTTGTCCTAGAACAGTCTTTCCTGTAAATAATTAAATAATGTGTCTTATTTTGGCGTCATAAATGTCATAAACTCTTCGATATTCTCGACGGATATTAACTTACATCATATTTAGTGATATTTCAGTGATAACATGCACTCTTTCACCTCAGATTTTGTTTATTAATAGTTATCACATCTGTCTTATTAACTCTAACAAAGACATTAATTAGCATACTTAATATAATTATTTAGAAGTTCCGCAATCCAGCTTTAGGAGATTCTCTGTACTCGTAATTGGGAAGATATGAGTCGGCTTGCTATTCGAAAGAAGCAAGTCCGTTGTGGGAGATGAACGTGGTAACTTTGTATAGGAAGAACAAGGCCTATGAGGGATGATGAAGATTGGTGTCTACAATGTGCACAAACTGAATGTTATATTTTTTTTCGGAAATTTTAACCAAAAGTTTCAATTTTTTAAAAAAGTGCTTATCCAGTGATTCTGTTACCATTGTATTTCTGCTGTTGTTCATTAAATTTATCGAAAACAATTGGATTACTCATCTGTCTAACTTAAGGGGATATCAAGGTACGTGATGAATATTTCTAAACATGTTCATTTCTTTTCAGACTACAGAAGATGCAGAGAGATTCACAGTTCATAACTTATTCCTTATTATTTATGATTGTTTTGTATGTGCATGTCTGGTATCAATTTCCAAGAAGTAAAACTACCCAGGGAAAGACCTTGAGATCGAAGTTTTATCCTAGTCATTTTGTTCATCGTAATATTTCTCAAAATTGAAGCCCATCAGAGTCTAATCATTCAAATTTTAGAATTATTCATAATTTAGGTGTATTTTGGAAATTAGAAGTTTATTTTAATGCTCTACCGTACTTTTAATTTACATACTTGAAAATTAATTTGCATCATCGATGGTTTCATTCTAACCCTTCAATCCCATTATTAATTTCAAGTTCACAGAGTGAGCCTACTACATATAGATTGATAAACACAAAAAACATTGAGTATTGAGTACTGACCCTGATTTGAGGGAAACCGAGCTCCAAGATTTTTAAAGATTAAAGCGTCCGTCGAATTTGGAAAAGGAAATCCAAAATTATACGGTTAAAACCATAATGAATCATAACCATAATGAAAACCATAATAAACCATAACGATAGAACTTTTCACCACATATATTCTATTTCCCTAACTAAAATAATATTTTCTTCTTATTTTCGTCTTCGTCTTTGGATCTTCGAATCTCCGGACATCGAAAGGGAATGGAGTCTTTTGAATTGTTGAAAATTCTTGAAATCTTTAAAGTAAATCTTCATGCATCTTTTACGGTAACAATGATAGAAAACCTCAATGTCGAATATCTAGATAAAATATTCAACTCTTCTTCGTGTGTATTCATCTTCATTTTAATCCATGCGAACAGTGATTATTTTCCTGTTACAAGCTGATGTTGTGAAACAAAAGTTTGACCATGAATGTCAAATGATGCATATCTTGAAAATTGGCTCGACGAAATCGTGTAGTTAGAAAAAAAAAACATAAATAAAAAATAAACGATATTTTCTCTATTCTTTACATACATTTTTCAAAAAGAAAATCCTGTTCTGTAACTTCTCAAATGGGATATACATATATAGTTGTAAAATACTGAGTTATTTTCTAGAGTATAAATAAATAAACAATGAAGAAACAGATGAATAGTATTTGCTAACATAAAAAGATATTAACTAGTAAAATAACGCAATATTTGTTGATATACTATGCTTCTTGGTCTTTTCCTTCTATACATTTACGTCGTCCAAGCTGTTTTAAGACTATAATTCTTGATGATATCAACGTGTTGTAAATAACGAAATAATGATTGTATTCCAGTACAAGAACGTAAACTTCATAAATCTTATGTACGGTCAGACGTGCTAACATCTCTTTCATCTATAGGAAAAAGATTGGGAATAGTTGTTGGTATATGCCCCAATTCGCTTTTCATATATACAAAATACGATACGTTGTACACCATCTAAGTGTTCTTCGAGAAAAATCCTGGTCATAGCTAATACAATGCGGGCTGCATCCATTTTAGAAAAAAAAAAAAAAAAAAGCTCTTATTGATATGTTAAGGAATAGCTTTTAGTTATTTCACAATGTAGTAGGCACTTCACACCTTGTGGGACACTGCACAGTACTAAAAGGGGGTTCTTCAGCCGGATCAGTCTCCTCTGGCTACACCACTGACGTCGGATTTAAGTTCAAAACCTATTTTTCCTTTACAGAGACAGCAAACAGCATTTCATAAGGAAACGTAACTGACACTTGATTTTTGTTTTAAGCATTCGTATTCTAGTCTCTCATGAGCTGCATGCTGATCAGCTATTTTGTAGTGCCTAAAATAACGTATAATTTTGTAACCATTTATTTTTTTTACATAATGATTCTCCTTCGCGGAATACTAAAATAAAATTAACATCTTTTTATACAGCTTTTTGTACATTATAGACCAGAGGATACTACGGTTTAATATATATATGATTTATTATACTGTATTACATAGCTGTGATATATAGGTAGTAGAAAGCAGTTTCTAAAT
The DNA here is from genome assembly GCF_964235325.1 of Thermobia domestica. Classification (NCBI taxonomy): domain Eukaryota; kingdom Metazoa; phylum Arthropoda; class Insecta; order Zygentoma; family Lepismatidae; genus Thermobia; species Thermobia domestica. The sequence goes on along the minus strand of NC_137462.1, from coordinate 219,624,584 downwards.
AAAATAATTTTTCGTAGATAGGATTCAAGTCCATACTAAAATGCAGGTTTACTGACAGATCTCTGACACTAACCACTAAACCACAAAGGCACGAAGAGTACGCTTCCGTCTATGTATCTTAATATCATGAGATTGCACCCACTACAGGCAATATTACCCAATATGCCAGCTTTTGACTTATTTATCTTTTATAGAGATGATGTATGACCGTTTTTTATATGGAAATCAGATATTTACTTTACGACTATGTCCAGACGGCCTTTCCTATTCCAGATTCTCTAAATATATACACATATTACTCTGTGATAAATTGGAGAGCACATAGATTTTCCTGTAAACAGACACCCGAGGGACGTAAATATCTAGGTTTATTTATTTATTTAGTTATTTTTGGGGGGGGGAACTTAGTCTCGTAATGCAATCTAGACTAGTATTGCGAAGGCCTGGAAAAAACCCGGAAATTTTGGATAAAACAGTTTTTTACGTTTTTTCCCCTTGCATAAAAAAAGGGAAGTTTGGGAAAAATTGAAATTTCCGAATATTTTGCTACATTACGCTTTTAAAATGAAAACTATTTTATATTTATTAGTTTAGAGTTAAGATAATTGAGTGCTTATGTTTCATGTATTAGAATAAGGAAGTTTTGTGGCAACAAATATATGTGCACTACTCATTCAAACACTTTAAAGTTAGCACCGTGATAGCATGGAGTTATGGCTAGAAAAGAAACTAAAATATAATCCTAGTTAGCTTAATTAATACAGACGCATTAAAATTATTTTAAGCAATCTTAGGAAGTTCCCGCTTGATGGCAGTGAAGTGTTAAAATAACGGGGCCAGAATCATTTTAGTTAATATGTTAAATCAAACTTATATTTTATAGATATATCTTTCTTGTGCTATGTAAAATTTCCTGAAATTTTGAACCTATTAAAAAAAAATCATTTGTTCGCAAATATTGGCAAAATCCGTCTTTGTACATATCCTAAATATTTTTGTTTTTACTGTTATCTTTAAGTTTAGTAACTTTAGCTTTAAAAAAATCACGTTTCTTTGATCTAAAATTGTTGAAGTTTCCCGCCTGAGGTTAGTGAAATTTTGTGTAGTTTTATCGCTCGGATTTTGTAGCCAACACAGTTTTGCCTATTTTCTCTTCTTTGCTAATTTAGTGCATTCCTGTTCGTTCCGTGGTTTGTTCCTATATATTTCCGCGTGCCCCATTTTTTCCCCTGAAATTTTAATATTATTCTTAATTTTAATCCAAGTATCCTCAACACTAGTGCATTTCGTACCTTCTAAACGCTAGAATTTATTCAACATTTCAATATAGTATTCCCCTTTTGTCTGACGCTCCTCTAATTTCTTTAAATTAAACTTTTCCTTTATCACATGCTGATTATTTCCGTTTTTCAACGATAATCTCTCTCGTATATTTGCTGTTATCAGTATAGTCAGTACCACGATGTGCTGCTCTTAGTGATCGAATATCAATTATGCTAGACTGCCTTCCTATCGACTAAAATGTGAACAATTTGATTGTCTTCCATCAGGTAAGGTCCAAATATATTTATGAATATCGCAGTATGGGAATTCCCTGTTAGTAAGTTTTACGGTAAGGTTTTGGGACTTGAAAGTTCGCGAGTCTAACACCATTATCAGTACTTTCCTCGGTCCATATAATCAGTTTGAAAATGTCTTGTCATCTTGCCTTCACATTGAAATCCCCTAATATAATTTTCATATGGTATCGCGGAATTTATTCAAATACACATTCCATTGCTTTGTAAAAACTGTCGTATCGTCATTCTTATCTTTTGGTGGAGCATGTATATTTAGAACAATATCACATCACAGACCCTTAAGAGTAATAATAGAAAATCTTATCATTAACAAATGCAACATGTTTAGTTGCTGATATTATTTGTTTGTGAGTGAAGAACCTTGTTCTTAGTTGGTGATTTTTATTTCCTTCCTCATAAAAGAACATGAAATTTCCAATTTGCACCACTCCTTTTCCTTTCCATCTAACTTCCTGAACTTGTACTAGGTCTATCCTGTATTTGTCTGACTCACTCGTTAACAAATTTTAATAAGGCTACCCTACAAAGACTTCTTATATTCCATGTTTCAAATCTCATATCCATTTTACTTTGCTGATGTGTCGTGTCAAGTTATCAGTTCTGATCCGAGGCTTCTGTGAATGTTTCTGAGTAAGTGCTTTTATATATATATATCTTTTTACAAGATGAGATGGTTAGGCTCACGCCAAGCCGAAGGACCACGCCTTGTCTATCCGCACTGCTTGCTCAATATCTTCGTAGCTAATCTCCATATCTAGAAGCCTTCTCGATCCGCAGCCTGAGGGCGTGCCATGCCATGGTGACAGGAACCCACATTACATGGGTTAATACTTGCTGAAATTGTATTTCACCAAGTATTAACACAAATATTGAATGATGATAACGAGGAATGGGAACTATATTTTTAAAGAGTTCAGGTTTTAATTGTTCCATTACAAATGTTCCATATCTTCCTTCCGTTATATGGTACAGTATAGGCTGTGTACTTCGATCCACGAATGTGTTTGAGGTCATTAAAACAGCACTATGCATTTCCTGAGTTCATACAGTGTTGCTGTCAATAGAGCGAAGACAGTCTTTAGCGTATCCCGAAGTAAAATAATCTCCTTGTGACTGGCTGAACATTGCTGTCTCACGCTCTCAACTGTTATCTCTGAAAATTGTGATCATGCTGTTCTTTACGCTTACACAATTATACTGTCTTCAGAACATACTGCACTGTAACAACGGATAACTGATTCCCATTTATTAACAAAATTTATGTCTGTTCTAAAGTTGCCTTCTTGCAGATTGAACTCGTGCTGCCATCTCGTTGGCATTGTGGTAATATGCATGCACGAATATAAAAATTTGAGAGAAACACTTTCGCATCGTGATCAACACAAACAAGTACAATCCATAGCTTCAGAATTATAGCATTTAAAACCAGTAAATCATTTATGGTTATCCTGTACGACTTACTAAATGAAACCCTACCTTTTCCACCCTGAATAGTATTTTCTTTCAGCTTTTTGTGTAATAGTTTCGTGCTCAAAGATAACTACTTCAGAAACATAAGGTAAAATTATTATTTTTGTGATCAATTATGGGTGATAACTAGAGTTTACTTGGTTTCCAAGTTCTTGAAGTTATTAGCCATGTGTGAATCAGTGCTAAAAGTAGATGTATTCTGAAAACAAATTATCTTTCATACCGAAATCAAAATGTCAGATGTACTACAAGAGCTCTTAAAAAAAAAAAAAAAAAAAAAAAAGTAATTGAAAGATGTAATTCTGGGGCAGACCTTCGCAGGTTGACAACAGTATTCTGGCAGGTTGACAAGATTCGAGAAAGCACTGGTCTTTAATATAAGCTAATCAAATGAGTAACCCTGCTTTGGACTATGAAATTATCGTAACCCAGCTAGTATTGACAGTAGAAAGTCTCTTATTGCTCTGGAAGATTTTGATTTAAAATGTGTATGTATATAAGCTGTATATTTACAACAGTTGCACTGCAGATAAAATTAAAAAAAAAAAAAAAAAAAAAAAAAAACTTCCATTTGTCTTAAAAGCTCCTCTTGCTTTGCTTTTAAAATGAATTTAATTTGAATAACAGATAAGTTACGGTCGTAGTTACTTAAATACAAAGAGAAATATAAGAAAGTGTTCAATTTCTAACGTGTCTTATACCTTCTTTTAAATCTAGCTTTTCAGTTAGCAAAGATAATACTGCTCATTTTTCAAGAGGAATTTGATTGCACATTCTATCAGACTAATCTGACAGAAATTATACTGCTTAATATAAAATTATTCTTCCAAAATAATGCAGATGTGTTTAATTTTGTTGCAATGTTTAAAAAATCCTTTGTAACTTTTTTTTCTTTCTTTTTTTTTTGATTGTTTGTTTAATTAACACAGCTGTCAGATGATATATCAGGCAAAGGAGCAGCTCCCATTGTAAGGGATAGGAAAACGGGAAAGAAAAGGAATGAAGTTGAAGAGGAACAGAAGAGAAAAGAAGAAGAACAGAAAAATGCTAAAAGCAAAGCAAAATACGATAAATGGGGTAAAGGGTGAGTATCTTTAGAAATTGTGTTGACAACAATTTTCCTTCAAAAGAGTTCCTTTTTCTTAGCAGTAACTGAAGTTCTATTAAGACAAAGGTGATAAGCCTTTTAAAACACTTATCCCAAGCACATATTCCATCTTTGATGTAAGTAGATAGCTTTGAACGTCAATATTGTGTTGTTTTGGAGCATTACTAAATACTTAGGTTAGATTACTTGGAACAGTTTAGTTTTGCGTTCTATTATTGTATTTTTATACGTTTAGTGCTGAGATTCTGAAAGCGTTATATTCTAGGTCATTGTCGTTGTTTATTCACGTATTTACAGTTCTAATAAAATCATAGTTTGCGCTTGTCTACCCTTTGTTCTTTTCTCTGCTGGTCTTTTCACAATATCTGATGGTTTCCACAATATAACAGATGTATTTGAACAATATCAGCGTTAGTTTCATAATTATCTTTATTTACTCACGACTTGCAGAATTTTGAATTTATGTTGGTTGAGCTGTATACCTACTTTTGGGCCGCTCTGTACACAGATTAGACCATTTATCTTGATTCGTCCTTGTAACTTTTAAACTAATATATAGAGAATGCTGAAACTTTGTACCATACAAATATCGACAGGAGGCCATTGTTTGACATACACTACAATACAACCTGATTAACAATATTGCCAACCCAACATAAAGATGTATTGTTTCAAATAGCACTACGGCAGATTATTACGTATTTCAACTCTACATGTAAAATGAAACGTACAATTTCACACTTATTACGCAGTATTGCAAACTGAGGACTATACTACGAACATCGAAAAGCACCAAATTTTAGAGGGTTCTACAGCAGTAATTACACAAGTGATACGGACAAGGTAACGCACATCCAAAGTGCCTTAGTGTCGAATGTTACGGTTATCGTATGCCATATTTCGAACAAGCAGAAACAAAGTTACAAGAAATTTAAAATTTGACTTTTTCCAGAGGACTTTATTTCGAAACAGTGTCTGAATAAGTATCACATCCAATAACGTAGATCGTTTTCAATAGAGATAAAGATCATAATGCCGTTTACACAATAAGATGATATCTCAAATCATTTCGAAGGTATGAAAAAGAAGATGAAATTTGATCTGTTGCTTAAAATGGCGTATATGTGGTAACTTTATAAAGCTTTTTTTAAAATTTACTTTGCTTCTGTAACATTATAACAATACTTTTTAGTGGGTGTAGTTCCAAGTTCTCAGAATTACATAATTTTAAACAGTGTTACAAACTTCACCATTGTTTACCGTATCTCCAGAACGGTTTGAGATATCAAATTACCGTAAACGTCATTATAATCTCCATACTTATTGAAAACCATTTATCCAATTGGATGAAGTATTTAACTTGGGAGCTTTTCAAAATACAGGGCTTTGAGAAAAATCAAATGTTCAATTACTTGTAGCTTTCATTCACTCGAAATCCGGCACATCATGATCATAGTATTAGACAGTAAATTACCTAGGATGATCATTGTCCCGTCCTTCTCACTTGCGTTATTACTGCTGTAGATACCACAAAATTATGGATGTTTGTGATACTGTATCGTCCTTAATTTGAAACACGGAACAAAAATGTAACACTGTAAGTTTTCGTTTAACATGTTAATTTGAAATGTGTAATAACCTGACGCTATTGTTCATTTCAAAAATATAACTTCATGTTGGGATGACAGCACTGTTAATCTGATGGTATTACAGAGTATGTCAAACAATATTTCCCTGCCGATATTTCCATAGTATAAACTTTCAATGCTTTTGTATATTAGTTTAAAAGTTACAAGGGCATATGACAATGTATGGTCCACCCTGATATATATGGAATAGATAGGAAATTCAGCTAAAGGATTTTTTTATATATCAAGCGTTAGTCATGGCAAGTATGCATTCATCTCAAACGTGTCACTACTTGCAAATTAAGAGTTTTCCGTTAACCATTTTTGTCTTTACTGTGAGACTAAGTTGCTTTAGTAGTATCCTTTAATTGTGATCTTCTTACCTCTCTTTTGGCGTTCACATCTTGTATCAAATCTCTCAGAATTTAGTTTCTTTAGGAAAAACTAGCATCTTTAAATTTACTTTTCTATGATCTTGTAGGAGTCATTTGTATTAATAAATACGAACATTGTGTTCGTGTTCGTATTTAATTATCGCCATTCTCGCAACAGGTGATCTATTGTCCATGCATGAAACAAACATCAAAACACTATTTTTTAAACTGATAACATTATTGAACTAACAAGAAAAAAAATGCAACATTTACATATATAAAGGTATAATTATAAACAAATATATATCAATATGTTAAAAGAAATAATTATTAATTTTTACATTCATTACACTGGAAAATTGACTGCCGCCTAGTGACTTACAGAAGATGAACTTCGAGATCAAACACAGTACATTCAATAGTAAGTGTTATACTACTACTATAATTACACATAACATCCTAGAGGTGAGAGCGCGTTGATGATTTATTTCTCTCATTCCTAAAATGTTATTAAAAACAAGTAGTAGTGTTACGTATGCACCACATGAAAGAGTTTGGCTTGTATAGTGTAATATTTTCTCCATTATTATTTGAACCGAAAATAGTAGTAGTAGTAGATTTATACAACTTCTGGTTTTATTAGCAAGATTAGAGTGGAAATACAATATAATCTTGGGACGCTTAATTGATTATAGGAAACTAGTTTTTGCTATTTATTACCGTTTTCGCTTTACAACTATCAATGTTAAAACCGGAAGTAGTTGATTTATATCACTTTAACTACTATTTTGAATAGAGTTTTAAGAGAAAAGACAGTACCTATTCTTACAACGCTAAAACGGTTCCATAAAACAGCTTCTCGCTAACTTTTAGTGTATTTCCTCTATGTAGATCAATATTGAAACCGGCAGTCATACTGGATTTCTACCATATCCGATTTTAGTAGAGACTTGAGGATGAAAATGAAATGTCTTGTTGAGGCGCTTAATCGATTGCAGGAAACCGTTTCTCACTATCTATTACTGTGTCTTCTCCATAGTGATCAACTTTAAAACCAGAAGTGGCTGACTTTCTGCCATTTTCAGTTTAAAAAGATTAGAACGGAGATGAAATATATCCTTGGGGCGCTTAGCCGGTTGCTGAAAACCACTTCTCGCTATCCGTTCCTGTTCTCACTCTATAACGATCCAAGTTAAAACTGGAAATGGTAGATTTTTGCCACTTTGGATTTTAATAGACAGGTTAAAGTGGAGATAAATGTATTCTTAGGACGCTTAATTGATTAGAGAGTACCTTTCTCTTTATCTGTTACAGTTTTCACTCTATAACATCAGCGTTGAAACCGGAAATGATTAATTTAAGAGGAAAGGTATATATATTGCCTATTCTTAGAACTTTCTCTGGCACTAATAGTTTCCATATAATTAATATTTGTAATCAGGGAGGTTTCATGTGGACACCCTATATATTGTTGAGACACTTAATCAATTGCAAGAAACCGCTTCTCGCTATCTATTACCATTTTCACCCTATAACGATCAACGTTGAAAGCGGAAATGTTTTTTTTTTTTTTTTTGCCACTTCCGGTTTCAATAGAGAAATCAGAGTAAAGACAGAATACATTTTTGGATGCTTAATTGATTACAGAAAATCGCTTGTCACTATCTATTACGGTTTTCATTCGAAGATGATCAACGTTAAAATCGGAAGTAGTTGATTTCTGTTACTTCCAACTTCAATAGAGGGTTAAGAGAGAAAATAGTACCGTATTCTTAGAAAGTGAAGTCGTTTCCGAAAAACTACTTCTCGCTATCTGTTATCGTTTTTGCTTTCTGTAAATAAATATTGAAACCAGAAGTTCTTGTGGATTTATACCATTTCCGGTTTTATTAGTGTATCCTTGGAAACACAATCGATTGCACAATCTTCTGCTTTATCGATTACAGAAAACCGCATTTATCTATTGCCATTTTGATCTATAGCAATCAACTTAAAACTGAAAACGGTTAATTTCTACCACTTCAGTGTGATTATTGGCTCTAGAAAAGAACTCAGGTTTTAACTTTTCACCCTTTACATTTTCACCAAATTTGATTATAATTGAAGCAGTTGTTGAGATTTTTTTGTCTCTTCCGGATGGACGGACTGGCTAAATATATATAAAAGAATTCTGGTAAATCAAACTCGTTAAAAATAAAAAATAAATAAATAAAATAAAAATAAAAAAGAAGCATTTCGCAATAAAGTGGATCCACTCAGATTTTTACGGTCTTCCTCCCCCCCCCCCCCCCAAAGATTGTGTTGTATAAATAGTATTAATGTAACATGTTATTATAACTAACGGATCATGCAGTACATACAAGAACTGATGTAATGATTTGAAGATTAAAAAATTGAAACTTAATTCTATAGTATTATATTTCGTCATCTAGTAAGTAATCAGTTTTATCACGCTTTTACCGTTTCTACAAAATACCTTAACGTTGCGTAACTGTCAGTAAATAAGCCAGTAATGTATGCAGTAATAAATCATATTGTTATTCATTCAGATGACTAAAAACTAACTTGACCAGTTGATCTATATGGAAGTACTTACTTATAGTTTATTTTATTGCTCTGTGCCCTTGTGTTTCTGTATTTACACGATCTTATTCAAATACCTTCTCTGTTCCCTCTAAATTAAATTACATAATCACAAATTATACCAATGTACTAATTAGCTGATTCACATTTGCAATCAAAAACAAATATAGTATAGGTCACCTATAGCAAGAATAGCTGTTTATCATTTAAACATAAGAAATGCTGCAGTAAAATATATAATCTAATACATTTACATTATAACTCTTATATACTCTTATATAAAGTTAAAAATAACTTCTGTTGTGACAGCGTACTTTTGACTTCTTTTCTTATGTTCTTCTCATATAAAATATATCGATACTAGTCTTAACTTTTTACTAATAAATTGCAAATTTCAAGCCATTTCTTTCTGATTGTTTTTCAGAATATATTTTGTAATACACTTCTTCAGTTTTGTGGACGAGATTTTCTTGTTTTATGTATAGGTTTTAGGGAAAGCTAATTTTGCTGCTAAGCAGTCTATAAATAACATGCTTTGTTCAATGAGTTTTATTGATGTATCTATATATTGTAATAAGGCATAATTTTCCGGTGTAGTAATAGGTAGCGAAGTTTGATATTGGAATCATTTATAATTATCTGTTAAAAATAAAATGGTCTTGAATATGATTCTACTTACAACTTTATGCAATTCCTGAATACCGTTTGCACATCTGAGTTTCGACTCTTTCCTCGATACTTGGTCACGGAAGATAAAAACAGGAGAGAAGAAATTAAAAACATTAGGGAAAATAAAAGGAACAGATTTACCAGGGCACAGCAGTGCTGGAACCATTTGTCGGAACCAAAGATCACACGTCAAATGATGGAAACACGGTTTCCTGTATGACGGGTTAATTTGCACATTCTTTCGTTTATTAGTGGAAGGTGATTTTACTATTGATATTCTTATTGTTGTGCCAGCGCTGTACAAAATTTGAAATTACTGCTTCCCATTCATTACTTACCCATCCCCTGTTTTTATATATAAAGAGATTTTCAGAACGAGCCTTTCTATCTCATTTTCAGTCTCCAGTAAAATTTTTGAACCTTCTATCCTGTTTTTTGATGTTTCAACAGACCTGACACTGGACTTTCGGATTTAGCATCCGTAACAAGTTTCTTCGTATGGACCTTTAGTTTTCTTTTAGTTTTGCGTATGTAACTCTTATGACAACTGCATTTTATTTCATAGATACCTGACTTCTCATTGGGTTCTGTATAATATCTCTTAAATTAAGTAATGTTCTAAGTTTTGGAGGCTTTAAACCGGTACGGAAATTGTACTGTGTGAAAATCTTCTTCAATGCCATTGTCAATTTAGTGTATAATAGTTTCTCATTTAAAAGTAATATTTACCACCAGCTCGAATATTTAACTGTGGAGAATCCATCATTACCTTTATTGACCAATTTTGCATTTGGATATAAAGTATTGAGAGAAGAGTACCATAAGATGGGATGACTTGAGCCCTGCGGGGTGTCATGAACCGAAAATGGGAAAAAAATTTCAATTGAAGGTTTTGGAAAAACTATTTGAAATACTGCCTTAATGTTAGTCTCGTAATGTTTTATAGAATCTTTGCTATCAACGCCAGTATTTGCATTAAAAACAAATAACTTAATGGGTAACTATTTCCTGGGTCCATCTCACTTCTATGAATTTTGGCTATGTGGGGGTGACTCGACACCATGATAATTAGATCTGTTTCCCAGAGCAAATAGGAATATAAACATGCAAATATATATTTCATCTTCCAATAAACCAAGATGACCTTGATATTTTAAGGTCGTACTTGTGTTAACAGAACTGTAAAATAAAACAAAGATGCCAAGAACGTATAAAAGGAAGCCGGGTTGCCGCGCTTTCGCAGACTATACACCAGGAAAATTAACTGAGGTGTTGAATAAAATTCAAAGAAATGAACTTACACAACGCACTGCTGAGCAACTATATGGAATACTCAGAAGTACACTGAGAAGAATGGAATGGAATGGGTAAGGTTTAATGGGGACGTCAGCATCGTGGCTATTTGTTAACGTCTCAATCAACTCGACTTCATCAAATACGGACTGCCGCAAAATATAAAAAAGACAATAATAAATAGAAGAGAATGTCAAAAAAGGAAAGTGAATGTCACACCTGGAAACAGTGTAAGTACGTCAGATTTTTGAACAAACCTTCTACATCACAAACTTCTACGACCAACACAACAAATCAAGGCTAGATATGATAGCAGAGATATGATAGCACCAGTAGTGAATCTGATTCTGAGTTCTCGGTTTGCAGTGAATTTGAGGAGGAAAATTTTGACTAGGATTTGGTAGAAGAGATCCAACAAAAGAGAAAGAAAGTTGAAGACGGCAAGAGAGAAGGCAAGGAGGAAACTTCACAGATGTAAGTCCAATCGAAAAGATATGAGATGGGAAACTTTTGTAATTGTGGAGTACGAAGGAGAATTCTTCCCTGGCGTAATAGACGATGTTTCTTACAAAGAATACATGATAAGCACTATGACTGAGTGGTTCGTCTCACTAGAAGGAACCCACGAACACAGATCAATGTTGCAATGATGTCAGTGATATTAAAGAACAAATTCAACCTCCAAGTGACGTGAATGCCAGAAGAATATGTTCCGTTCCGAAGCTCAATAAATGGCACTTCAAAGAGCAGCACATTTCGTAATTATGTGATGCAACATGTGTCAATAGTGTACATATGATCACTTTCATGAACAGCATTTATTAATTACAATATTCGCAAGTTTTTATTCTCTTATCAGTTCAGTTCGGTTTAGTGCTATGCCGAAAACGGTAATTTTCAAATAGTGGGGAAAAAATACCACTTTTAGTATAGTGGGGAAAACTTTGATTGAAGACATAGTCAATATTTGTTCATGAAGAGGATAATTTTTTGTTTTATGTGAGGTAGATTGGAGTTTTTATCATATTTTCTTCATTTACTAGATTTTTAAGAAAATTTTGTGAACTATTTTACATTTTGCAACATATATTCACCCACAACTCCACCAAAATATTGAGTTTCTTAATGCAAATTTTATCACAATTATCCTCAGACGTTGGTGTTTCAAGTCCCCCCCCCCCATACACCGGGCTTCACTGCATAGTACATTGAATTGACATTAAATTATATGCCCTGGTAACAAGTGACCCCTACCCATTGGATGACTTGGCCCGGCAACATTTATATTTTTAACAACAGAAGTTCTTTATAAAAAAGTAATTGGCAGTATGAACTAGCAAGTATAGGTTACAACTCTAAACACTGTATTAAAATTTCATGCAAAAAATATATTTGCTGAGATACAGTAACGTTTATCTCAAAAGTCGTGTCAAGTAACGCCAGTTTACGGTACTATGTACATTTCGCTATTACAGATACGTGGACTATATACTTTCTTTGTACTAAGATAACACAGCTTAATTTTTTATTGAAAATTCGAATAGTATCCGTAGCAGTTTAAGATGCACAGTGGAAAATGAACAGGAAGTCAAACTTACGTATTTAGATTTTAATATACGAAGAGTTAACAAGAAGTTCGTTACTAGTGTCCATTGTAAGTGTACTATCGGCACGGAAATATTCATTATATCTCTACTCATTCTGCAAAGATGAAAGCAAATATTTAGAAGATTCTCTTTGTACGTGCCATTCCACACACCTCTTTGGAATCTAACTTACAGATAGAGATTAATCATTTATTGAACCTTGGTAGAATGAATGAAAATCCAGTTCCATTGTTAATGAATTGGTAAAATCAGATTAGAAGAATCTGTTTCTGTAGACTTGAAGTCGAAAGCAATTGCCCAAAATAGATTGAACTACCTATTTTTCCCAGATCGACATCATCACTGAATATGGAACTACTTACTTTTACCAGATTTATAACATCACTGGATATAATTCTTACGCAGCATGATTCCGTATCGGTTTGAAGCTCCCAAAACTTCAGAGAAGAACATATCTCAATTTAAGAGCTATTACACTCATTCCAATAAGAAATCAGGTAAATGCACTCGTCATTCTAGTTCCATAGGCAAAACTAGAAGAAACCTCAAGGTCCATGTGAAGGAAATTGTTTGAGATGCTAAATTGAAAAGTGCTGTATTAGTTTTGTCAGAACATTTAAAAGAAACTCAGCACAGGACAAAAGATTCAAAAATGTTATTGGGGGCTAAAAATCAAATAGAAATATATATATATTTAATATTTGTTTATTCATTTAAAGAAAGTAAAGTGAATTTTAGACAGGGGATAGTTAAGTAATGACTGTGAAACAGTATATTCAAATTCGTACAGCATTTGTTTACAATTAAAATACCAACATGAGCTGGCAACCTTCTACTAATGAACAAAAGAATGCGCAAAATAACCCCACCACATTAGAACTGGTGTCCCATATTTTGACATGTGATCTTTGGTTTCGACAAAGTGCCTCCAACACTGCTGTACCCTGCTAAGTTCGTTCCTTTCATTTTTCCTGATGTCTTTTTTCTTCTTTCTCATGTTTTTTATCTTCCTTGACCAAGACTCTGAGGGAGAAGTGGAAGCTCAGAAGTCCAAATGGTATTCAGAAATTGCATAAACCTGTTGGTAGAATGATAATATTGAGTTGCAGAGCTTGTCATTAGAATGTCTGATCTTGAATAGTTTCAGACGTATTTTTATTTCAATTTCTATTTAAGGATAAAACAACTGGAGGATCGGCAAGCGAAACTACATGAAGATTTGCATGAAATGAGTAAACCTCTTGCTCGATATGCGGATGATGTTGACTTAGAAAAACATTTGAAAGATCAGGACAGAGAGGGAGATCCCATGTTGGAATATCTAAAGAGGAAAAAGGCAAAAGCCGGAGGAGGAGGAGGAGGGAAAAGTAAGTAAATTCAACACAGGCCAGGAAATTGTCACTTTGGGGGAAGAAGGGATATTGAAGGAAGTAAGTGAAACTGAATGATTTTGATGTACTTATGTAAAAGTATACTCATTTTCCTTTAACACGCCAAGTTTCTGATCTGTCCAACATGATCGAAAACGTGTGAAGATAAAACAAAAATAGTCCAACAAACAAACAAGCAAATAGAAAGGTTTGAGATCGAACGGTAATCAATGTAATTTTCTTTATATATATATATATATATATATATATATATATATATATATATATATATATATATATATATATATATATATATATATATATATATATATATATATATAAATTGTGTGTGTGTGTGTATGTATTTATGTTCCAGCATAACTCTGGGATGCCTGGAACAATTTTAACCTAACTTTGTACACATATTACGTACGGTCAGGGAAAGAATACTGTCAGGGTAAAATCTCCCTAGCATACCTAGGGAGTGGGAAAACGTGTAAAAATAATCGAAAACGACCGGTATGATGTCGAATTCATAGTTTCCTGGGTTTATGAGCTGATTGATGTCAGTTCCGATGCCCTTTAAGTCCTAGATCAACCCCAATGAGTGTAAGATCCTCGGGCACACCAAGGGGGATTGGAGGGGTGAATATAAAAATGATCGAAACTATGAATATAAAAATAATTGAAAGTGACCGAAATTAGTGTTCAAACCATAGTTTTCGGGTCCCTGAATTGATTGGTAGCAGTTTCGATTATCCTTAAGTACAAGTTCAGCTTCCATTAGGGGAAGATATCCTAGTACACCTAAGAAGAGTGGAAGGGGTAACGGGGGACTCGGTGGCTCTGTGGTAGAGCACGGTTATTTCTGGTGTGTGGGATCCCTGGTTCTATCCACAGCCAAGTAAGTTTGTAGTGGACAATGTGTCCGTAGGTTTTCTCAGGGTACTCCCTTTTTCTTCCATATTTTCATTCTACCAATTCTTCCACCATCATTCACTTTCTTCATCATTCGTCTCTCTTAGCCTAAAGTGCATAATCGTTGGACATTAAACTGAAAGATTTCTGATGAGGGTAACATAAAATGATAGAAAATGACCGATATTAGTATAGAGTTAATAGTTTCGGGGTCACTGAGATAAATAGCGACACTCCAGATGCCATTTAAATCCACGTTCAGCCCCGTTTAGTAACCTCTGTGAAGAGGAGATAGGAAACGGTGGCATGAAAAAGTAATCAGAAACGAACCGATATTAGTATCAAATCCACAGTTTTCGGGGTTCCTAAGTTGATTGATGACACTTCCTAATCATTTAAGTCTACGTTAAGTTCCATTAACACCCCTAGGGTGGTGGGAAGGGATTGGCATATAACATTAATCGAAAACGACCAATTTTAATGTTGAATCCATAGCTCTCGATGTCGCAGAGATTAATAATTACACTCCCGATAGTGTTAAAGTCCAAGTTCAATCCCCATCGCTGTGGGGGATCAGAAAGGGTGAAAAATAAAATGTCTCAAATGACAGATCTGTGTCGTATCCATAGTTTTCCATTATCTTGTCTTTATCATTGTTTCTCCAGTAGTAGTGGTGTTATACTGGCCATCGTGTTTTTTTTTTGTTTTTTTTTCTTTCTTTCCCACATGGACTTGCCCGTCAATCTGTAGCGCTGAACTGAAAGTAATAGAATGGGATGATGGTTTTAGATTTTATTTTTACTGCTCTTTCTTCATCTTCTGAATTTGTGTGTAATTTATCTAATGTTCAGCCATCTATCAGGAGAACTGAAACTTTATTTTATTTATTATTTTATTTTTTATTTTATTTATTTATTTGTCGCTATATTCAGTTGAATCCTGCTTCTCACAGTGGCAATGTCGGATTTCCTGTGTATAATCAAATTGTGAGGAACATCACATACAAATTAAGGACAAAGTAATACTCAAAGTTGAATTGATAATAGAGATATTACATTTGAACTTGACACAGTTTGCTGACGCAGAAAAACTGAATATCAGACCTTCTTGACTTATTTTAGGTTCTTCGTCTTGTCACGTGATGTGACATGATGTTGAGTAGATTAAAATGATTTTGGAAGTTATTGAACTCATTTGGAGGATGTTCCTGCTCCCTCTTGTTGCCTCGTTGCCCCTTAGAGGGTAAATCCTCTTTCGTCCCATTACCTAGCTCTTGTTATATAATAAGCAATTGTTTGGCACTCGATAACCCCTGATGTTGACGCATTTAGATTGCAAAGGATAGTCCCCTTTTCTAGGAGGGGGACGTACCCTGCTCCTTGTGTCCCATTCTCTTCATTGACCATGTGCTAAAGTCGAATTGAGATTGAAAAGGATACTTTTTTTCTTACTTCCTTTCTTCTGGAAGCACGTATCCACCCCTCTTGATGAAGATGATTAAGTACAGCAAAGGTCCAGCTTTGATTTGCAATGGCTATAGGTGCACGTCTCATATCATCTTGACGTGAAAAGAACAGTGAAATTAGTGGAGTTTATGTGGGTTTAATTGCACGTTAAGTTGTAAATGTACGTCTCATATCCCCTTAATGGTGAAGTATCATTGGAGGCATAATTGAAACAACACTGGAGATCGGTGTTCGATTCTCGGACTACGTAGGGTGCATGTCTCATATCACTTCGTTTGCGCGTTAAGCTGTTGTATTACGTCTCATATCACCGTGATGAAGGAATAACCTTTGATTTCTGTGGTTGTAAATTCGTGTTTGATATCCCTTCGAGTCGCAGTGATGATAGGTCGCCTCATAAGCACTGAATTGATGAGTGTGTAATCTGAAGCTAGTTCACGAGATAAAACGTATTCGTATGTTAAATCAGTTTGAAATGGGAGTACAGTGGCAGCAAGGAGATATGTTTGTTAGTATATATAATTTATTGTGGATGATTATTTTGGCAGTCATAATTCATTTAACTGATTTTCTTTAAAGAACAAGAGATGACTCGTGTTTGATCATATTGCCTGCTAACCAATTCAGTTGTGTAAAATCTGGTTTACGTAGTGTTCTCACGAGTAATTTAATATGATAAAAATGGTAGTTGCATCTGTTAGCCTGAATTGAATCTTTGCTCGGTATTACATGAATGGAAATTCCGTTGAACGTTAAGATAAGTTTATCAGGATGGATTGATTTCTAAGCGAGGATAAATGTTTGTACAACAGTGGTAGGTTTGAGAGAAAGCCATAATAATATTATACAAATGTTCGTATTGTATACGAAAAATTATTTTTTTTAACGTACCACAAGTATGCCCTTTAGGGTAAAGAAGTCAACAAATTAATGAAAGTTAATGATTGTGAAATTAAATATTTGTGCTCTCCCTCATCGAGAATCGAACTTAGGACCACGTGGACTTCAAATTTTTAGTTTGACGTGATTACGGAAAAAAATTTTTGTGTTCTCCCCGTGAGAATAGGAACTGGTATAACATACTTGAAAGTTTTGATTTAACGTCCTACGTTTATGGCCTTTAAAGTAAAGTAGATGAATGATTAGTGAAAGTGAATGATTGTGAAGTTAAATATTTGTGCTTTCTCTCTTATTGGGAATGGAACATAGGATCACGTGCACTTGAAAAGTTTATTTTAAGGTCCCATGGTTATGCCCTTTAGGGTATAGGATTTGGTTTAACATCCCACTTTATACGCTTTAGGGTGAAGGAGACGGATAATTAAGGAAAATGAATGATTATGAAATTAAATTTTTTGTGTTCTTCTCGTCGTTGAAAATCAAACTTAGAATCACACGTACTTGAAATTGTGCTTAACATCTTACGATATTTTGGTAATATGGTGTAAGCCATCACACGTATTAGAGATAATTACTCTAGCAGGGACACACCGTATCTCTTTATTTATTTCGAATTATATTTAAGTTAATGTATGGATACCACATAGCTTATTTTATTTTATTTAGTATAACGTGTCACGATTATATGATGAGGGAAAGTCTATAAATGAATAAAACGGTACGACGAAAAATGTAAAAGAAAACGGAAGATTATGGAAGGAAAATAAATTGACTTCTTATGTTTGAGTTAATTGTACCTAGTGAAAACGGTAGCTCAGTGGTACAGATTTTTGGTTCACCTCTCCATCCTTTACAACCTCTGGTATTTACACAATCATTTTTAGAGAGGCTGTTTGGGAGTACTTGATCACTCTCCACCTACCTTTCTAAAAATTGGTGTGCAAGTACTGAAGCACCCTTAATCATTGATATTTGGATAGCTTTCATACCAGTTTCTCAGTGATGTCTTGACCCGACTACTATAGGTCCCATACTATGAACTATGGGTCCCATACTACTATAGTTCACTTATTTCACATTTTTGGCACCGTATATCTCCGAAACTATCCATTTTTAAGCACAGGTCCATATGAACTTTTGTTCTTATTTCGATGTGAGGAATCTGCTCCCAAAATATTGTGACACATTTATGACACACACACACACACACACACACACACACACACACACACACACATATATATATATATATATATATATATATATATATATATATATATATATATATATATATATATACAGGGTGAGTCAAAATAAGTGTTACAAGCCAATATATCGCAAACTATACATCATATAAGAAAAATATTAAGAGACAATGTACAATACAGAGGGGCCTCAGAAATGAGTCAAACATTATGTCTCCCCCGCCCCCCATTTTGGAGGGAGGAGGTGAACGTGAAATTTTCAAATGGGAACATAGGTCGAGTAATACCTCGTTCGAAAGAGCTTCAAAAATTGAACAATTTTTGTAGGAAACAATTTTTGATATGGGGCACCGTTTTCAAGATGGGCCCCAAAAATGGTCCTGTATCCGATAGAATTTCCAGTACTTATAAATAAGTGTTACAAGCCAATATATCGCGAACTATACATCAACAAGAAAAATATTAAGAGACAATGTACAATACAGAGGGGTCTCAGAAATGAGTCAAACATTAGGTTTCCCCCGCCCCCCATTTTGGGGGAGGGGGGTGAACGTGAAATTTTCACATGGGAACATAGGTCGAGTGATACGTTGTTCGAAAGAGCTTGAAAAATTGAACAATTTTTGTAGGAAACAATTTTTGATATGGGGCACCGTTTTCAAGATTGACCCCAAAATTGATCCTGTAGCAGATAAAATTTCCAGTACTTATAAATCGGAAACGGCTAAGTAGAAAAATATGAAACAAAAAATGAAAAAGGTAAACGCCATAGGCATCGTGGAATGGTGTTGTTGTGGTGCCCCAGGACCAATTTTAAAATTTCAAATCTGAATATAGGTCGAGTGATACCTTGTTTGATAGATTATGGAAAACCAAACAGCTTATTAAAAAAAATATTTTGATTTCGGGCAAGCCTGTTTCAAAATGGCCGCCGGAAATGGTTCCACATTCAGATAGAAAGTGCAGTGTTCAAACTGAGTGTTACAAGCCAATATCCCGCGAATTATTGCATCAAATAAAAAGTGTTAAGAGTGAATGTACAATACAAACAGGCCTAAAAATATGTCGAACACGAGGTTCCATCATCATACTGTAAGTGAATAACAAGTAAAATGTTCGGGGGAAAATCGACCTATAAGGGTTAACGTAATAATAATAATAATAAGAAGAAGAAGAAGAAGGAGGATACTACTACGAAAAATAATAATGAAACTAGTAATAATAATAATAATATGAATGCAAATAATAAGACAATGAATAATACTAATACGTATGCGCAAAGAGACGTCGTTCCTCAATCACTACAATCCTATGAGAAAGGGATAGGAAGGTACCTATTAGGCCCTACTTGTAGGCAACATCTCAACATGTGCCCAGTTAGAGTAAGGAAAGCCCGTCAACGTCATTGCCTGGGGAATGGAACCGATGGCCTTCGGAACATAGTACAACGATAACGTTGTATATTGCATTAACAATCTGTACCATCTTATAAAAAAAAGGATCAAAGGCGAATTATTTGAGCCGTTTTATACAAAGAAAAGAAAGTTGCAAAGAAATATCTTTAGATTATTTTTGATCGTCAACTATTAATGTAATCGCTATGGAAACATAATAAATGTAAGTGTAAGTGTGCAGACATCTTGTTAAATATGTCAATGTGGAATATAAACGCTTCTGAAGATTAAGTATTAAAACCAATTTAAGAAAATTGTAAATTGTGTTTGTCACGTAGTTTAAGAACCGGGATACAATCTAGATACTACGTAGAAATAAATGTAGTAAAATTAGTGGTGTCTCAACTCCAGAAAATAGACATTTTAACGTATTATAAGTTGGTGCCGGAAACCCGAAAATAGACATTAGAAACGTAGCTAGTACTCTACCTCCTTAATAATGGCTGGTATACACAAGTGTCAATAGAGCCGATCACACAGGGACGGGGAATGTGATTTTCATTGTTCTACTGAGAACATTTGAATGTACCTGTGTGTTGTTTGTTCATGCAGTGTGAATAGTATGGTATTATTTTTTTTTCTTGTTGAGTAGTAGTGTTCAACGTAAAATCATCATTGATGTTACATTGTCTAGCTGTTAGTGAGAGTGTTAGTGACTTAAAGGGAAGTGGCAGTGTGGATATTGTAGGTAGGGGCTGTAGTTGTGTTTTGAACGATTCAAAAGCGTAGAAAGAACGGGATATCAACTTTGGTGATAAGTTTTCCGTACAAGGAAACGAACACTATCGCATTAATATTATTAGTTTGGGTAGCGTTTGAATAGAGCAATGGCGGTGTTTGATCATTGTGTAGATATGTTGCTGGTGTTGGGCGAATGTAGAATAAACTATCGTAACGCGGCACTAATGTATGCAATGCGCTATCCCCAACGCCAACAAACATCTCACATGGCATTTCTACGATTGGAGAGACGTTTGCGGCAACATGGTAGTCTTGTCCGGGGACGAGGTAGGGGTCGTTATCGCTCTGCAACCAATGAAGAACGTGCAACAGGAATATTGGCAGCAGTGCATGTAGACCCACATGTTACCACGAGACACCTTGCTGAGGCCAGTGGAGTTAGCCAAAGATCTGTAGTGCGTATTTTGCACGAGTACATGTTTCATCCGTATCATATCGTCTTACATCAGGAACTATCTGGCAATGATTTTCATGCCAGATTGCAATTTTGTCTATGGTTGGAAGGTATGGAAAACAGACAGCGCAACTTCATATCCACCATCTTGTTTAGCGATGAAGCTACATTTACAAACACAGGACACGTAAACCGACATAATATGCATTATTGGGCTAGAGAAAATCCACTATGGCAGAGACAAGTTGCTCATCAGCATCGGTGGTCTCTTAATGTATGGTGTGGCATCCTTGGTAACCATATCATTGGGCCATATTTTTTTGATGGACGTCTTACTGGTGATACTTATGCCGCATTTATCAGTGATGTACTATACCCGGAGTTGTTAGAGAATATTCCTTTCGCTGAACGTATAAGAATGTGGTATCAACATGATGATGCTCCAGCACACAACGCACGCCAGGTCAGAGCCTTATTGGACCATAGTATGGCGAATAAATGGATTGGGCGTCGAGGTCCTATTCACTGGCCTCCACGATCTCCTGACCTAACCCCACTTGATTTTTTCCTCTGGGGTTATGTTAAGGATCGGGTAATGACTAACGTACCAACAACTACTGATGATATGAAGGCGCGTATCCAAGATGTGTGTGCATCTATCACTCCAGAGATGCTACATGATGTACGAACATCCCTATGCCGCCGCTTACGGAGGTGTGTGGAGCAGGATGGAGAACATATCGAGCATCATTTGTAACATGGTAAGTGTTGAAATTATTTGCTTTACAGTGATTGAAATTACAATTTTTAACATCGCACATACCCGTAGAATTACTAAACGTTATTCTACTACTTTACAGGATATTAGGTTGTGGTAATGCTGTTGTGACAGGCTTGCCTGAAATCAAAACAACTTTTGTAGTAAGCTGTTTGGTATTTCACGATCTATCAAAGAGGTATCACTCGCCCTATGTTGCGATTTGAAAATTCCATGTACATCCCTCCATACAAAAGCGGGGCGAGGGAACTTTAACACAAATTTCAGGCTTTCAGTATTGTACATTGACTCTTAACACTTTTCTTATTTGATGCGTAGTTTGCTTGATATTGGCGTGTAATACTCAATTTGAACACTACACTTTCTATCTGAATGTGGAACCATTTTTGGCGGCCATTTTGAAACAGGCTTGCCTAAAATGAAAACAAATTTTGTACGAAGCTGTTTGGCTTTCCACGATCTATCAAACAAGGTATCACTCAACCTACAGGTACATTCCCATTTGAAATTTTGAAATTGGTCCCGGGGCCCCATGATTAGGGCCCTGGGGACACCACGACAACATCATTCCACATTGCCTATGATGTTTTCGTTTTCCATTTTTTGTTTAATCGTTTCCTACTCATACGTTTCCGATTTATAAGTACTGGAAATTTTATCTGATACAGGGCCAATTTTGGGGTCTATCTTGAAAACTGTGCCCCATATCAAAAATTGTTTCCTACAAAAATTGTTCAATTTTTCAAGCTCTTTCAAACGACGTATCACTCGACCTATGTTCCCATTTGAAAATTTCACGTCCACCCTCCTCCCCCAAAATGGGGGCGGGGGAAACATAATGTTTGACTCATTTCTGAGGCCCCTCTGTATTGTATATTGTCTCTTAATATTTTTCTTATATGATGTATAGTTCGCGAGATATTGGCTTGTAACACTTATTTTGACCCACCCTGTATATATATATAGCGTGAGGAAGCTAAAAGTACCACCTGAAATAGCGAAGAAACTAGAAACACTAGCGTACTAAAACACAACAACACACTGAGCAAGGCTATGTGATAATATGTAACAAAACACACAATCACGTAACAGTTTCGACACAATAACTGTGTCATCATCAGACTTCCACTCCTTCTGGCTGTCTGGGAGTTGGTCATCTCTTATATACTCTCTGGAGATCAACTTTTAATTAGGCTCCACCCCTTCATTAAAAAGTACCACTTGTGTGGTTTTTACTTTCACTTTTTAGCTGCACACGTGTCCAATTAAAAAGTGTTTCGCTGGATACATTGTGGATACATTCGCTGGATACATTTGTAACTGCTGGTTCTTAATAAATATCTCTTGAGCCACAATATCTATAACAACATTGAAACGTAAATATTATTTATTTATACCTTCGTTTAATATTCCTATTACAAACCATTAATTTCTTGAACATCAATTCTTCTGAGAACTTCGTAATCTTTCACTCTACAACCTCTCTTATTTATTTTTCAATTACAGTAACTAAGGAGCAATAATAATCTTTACAATTTCCTTTTTTTCTTTTTCTTTACAAAATATGCTCCGTTGTCGCACCTCTGATCGTCTTTCTAAGACCGGTACAGATAAATAATAGTACAACAGTACAACACATACAACATACCGTTGTCTTCTCCCACTCTTTATTTATCGAAAATCCTGCACTCCAATTCATCACTTTATCTCCTGCCTTCATAATCTCCCTGGCTTCTTTCCATTTTCTCACCAAAGTTCTCTTCTCTACTTCTATGACCTCTGCTCCTTCCCACTCTATTTTGTGGTTTGTCTCTTTCTGATGCTAATATATCGCATTGTTATCCCTTTTTAACCTTACATCATCCTTGTACTGTTTTATTCTTTCTTCCATCTTCTTTGTTTCTCCTATGTAAATTTTGTTACACTCCGCGCATCCTACTCTATATATAACCCACTTTTCGTCTTTGTCCGCTATTGGTTTTCTCTTGTTTTTCCTGACCAGTTCAATTATTCTGCTTCCTCCTTTCCTGTACGTCCTTATTCCTGCTTTCCGAAGCATTCTCTTTATCTTCTCTGTTTCTTTACCTAGGCTTTCTATTCCAAACCATTTTTTGTTCTTGTCTTCTTCCTCTCTCTTGCTATGTTTCTTGTCACCCTATCCTCTTCGTTGTATCCATTTCTCCTTAGTTGTGTCGAGAACTTCTTTAAATCTATTTTCCTCAGTTCTTCATTTGTGTTTAGGTCTCCTATCCTTTC
The DNA here is from genome assembly GCF_964235325.1 of Thermobia domestica. Taxonomy (NCBI): domain Eukaryota; kingdom Metazoa; phylum Arthropoda; class Insecta; order Zygentoma; family Lepismatidae; genus Thermobia; species Thermobia domestica. The sequence continues at coordinate 219,600,790 of NC_137462.1, read as the reverse complement.
TTCCATGCTTTTTATGAAATTCTTCTTTGTACCCTCATCCACATCACTTCGTTTGTGGCAATTCGTACACTCCCGCTAAACATTCTTTTTGGTACCAGGATGTAATAAACTCTCCTCCTTCTGATTTCTTTATTTTCATATCTAAATAGTTTATCTCCTTGTCTACTTCTATTTCATTCTCTAGTCTAATCCCTTTCTTTTCATCTTCCACGTTTCTTATGAATTTCTCCAGCTGCCTTTTCGATCTCTTCCATATTTCTAAACAGTCATCTACCTAACGGCAAAAAGAAGCAGTCTTTCTCCTCCTCTTTCTGTCGAAAAAAGTACTTTTAATTGGACACGTGTGCAGCTAAAAAGTGAAAGTAAAAACCACACAAGTGGTACTTTTTAATGAAGGGGTGGAGCCTAATTAAAAGTTGACCTCCAGAGAGTATATAAGAGATGACCAACTCCCAAACAGCCAGAAGGAGTGGAAGTCTGATGAAGACACAGTTATTGTGTCAACACTGTTACGTGGTGTGTTTTGTTACATATTATCACATAGCCTTGCTCAGTGTGTTCTTGTGTTTTACCACAAAATGGGAACAAGGCCTGATAGAATAGTTAGAGAAAACTAGCGATGTAAGGTTTACGATAAACAATAATAAGAGTAGGGACTCGTAAAATGGAGGTAGGGGTGGTTTGAAAAAGAGCGACAAATGGGGCATCTGGAGCAAAGTTATATTTTGTTAAGTTGAACGATATGCATTAACATGCGTAATATAAAAGAGCACACGCAGAGAAACACAACGCCGTTGGTCCCATGTGTGTACTGCACATAAGAACGAAGATATGGCCATGTGAATAGGCGTAAACAAAATAACTAGTGGCCCACTTGACCGTCAGTACCACGGCATGTAAGATGTCTCAGGTGCCTGAGAGAACTGTCTTGACGCAGAGCAAGTTTTGATTGCAGAGCCACGAGATCGTGTTAGTTCACAACAGGCAGTAGTAGTGGTAAGAGCAAAGAATATGGTGTTTACGAACATATGTTAACCACTGAGCCACCTTGCGTCACGCTTAGGGGACAGTTTTTACCGATGAAATAAAATAGTGAAATTCTTAATTTTACGTGGATTATACATAATAAACGAAAGAAGATGGTTACACAAAATGAACGATAATAAATTAACTAGGGAAATAAGAATGTGGGAGGGAACGAGAAAATATTGAGAAAACCCATATACACGATTTTATATACCACAATCTACTGGGTATGCACAGTAAGGAGACGAGACGCAAAATAAGGTGTTAACATATTTTTGTATAAATCTACTCTTGTCTGCATTCTACCAAGATTTTTCTTATCTCGCCTCGATTTTCAGATAATAATACTATTGCTCAGGAGATGAAACAAGACCACAAATAAAGTTTTTACATTTCGTATTGTAAAATTTGTGTGTCTCATCTAATTTCAATTTCAGAGAATACTTTTTCGTCTTAAATATCTTTCTCCTTTCGTGTTTATAACCGTAAGCCACTCATAAGATAAAACGAAACGAATTTTATAGAAGTTATAAAACGAGACGAGAAAACGTTAATAGTGTGAACTCACAGTAAGGAAGCCAGTTTGTTTTTATGAAGTTAAAGAGAGGAGAGTCGTCTCATCTTGTTCACTTTACACAAGAATCTGAGACAAAAAGTTCTTCACGAATCAAAACGAGACGAGACAGCTACAAATGTTATAAAATGAGTAAATGTTTGTTAAAAATCCGCAAATTATTTGAGACGAGAAAGAAGTTCTCAAGAATAAAACCAGACGAAACTTCTACAGAATTTTTGAAGAATAGAAACGACACGAGTATCTACATAAATCAAACCAAAACAGAAAGAATTCTGTGTGAAGCAGAATACTCAGAGACTGAAGTTCTACAAAACTTTTTAAGATTGAAATCGAGACGACAATTAACATAAACGAAAATAAAAAAAAAAATTCGTGAATCAAAAGGAGATGAGACTTCCACAAAGTTAAACCAGAACCAAAAACTTAAATGCTTGTTTTGTGTTGTTTCTGTGTCTAAGTTTATTAATTATCGGTTTCCTTTACCCAAAAAAGCATAATTATGGGACATTCAACCAAAACTTTCAATATGTAATCCTAGGTTCGATTCTCACCGAGAGAGCACAAAAAATTTGAATTTTATAATCAGGTTAAACTTGAAAAAAAATGCACTTGATCCTAGGTTGGATTCCCGTTAAAAGAGAGCACAGAAGTTTAATTTCACAATCATTCACTTTCACTAACCTTTCGCCTTCTTTATCCTAAGGGGTATAAACTTAAGACGTTAAACTAAAAATTGAAGTGTACGTGATCCTAAGTTCAATTCCCGCTGAGAAGACCACAATAATAATAATAATAATAATAATAATAATAATAATAATAATAATAATAATAATAATAATAATAATAATAATAATAATAAAATCATTCACTTTCATTGGTTATCCGTCTCGTGTAGTGTAAAGGACATGGCTGTGGTACGTTAATATATATATTTTGGTGGCTGAGTGATAGAGCGCTTACCTCTGGTGCGTGAAGTCACTGATTCCATCCCCGACCAAGTAAGTCTATTTCTTTAAACATTCTCATTCCACCAGTTCTTCCATCATCATTCATTTGCCTTCCTTAGTCTAAAGGGCATAATCGTTGGACGTTAAACTGAAAGAGGTCATTTCATTTCATTTCAAATACATCCATCTAGACGAACTCATCCTAATGTTCATTAACAAAATTTCCGTTGATATATTATAATACCGAACAAAGGTTTCAAATTCAGACTAATAGATGCAACTACGAATTTTTCATGTTAAATTACTCGTGAAAACACCCTACGTAAACAATGTTTTCACACAAAATGAATCGCTTAGCAAACATGATCAAACACGAATCAACTCGTCTATTCTTTTAAATAATAGTAATAATATAAAAACTTTCAGATAAATGAATTATGATTGCCAAAACATTGTTCCACTAGCAAACCTATTTTCTTACTGCCATTACACTCCCTTTTCAAACTGATTTAATATACCAACAATACGTTTTAACTCGTAGACTAACTTCAGATCATACACTCATCAATTCTGTGTATGTGAAGCAACCTATCATTACTACGACTCGAAGCAATATCAAATATGAACCTACGATCAACAGAAATCAAACTCAGGCCTTCAGCGTTATTCCTTCATCACGGTGATACGACACGTGAAACAACAGCTTAACGCGCAAACGAAGTGATATGAGACGTGCACTTACATTCACCGAAAATCGAACAGACCACCAGTGTTCTTTTGCTTACGCCTTCAACGATATTTCACCATTAAGGGAATATGAGACGTGTATTTACAACTTAACGTGCAATTAAACCCACTTACACTCCATAACTTTGGTATTCTTTTCATATCAACTGGACTATCAGACGTGCATCTACAGCCTTCGAATCAAAGCTAGACCTCCATCATACTTGATCATCGTCATCATCATCATCAAGAGGGAAGAGTACGTGATCCCTCAAAAGAAAGTGCTATCCTTCTCAATGTCAGTCCGACTCTACGTCATGTCCAGTGAGGTCACGGTACGTGACAAGAAGAAGAACCTACAATAAGTTAAGAAAGGTTTAGATTTTTAATTTTGCTGTGTCAGCAAATGGTGTTAAGTTTAGGTGTGCTATCTCTACTTTAATTCAGTATGACTGTTTAGTGTTTACTGAAATATGGTTGAATAATTTTGTACAAGATGAAGAAATTCTATTTTCGTCTCATTTTAATATATATATACAGAAATAATCACAAAATTTCTTGTCGGGGGTTAAAGTTTGTATAAATGATGAATGGACCAGCAAAATAGGCCATGATGAACAAGAAATTGTGAAATTGTGTGGATAGAATTAAGTGTTGTTAAAGGTAAGAAAATGTTCCTTGAGTGTTACTATAGACGATACAAAAATTTTCTAATTTTGGAAGCATGCAGAGACTGATTATGAGCAACACTTTCGTTATATGATGCGATTTATTTTAATTTGTCCATTGATTGAATATCACCTGATATGGGAGTTGGATGTGTGGTAATAATAACTTGTGTTTAGAAACATTTATCGTGACCTCGGTTTACATCAATATAATATGTTCAATTCGCGTGGTGACAGCAACATTGATTATGTTGTCTTCTTGTTAAATGAAGTTGATATAAGGATCATTTGATGGTTATTTTTATAGAAACTTTTCAACCCAGCCGGTGCCTAATCTTTTTCCTTGTCTAGAATCTGTGTGTTCCTATTCCATATCCTCGATTTCTACTACGCCTGCTGAAGTCAAGTTTCTTTTGCCAACACTGTCTCACGATCGAACTCTTGGACCTGACAGTATCAATACTGTATTCCTATGCAATACTGTTGCGTCAAATGAAGAAGGAAAAAGTGCTCTTGCACCAAGAGAATGTACCGTGTCACAACTCTATCGCAACAATTTCAAAATTACACTTTGAATTGCTTCATCCACCGTACTCTTTGGATCTGGCTCCCAGCGACTCCTATCTACTTGCAGACCTAAAAGAAATGCTCCAGAGAAAGAGGTTTGGCTCCAATAAAGAAGTGATTGTTGAAACTGAAGCTTCTTTTCAAGCCAAAGATAAATTGTTCTTTAAAAAAAAATCAAAATGTTAGAGAAGCGTTGGAATGAATATATCACTCTTGAAGGAGACTATGTAGATTAATAAAGTTGAATTTTGCCTAAAAGTTGTTTTATTAGTCATTCTACGAACTTAGTGATGTGTTATACCGTTACAAAGTACACCACAGTACGCGTTACTCTGAACACGAGAGACCGTGGAACTGGCGGACTCTTAACACTTTCGACTTCTCGCCGAAGCATTCCGTGTCCGCTGTTGTATAGGTTTACCTTTTGTCTACTTTGGACACACCTTAAGGTTAAAGTAGATATTGATGAAATACGTATTTTTGAATTGCATATATATATATATATATAATATGACTTCATTTACGGTGATATGAACCGCTACTCCACGTTTCTTGAATTCAAAAGAGCGAGTGTTGAAACAGCTTTTTCTCAATTTTGGATAGCCCTAGCTCTGAAAGTATGCACTTTTCCCTACAGGTCCATATGTATGAATTTTTTCTCTTATTTCGATGTGAGGTATCATCCATCGGTATAGTTCATTAACACTATATATATATATATATATATATATATATATATATAGGCATTTCATATAGAACAATTGTCAAATTATAGTGGCCATGTTAATGTTGACCCACCACTACTATATATTAATGTTTACCTAGGTAGTTCGAGTATGCTTTTAGCATTAATAAGCTACATTGTATTGATGACTTATTTAAAAACAATGATTATTTGTTATTGCAGAACGGCCTGTGTATCAGGGGAATGCTCCTCCTAATAGATATGGAATAAGACCTGGCTATAGATGGGATGGCGTTGACAGATCTAATGGCTATGAGAAACAATGGTTCGAAAGTCGAAACGCGAAGAAAGCTCTCGAGGAAGAAGCATATAAGTGGAGTGTTGCAGACATGTAAAGATCTAATCATGTCAGTGTGGAATATTGCAGTAAATTAACAAGTGAGCCCCCTTTACAGCTGATCTCAGGGACTTCATTTCTGTGGAAGGAAAAACATTTTTAAAGAAAATAAAACCTATGTTATCATATGTTAAAAATAACATAATTGGTTTGGTTTGTAGACTGATTAAGAGCTAATTTAAACTGAAAATTTGGATGTAAGATTGAATGGCATAAATTTATCATTCCATCAGTGTTTTTCACGGTAGAAACAATTCCATTACTTAACTGTTTAATCAGTTCTTTTGGAAGTACCTGAATTGTATCAACTCAATAAAGGTTTTATTTCATCAGGGCATAAGAAGGATTTTAAGGTTATAAGGTTAACAAACGTTAACTAGAAGTCACTTATTGAGATGTTCGAAATATTGTTTTTCTTATGAATTTCGGTTTATAATAATATAATTTTGATGTAAATAAATGAATTGAAAAGAAGTGTTACAGAGACTATCCTTACTTTTGTAATGTGACATGGAAATAGTATAAAATATACTTTTCCAATGATGCTTGTCTCCCAACAAGTTAAAATTTTTCATTAAATTTGGTTCCCATTTTTTTCTGTGTTTAACCTATCGAGTAAGAAAGCTTTAACTGCAAGTACATCGCTTGATTTATTAATAGGAATTTAACGTATCATTAGACACCAAGGTAACATGAGGCGGGAACTATTGGCTAAAACGGGATCCAAATCACTGGTCAAGTTCGTATCAGGATATATATATATACGAGAGTGGATTGATAAGTTCTCAGCCTCACCAAGATATGCGTTTCCTTTAAAAACATTTCCAAATTAGGAAAGAGATAAAAGTCTGATGGAGCCAAATCAGGCGAATAAGGTGGATGTTCCTGTATTTGAAACAGTAGATCCTCCAGTTTTTTTGTAATGTCAGACGTTCCTTGTGTGAGGCGCATTGTCGTGGAGGAAGATTACCCCTTTTGACAGCTTTCCATGTCTCTTCTCCTTTAGTAGTGCTTTCAGTTTGTCCAGAAGAGATGTATAGTAAGTTGCATTGCTGGTTTCACCCGATTTTAGATAATCCAGCAATAGAATTCCTTCACAATCCCAGAAGACGGTAGCAAGGACCTTAGCAGAAGAACGCTGTGTCCTAGCCTTTTTCAGACGTGGAGAACCGCTGTGGCGCCATTCCGCCGATTCCTGTTTCGTCATGAGATCGAGAAATATAACCAGGTTTCATCCATTGTTACCAGCCGTTGCAAAAAACTGGCCTTATCCGCTTGAAATTGGGACAGAATTGCCTTACTTGCTTCCACCCGTTTACGTTTCTGATCTGCGTTTAAAAGTTTCGGAATCCATTTTGCCGCGACCTTCCTCATAACCAAGTCTTCATGGATAACTTTACATACACGTTCATAACTAATGCCCAATGTGTCCTCTATATGTTTGAGCGGGATTCGGCGATTGTCGAGAATCATCCGGTGAATGGCGTCAAGTCATCTCGGGAGAGGTCACTGAAATTGGTCTGCCACACATTGGATCATCGTTCAGACCAAACTGCCCACGTTTGAAGTTCGCTGCTCATTTCTTCACAGTCTCATACGATGGCGCCTTGTCCCTCAATGTCGTGACAAGATCGTTGTGGATCTCCTTCGGCGAGATTCGCTTTAGGAAGAGGTACTTGATGAATGCACGGTGTTCAAATTTACTAATTTCTGGGACGTGGGCTGACATTCTCAGTTTGGACCTGAAACAAACAAATTTAAAATTAGTTTAGTCAAATCAAATTTTGCACAGTAGCTTCACAAATTGTAAGCCTCATAAACGTATATAACTTTTATATCTAGCTTTGTTTGAACCAGGGTAGGCTGAGAACTTATCAACCTACCCTCGTATATCTTTTTTGTGTGTTACAATTATTTAACTTATCTAAGTTAAATAATTGTAAGTATATAAATCCAAAACATTAGAATGGAGAGATTGTTTCCTGTTTTAAATGTTTGTATTTTCATGGTATTTACATAAAATGCAAGGGTGGATAACGTAACTGTAACGTAACGAAAATAGTTCTGTGTAACAAAATTATTGGTTATTTAATGTAGGTAGGTACAAGATATAACACCAATTTTTGTTACGACGCCGTAACGTTATTCGAGCATGTAACGTTATTGTACCGTAACTAATTGAAGGAACAAATCTGTTTCGGATATTCCTTTCACGCTTGGTGGGAGAAAATCGAGAACTGGTACCAGCTGAATGAGATTCTTTCCTCTGCGGGTATCTAATGGAACGAATATGAGCAAAGCAGAAGCTATTTTGTTACAAATACTATTTGCCATACGAATAACACAGATGAACAGACAGGTTTGGTAAATGTATTGTGTTCATCAGTTACAGATCTTATCAGATCTTTGGAGAGTTCCTCGGACATGGCATCAATTGTATTGTTCTTCAAAGGGTGACATTGAATTTCGTTCTTCAAGTGGTGAAGCAGAACGAAATTTCACTTTCATATGTTCTTATTGCAAATATGAAGTAGAGACAGGGGGAAAAAATGATCGACTTCTGTGAATATCATAGGAGAAAGTCAGTCACATACAAGGAAAAAGGCAGGTGGAAGAGGATAGCAGGGTCAGAGGGAAGCACAGAGTGAGACAAAAGTAGCAAAGGGGAGGGAAAATAGACAATGTCTTTCATTCTTCAGCTTGCTTCGTTTTCATAGCGCTCTGCGCTGTCCACAACAAGAGTAGGATTAATTGACGTAAGAACTGTTCCATGAATGGTGGGCGCAAGCCTGTGAAAATCATATTATTATCATTATTAAAACAAAGCCCACAAAATAGCTAGGAAATTGCGTGATGCATGGCCACGTCATTGGCTATCAGTCTGCATTATTTTTGGGATATTTCACCGTTGTTTGCTGATTCTTAATCCAGGCACATCCCCAATTTGTTCACTATATTGAGTCAAACTATATTATTATTATGTCTAGCGAGCGTAGCCTAGTGGTTAGCGTTCTTCCTTCGCAAAAGGGAGATCCTGGGTGCAAAGCTTGTGGCCTGCTACCCTGACCGGTTTTACAAGCTTTTTTCGCTGTTCCACAAGGTGAATGTTGGGATGTTATCTTTAAGCATAAATCCTGCCTGATTTTCTCCTTTCCTTTTTCGATTATTGATGTTAAAATATTCTGTTGTAAATTGGCATTAGAAGCTGCATTTGTAATATTGCTACATAAATAAATGAATGTTTAGAGCACGCCAGGCACGCGCCCAGAATTTTTTTGTTTGAAGGAATCCAAAGATTTTTCCGGGTCTAATACGTATATGTAGTATTGAACCTGTGTTATTCAACACCCGTAAAGACGACAAATAATTGTTAATTAGTGCCTCTTATTAAAAATGATAGAGCTAGAGATATTAAATAAAATTTTTAGGCTATATCAATCATTTCGATGACAAAGAAGTATATTTATATTAAGAAACTTCACAAATGTTCGTCGAGTTGCGAAGTTTTGTGGCAAGGAATCTGAATCCGATGGATCCCCACGTAGGTCCTGGTTTCAATTCCCAGTAGGAGCTAAAGCACTTTTCCGGTGTTGACTCAGTATCTTGAGACAATGGAAAAGCTTACGGTAGACTAGCGGAGTCCGGTTACTTGCTATGTGACTTCCTTTTTTTCTTACAGGAATAATGCTTCTGTTTGAGGTTGCAATTTAAGTATAAAAGGGGGAAGGGAGTTGGTAAAATCAATCTCATGTTGAAAGTTTACACATGAAGGCCTATATGGAAGACAATATTTCAATATACACTATGTAAAATATTTATATGACAAAACTTGGTGTATATTTTCGGGTCGCGGACATAAGCTCACCTATGTTAATGCAAAAGCGGACAAAAGCTCCCCGGACATAAGCTCACCACTAATAATATATTTGTATTATAAGATAATTTATACAATAATGATAACTAATTACCGGTACATTTATAGGTTAACTAATTTAATTGCAAAGGAAAATAAACCTGAATAAAATAAATAAGCAAGGAAAAATGACAGACGGAAAATATGACAGAAATGAAACTAAACTTTGAATATTAATATGAAGTAGATTTTGAATATTAAAATATAAACTGAAAAAGATTTGGACAAACAAAAGAATACTACTTCCTCTTACTGAAGAAAGCAATCCAACCCCCTCCCCTGTACTGATACTTTCGTGCAGGAAATTTTGCAGCACAGAAATATCGGTAAACGAAATTTTGGTGAAAGGATATCTCCTTGTTATTTTTTTTCCACACTGGCTGAAAGTATCCCAGATATATCTCATTTTGGGGTCTAGGAAAATTCGGTGTAAGAAAACTCGGTGTGGGGAAATTTAGGTGTAAGGTAGATTCGGTGTAATACATATTGAATATTACCACTTACGATAATTTACGACACTTCATATTGTGAAAACGAAAACCATAAAATGTAACGAATAAAATGTTATTGCCTATTTCAAGAAGTAATAATTTATTTATTTATTTATTTATTTATTTATTTTTTTTTTGCCTTGAGTCCAATACCTCTTGCATGTCTTTTGCGGGGTATTACTATAAACTACTTTTCATCACACAATGAAGCTGATACTTTTGTCAGAAATAAAACAATTACAACTGTAAGTTCAGAGAATAATTACAGGAACAACTAAATACACCTTTGCTATAGTACATCATAGAACATCATACAAGGTGATTCTTTTAAAACACGGATTTCATTTGGGTCTAGAATTTCTAACTGAAGTCCGATTTTCATGTGGTTTGTGGCAAATGATCAAAGAACGTTGGGAGATTTATGGAACTATGTTTACTGGTTTAAATTCATTTCGGGTAATATCGGCCACGCATCTAGAAAAACAGCAAATATTCGCCACCGTACCGAATTGGAATTAGGTGAGGTGGGGTGTGGAGATTTTAGTTTCTTCGTTAGATAGCAACCTCTCGACGGTCAATAAGAAACAGGAAACTGGGCCGTTGTATTGAGAATTATGCTGTGCTACTGTATCAATATGATCAGGACACAGTTACAATAATGTACTCTTTGTAGCAACGTGATTTTATCGTTAAAAAGTTTTTGAACGGGATCTGTTGTTGGTACGCAAAGGGCATTTACATGCAACTTTGCCTCAAGTTCTGCGCCAGACAGGAACATAATATGGTCTTTAGTGAATAAATTAAAGGAAATAGGATCGCTTCTAACATGGGCGGCGATTAGGGGGGGCAAGAGGGGGCAGTTGCCCCCCCCACTTTTTTGACGTGACGCCCTAATTTATAGTTTCATTTGGAATTGTAAACAGGGTGTCCACACAATTTGGAGAAAAATCTCTGACTTTTCCCTAATTTTCCATGACGAAAGTTCCAGATTTCCCTGACCCCCCTGGATAACTTAAAATATAGAAAAAAGAAAGAAACCCCATCCTCCAGATTCCCCATAGGTGACCTTGTTCTCTTCCGCTTCTGTTTCTTTCTTTCAATTTTCTTTCCAAAGGAATGTAAATTTACAATATGTGCATTATGGCGATATTGATTCAGCCTACATATTACACAAAATGTAAAGTTACAAACGAAAGTGCGCAGTATACAGAGTACTTAAGATATGAAAAACATACACATTATAATACCAATTACACAGCATTATAATATTACCTATAGTAATAAACAGTTCATACATGATTTTACTGATTATTCAAAAAAATTATGTAATATATTTTTGCTGGTGCAGTTGTTAAATGCAACCCATTTAGAAATTTGTTTTCATCCTATCTCGCATAGTTTTCTTCTCATTGATCTGAATATCCTTCTTGTTGCCTCCGCAGTTTAATTATCTTCTCTTCTTCCTCCAGCTCCTTTAGTTGTTGCTGAATCGACAGTTTCTCTCTCCTCTTCTCGTCTTCAGCATTTATTTCTCTTTTCTTTTGCAAATACACCTGATATTTTCCCATTGATCTTCTCACTGAATTTATTGATGATCCACCTATTCTCATCACAGAATCATATATGATCCGTTAAGCCACCAGAGATTCTTCTTGTAAGTTCTCAACAATGAGAATTTTATTTATTGTGAAAACACTTTCAAAAAATGCGTTTCCGTGGAAGAAGATAAAACACAATTTCATAACTGACCATAAGTCAACGAAGTTCTTCCCATTTCCTAAGACTAAGTAAAAACTCATCAAGTTCAATACCATCTCTGTCATTGGCTATGAATTCATTTGAGTGTTCCTTAAATTCTTCAGTCTGAGCTTTCACTATGAGCTGGAGATACTATTTCTTCGCGTTCTCAGCCACTTGTCCAAATATCCTCTTGGCACCATGCAATTCTTCTAGAACAGCATCTACCCTTTTGAGCAAATATGCCAGGATGCAGTTAGATGTGTTTTTCGCAGAAAATTAGTTTCAACAACTTTATCAGAGAACACTGACTCCCTCAATATCATCATTAAGAACACCACATTTTACATCCAGTAACAGTAAAGAAATCAACCCTATTTCATAAATTCAGTAATTGAATAATGTACCTAAATCGATTTTTCACTGACTTTCCTTGACCAATCTGACATTTCCCTGACTTAACCTGATACATTTTTACTTATCTGACTTTCACTTATTTTCCAGAATGTGGACACCCTGGTAATGGTTTTATATGTATTACTGTTTCATAGAAAGAAATGGTGCCATATGATATTTGCCGTTGCGTGAGTAAGTATTGGTTATTTGTCTTCCCGTGGAGTTAAGAAAGCTACAGGAATTGTGTTTTAATTGCAATTTAAAGCAATTAATATTGCAATTGCATATTTCTTTAAATGTCATAGCATATGCTTGCATTACTTACTATATTTCATTTTCTAAGAGTAAAAACATTCATTTAATGGCACGTGTGGAATTAAAAGTATAAGTTGTTCATTAATTCCCAGTTTCAATATAACTTCTGCAAAGCAAGCGTCATTATTCATTACTATGATTAATATTATCTCTTCTATTTATTTGTTCTGCAAATTTATTACATAATTTGATCACAACTTTCCAGACAGAATTTTAAGATGTTCATGAGCAAGAACTCAAATCTCTTCTTATACTTTCGTTGTTTTAGAGTATAAAGGGCTAGTACCTACCTGTACTGCTCTTATGAATTTACTTAATAAAATAGAAATACGATATACGGTATTTTAAGTGGAAAAGGATAGTATCCTATTAGTTATACAACCTTTCATCGGTGTTAGGAACAACCAGGAAATCTAACACTGATATACAATTGTTCAGATCATGTCTTGCCCCCCCACTTTTAACTTCCAACCGCCGCCACTGGCTTCTAAGTAAGACAGGGAAGCATCGGACTCCGCTGGCGGATGTTGTGGAAGATGTCAGTTACCGACTCTTTAAGTCACCCAAGAAATCTCTGTGTCGTTTGTAGCGAGAAACCAGCTATTCAACATGTGATTTATGTGTGTTACCACTAACACTTAATTTGTATTCTCACTAACACGTAATTTGTATTCTTCAGTTTCGCTTCAAATATCCAATATCTCATTCGAACTGTAACGTACAATGATGAATATTTGCTGTTTTTCTTGCGGCCTGCTCGATATTACCCCGGATGAATTTAAACCAGTAAACATAGTCCCATAAATCTCCCATCCTTCCTTGATGATCTGCAACAAACCGCATAAAAATCGGGCTTGAGTTAGGAATTCTAGAGCCAAATGAAATCCGTGAGTTTTGAAAGAATCACTGTATATACATATGTAAGATGCAAAAATATATTGATCAAAAAAGTCTTAATGGAAAGGGCAATATAAAGCAGGATGATTTATCACATAATAGTTGTACAAATAGTTGACTTCTCCTCCAATCAGACACTTTAGGTACAAGTTAAGGTAAACAAGTACTGCAGTCCTATTGACTCCTTATTGACTTCTCCTCCAATCAGACTTAGATACTTTAGGTGAGGCATATTTTTACACCTTTGAGTAACATAAATAAAGTATGTTGTTTTTGAAGAATTTAGATTTAAAATCGTCAGAACATTTTTGAAAAATCTACAATTTTCAACTTTACCCGTCCAGTAACCTACATTTTTGGCGGGGAGGGGGGGAGTAGAAAATTCCAAAACAGCATAAAAACTTAAGTTTTAAATTAAATGTCGATTGGTAGTAATAGTCGCTTCGCTAAATCACACGAACGGACATCGGAAAACAAATTTCTCGTCATGTAAGGGCCATGAAATGTTGAAATCCGTCGAAATCTAGAATTCAAATTATTTCACGATCGCAATTTTCTAAAATTTGTTATAGTAGATAGTATAAGTACGTTCTATACAAAGTTTAAACTTAAATCTAATACGCTCATTTATCTTCAAAGTTGAGTTTTTAATAAATCCTACTACAACGAATTTTTCTTTACACCTAACATTCCCCACACCGAATTTTCCTATACCGAATTTTCCTGCTCCCCTCATTTTGCTTAAGAAAACGTATGCTGGGTATGAAAATTTATCAAAATCTAGACTTTGACTAGTAGTAGGCCTAAGTCAGTAGAAAATATCCCGGATATTTAAATGTGGGCTTTGACTACTAGTAGCCCCAGTTCCTCAATAGAAAGTAGGCTATATAAGTAATGTCATATAGGAGTTATCAGACATCAGAATAAAATATTAAGAATGTTGCAGAGTTCAAATCTTAAGGCTGTCATCATACTTGCAGACCAATACTCATCAAATGAATCTCTTTCTTATTTACTAAGAACAAAACAACTTATGAACCAGAAAAAAAGAAAAGAAAAAAAGCTTAGTGTTAGGAAATAAGAAAGAGATTTATTTGAGTGTTGGTCTGCAAGCACGACGGCAGCACAAAGAAGCAAGGCCTAAATACATGTGAGTATGATAAATTCGTTAAAAAAAGTCACAAAGTAGAATCATGAATCTGTTAGCAAGCAAATTCTATTTTGTAAGTATTCATGCCTAATCATGAAATTATTGTAATACAGTGATGAATTGTCAGGCCTATAAGAAAAATTTGGTTCCAAAATTTCCAGTGCCAAAATTAGGCCTACTGTCACCCATTTCTGTGTTACTCTATTTACAGTATAGTAGAACCTTAACAGATACGGATCCAATTTGTAGCCACTATTATTATACTAGGGTATCTCCGAGATTTTACTTTATGCCCGTTGTTTTTAGAAAAATAAAATTCTATATTATTTTCTAAGGTTGCTAAACATATCGATTTATTCAGAACACTCACTCCTTGCGATAGTATTCTTGGCCTGGACGAGTGACCATGTTAAATGTGTGGTAAGAAAGATTTGGGACACTTGGTCCAATATTCGATTCGAGACGAAACAGAGACTGGGTTGGTATCGTCTCGAATTATAAATTTATCTCTGTCTCGTCTCGACACATCGAGTCTCATCTCGAGATAGTATCGTTCTTCTTAGTATAGGTGCCATCTTTGCTTTGAAGAAAGGTGTTTTACGACTCGTGTTTATTAGAAAGTTTCTTCTTTGCTATAATGAACTACATTCCACACTTGTGTTTTTCTTCCGCAAAATTTAAAATCTCAATAAAGATTTGTATTACTTCTAGAAGCACCAGTTGGTGTTTAGTGGAAGTAGAGTACGAATTACATTTATTTTATATTTCATTTTAGTTTTTGTTAGATAATGTTGGGCTAGCAGCAGTATTTTAAATATTTTTCAATTCTTTTAGAAATGGCATAGTGGGTCCAGATAAGATCATTGAAAATATTCTCTACAAAGTGCTGGAGGGTCTTTAAGCAGAACGAGAATGAATTGAAAAGGTCTTAAGAGGGGGAGGGAAATCCCTGCCTTTGAGCAGCACATCTGTTCGCAAAGATCAAATTGGAGCCGATAACCTTCAATGTTACCAAAAATGTTCGTTACTCTTGATCTAAAATTGAGCGTGAAATTGAAACAATCATCCAACTTCTATTGCTTTTGTGTGTACATATGGAGTATTTTTAGTTGTTGAGTACCATACTTCATTAGATATTCATGAAGTAAAATTTACATCTTATCTTATGACTGTGAGGACTGAGAAATCAGTTGTAAAAGGTATAAGATCCCCGATATTTATTAGCCGATGTCGACTCACGTAGCCATAAATCCAACTTTTTCTGCTTGGTGATTGCTGAAGCCATAAACGATAGTGTGATGATCTGCATCAAATTTGTCTACAATTTTAGGAACATTTTCCCGAAGGTCTGCTTTCACAGTTATCCTAAGGAACTCATTAGAACATGATGTTGGTCGGTGGACGAGGGGTTTATTTTCCAATCTTTTCACACGCAGGAAAGTTTACAAACCAATGACGTATGGCACGTTCATTCACCTGTCTTGGACCAAATGCACTGTCTGTATTTTGCAGCTAGATGTAAAGAATGTTCCAATTTGAACTCTTGAAGAGAATATCAATCGCATTCATCTATTTTCCATGACGCGCCTTCACGATTCTGTTCAATGACAAGGGGCTGCAGTGGCTCAGTGATGGAGCATTCACCCTTGGTTCGTGTGGTCTTTAGTTCAATCCAAGCTCGCGCCAAGTGGGCTTTTGTGGTGAACAAGCCTCGTGTGCGTGAATTCTCCCGTTTCTTTCCACTTTCTTGCCGTTGAGTGATCCGCAGTGATAATTTCTCCTCGACACAGAAAGATATGATGGATCACCTCCACCATAAAACATTATCATATCAGCACCTCTACAGGTGGATGGTAGTATTGGAAACCATGTTCCTGAAGTGATCACGATCCAACTACTGCCCTGACCGTTTTCGATTGTTGTCTAAAGTCCTGATTGTTTACAATTGCAGATCTATTTTTCACAATCTAATGCAGGAAAACTTCACGGTTATTCCATACACTCAAAGAATGGCATACCTTTTAACGGCGATATTAGCCGATGTCAACTCATGTAGTCACGAATCCAACTTTTTCTACTTGCTGATTGTGTCGAACCTCGAACAATAGTGTCATGATCTGTATCAAATTCGTTTACAATTTTAGGCATACTTTTCCGAAAATCTGCTTTCACAGTCATCCTAAGGAGCTCATCAGAACATGCTGTTGGTCGGTGGACGCGGGGTTTAGTTTTCAATGTTTTCACTGGCACGAAAGTTTACAAACCAATACCATATAGTGTGTTCATTCACCACTTCTGGAACTTGTATTTCGCGCCTAGATGTGAATAATACTTTAACTTGAACTCCTGAACAAAATACCAATCACATTTGTATGTTCTCCATGATGTATTTTCATACGATTCTGTTCAACGACAAAGGACCTCATGGCTCAGTGATAGAGCATTCACTTTTGGGCGTGAACATGAAGTTATACGAGAATGACAGCGCATTTTGAGAGTATCTGGGAACTGTGTCGGATATCTTGAGCTTCGTTCCGTAGCGGTTTGCGTCAATGCAATGCAAATTTTGTTTTACAGTATTTTCTGATAGCCGACGTAGTTATAATTACTTGTTTCATTATTTACGTTACTTGCGAAGGCTCTTGTAGACTGGGCTCCTTTGTTGCTAATTGCCTATTTCAGCGTTCTTTATAGCTCGCACACAGTGACACACCAACGGGTTTCGACTACCCTCAAAACATCCTAATTCTACATATAATTGTACACTTTCTCAATAAAACTATATTTGTTCAACATGGAAATGATTGATGTAGCATGAAAATTTGATCTTACACTTCATTTGCACTCTTTCTCTTATAAATAACGGTGTTCAGTGGCAAAGCGTTTACTTCTGGTGCATGGGATCCCTGGTTCGATCTCCGCTCACGCTAAGTGAACTTTGTTGTGGACAAACACCGTGTACGTGGGTTTTCTCGGGGCTCTCCCGTTTCCTCCCACTTTCTTCATTCCACCATTTCATTCATTTCTCACCATCATCACAGTCTCCTTTAGCCTAGCCGGCATAACCGTGGGGAGTAAAAGTGAAAGATTTCATTTCATTTTTCTTTATTATTATTATTATTATTATTATTATTATTATTATTATTATTATTATTATTATTATTATTATTTGTTTGCTTGTTTGTTCGATAGAAGTGTTCACCGAGCTACAGACACTCATCCGGTGTAGCTCCGAGGCTACAGGAGATATAGACCGACAGTCTAAGGCAGAATCTAAACCATCGTAATGCATTCAATCTCTTGCACCGAAAATTGTCCCGGGACCACGTCCATCAAAGGAGCGGGCTCTAGGTTTTTAGACCAGCAAGAAGAGCATAGGTGTAACTAAAGAGGAACTACTCCCAACTAGGAACTGCTCATTACTCCAAAGGAGGAGAGCTATTAATAATAATAATAATAATAATAATAATAATAATAATAATAATAATAATAATAATAATAATAATAATAATAAACATATGTTATAAAGTTTAGTGGTAGCCCAAGCCATCAAACCAGTACACTCCACTGTTATATAAGTTTTCCTAATTCATAATCCTTTAATCAGACGCGCTACTCCGTTTGACTTAGCCAAACTTAAGCAGTGCTGAATGGGCAGAGTGGTAAATAATCTGTGCTCTACTGGTAAATCACTTTTAAAACTAGTTTACGTATGACCTCGAGTTTGACTTATTTCATATTTTAAAAGAAAATACAGGCCAGGGCTACTCATCAAAGTAAAAAAAAAAATGTTTATAAAACAATTAAGTTTCTGTGGTGCAATATTTTCACAATTAATATTGAAACTGCCAAAGGTAGTAGATTTCTACCACTTTCGATTTTAATAGAGAGATTAGAATACAGACGAAATGTATATTTTTTTGACGCTTAACTGATCGCAGAAAACAGCTTCTTGTTGTCTATTACAGCTGTTATTCTATACTATAACTATCAACGTTAAAACAGGAGGTTTCTGATTTTCTACCACTTCCGATTTGAATAGAGGCTTAAGACAGAAGATGGCAGCTATTTTTAGAATGCTGAATAGAATGCAGAAAACCGCTTCTCACTGTTACCATTTCTGTTCTATGGATATGACTATTGAAACTGGAAGTGGTTCATTCCTACGACTTCCGGTTTCAATTGAAGATCAATAGAGCACATGAAAGGTATTCTTGCAGTTGCGTAGCGAGAAATTCATCAAGGGGGCGCTCACACACAAGCATTTCATATATATACAGGCGCAGATCCGAGGGGGCTATAGTCTCCCCTTGACGCTCAGGTATACACCGGATAAAATTGGCTTTAACTCTGCTTTACACTGGATAAAGCTGCAAAAGCTGCAAACTATGGTTTAGCCCCTCCCTTGATAATATCCTGGATCTGCTACTGTATATATATATATATGGAAAAGGAAAAGGAAAAGGATTCACCAAGCAAAATAATATAACTTTGAAAGTAGGTAGGAAAACATAAGGCAAGAGGAGAAAAGGACATTTTTGTCTGCATTCCACTTGCCGCAATGTTTAAAATACTTTCCTTCGTTCTATGCATCAAGGGTCACATGTCACTTTGAAGAGTTTCAGTATGATTGGTTCTTTTGGTAGTTATAGGTGCACCCCCTCAGACAATTCTGGATCCGGCCCTGTATGTCAGGGTGCGAAATCATTTGAAAATGGTGGGGGGGAAGAAGTTCAGCGATCCATACTAATGCTTCGTGGAGCCTCCAAAAAATTGAAATATTAATGGATTATTATTATTATTATTATTATTATTATTATTATTATTATTATTATTATTATTATTATTATTATTATTATTATTATTATTATTATTATTTATTATTATTATTATTATTTTATTATTATTATTATTTTATTATTATTAATAATAATAATAATAATAATAATAATAATAATAATAATAATAATAATAATAATAATTAATGTTCAAACTAGTCGACATTATTATTTAAAAATACTTTAATGTTATTTATTCATTTAACAAAAATTGATAACATATCTACTGAATTTAATATACACTTCGGTGCGTATGGTCCAGGGTTAGAGTCCCGTGGGACCACAGTACCCTTGTGTTTACCATCATATTAAAGACTGCATTCACGAAAATGCGGTAGAGATCTATAAGTCAGAAATAATAGTCCGTGAGAATCGATGTCCTAACCAAGCATTAGAACTACTAACTTGAAGCGCTTCACCTGGCCAGCCATAGTTCCCCATGAGCAGTAGAGTCAGAGCATACTTTTTATTATTTATGAAATTCCCGTTTCTTCGCTAAGTATTTAGTATTTCAGTTTGGTCGCTCAGATATCCGGTCACTTATGTAAGTCTAAATAATACTATGTATTTATATTGTATTATTAGCAAGAATATATTATTATAAATAACAGATATGATTCCAATACAAATACTTGATAGACAACAAAAAGCCGTGCTGCCTTAGTGGTTGAGCGCTCACCTCAGGTGCGTGGAATCCCTGGCTGGATCCTAGCTCGCGCCAAATTCTGCTTGTGGTATACAAACAATTGTGTGTGGGTTTTCTCGGGGTCCTCCCGCCTCCTTCCACTATCTTAATCCACCATTATTATCTATCTCATCAAGACCGTCTTCCTTAGTTTTACTGAATATTCGTAGGACATTAAACCTTAGAAAATGAAAGCACAAATACAACAATACGATTGATTTGCTCATTTAAATTTAGTGTCCCTTTTCAGCAGCGAAGCTATGAGATGTGGACTTACAGTTTAAGATGGAATCCGAACCACGGTAATCGTTCAAATTTTCCAAATTTGGAATCCAAAATGGTCGGATTCCATTATAATCAGTAGGTCCACGTCTCCTTTAGCCTAGCAGGCATAACCGTGGGACGTTAAACTAAATCAAACCTAGCCATTTTAACACTGCGGTATCAGGATTTAATCCAAACTATTGAGCTTCTTTATATGCGTCTACGTTACCGTATAAACCACTTATGTTATTACGATCTTTATTTTCAAACACTGAAAAGCACTTTAGGACATCATTAGAAGGAAACCTTCTTTCCACTTCTTCTACTAAACCCTGGATTACCTGCCCCCTTATTTGATCAAACTCACTATCATCACTCCCTGTATCAGACGCTTGTTTGCAGTGCACTAATACAAAGACTTTGGTAGACATCATCTTTCATACGCATTTCTCTCAGAGCTTGGATTGAAGATTCAATTCTTGCTCTATTTCATTGTACGAAACTGGTTCCTTTTGCATCGTTTTACTAATATTAGACAGAATGGACGCAATATCCAGAAGAAAACCGAGCAATAGAATGTTCTTTTTCTCCAACAGATTTTTTTTTTTTTTTTTTTTTTTTTTTTTGTAAATACCACTCAGTTTAAAACTGTTGAGCATTTTCATACTCCAAAAGTAGGAATTACATTATACAAGAAAAATATGTAAAGACTGCAAATAATACATGCTCCTCATTTGAAATTCAACGTATGTGAAACAGTCTTTTGAGTTTTAGCAGTCCTGCGGTATCTGTGACTGTCGTGATACTTTTAAGTTTTGCAGCTGTATGAAGTTCGCCTAACAAATATTCAAAGTTGTGAACAGCATTCACAACATCAAAAACTCTTTCAGATACAAGATCCATTCTATGTGCCATGTAGTGTACGCTAATTAGGCACTGGTCGACATTTCTTCTAATTTGGGCAGCAACACCTTGTTTCTCCCAGTAAACACTACATCCCCGTCCGAACCAAATCTAACAAGCTTTTCTTTAAGATTAAAAATATGCCGTCTTCGGAAAACGCTTGAATAATTTTCTCTTCAAGGAATTTTGCATCGGCATTTTCTACAGGCACTAATTTATAAAAACAACAATGGTTATTTTCTTCGTCCACATATGTTACATATAAAAGCAAGTGCTTATCCGCAAACCTGTTTGTATATTCGTCAACTGTTTAAGAAATTTTACCAATTTTGCACGCAACTGGTACACTAGAGAATAAAGGTCTCCATCTCGTCACAACGAAACAGCCGACAAAGTTAAACACCTGATACCTTTACAACTAAACTACGGTTTTGAAAAACAGGCATGCATTCAAATTTATTGTTTGTTTGAAAATTTTCATTATAGACCTACTTATATTTTCATGTTAAGGTGTCCCCCCTTACATATTTTGGTGGGGGGGAAACGCAAGTATAAAATTTTTGGTGGGGGGGAAATCCCTCCCGTCCCCCCGGGATTTCGCACCCTGCTGTATGTATATATATGTGTGAAGAAACAAACAAGCAAACAAACAAACTTCTATGATCTTGTTGCTGGATTCAGACTTCAGGTTTCGTCGCTAAAAATCATTACATATACCACCCTGAAAAGTTGCGATGTTGAAAGTAGATTCCACTTACATACAGTATGTTCTATTTGTGATCCTAATGTTAGGACTTTCCTTTTTAGTTCCCGGCGTAAACATACGGGAGCTTGTAGTTTTACTCCAGATGTACTGTAATTATGTATGTGTGTATGTAGTACTTTATTCCTCGGTAACTACCAGCTAAATTTAAACCAAACTTTATGCGCAAATACCCAATCATCTAAGGAATAAAGATAACTACATGTGATGGCCGAGCTCTGCCGGCGACAGGTTCGGCTCGGCTTGCCTTGTATGTTCTATTTTATTTCTCCGGCTGGCTGAATATTATCGAAATTTGGTGCGCAGATAGCCCATTGTCCAAAGAATAAAGATATCTATACTTGGTGGCCGACTGAGCAAAGGACAGGCTCGGCTCGGCCACTAGCGGATCCAGAAGTATCGTTTGGAGGGGGCGGTTCGCTTCCTGGAAGATTAGTGTTGCCTCAAGGTGACCAGATTTTTACTTTACAAAAATGGGACACAGATGAATCCGGGGCTGGAGGGGGGGTTGTAAACCTGATTCCCAGAGTATATTTTGTAACCCGATTTTTTTATTTTTTTAAAGAAAGTATGTTCTTTCTCTAGATTTAAATTAAATACGTACTTCCGTTTCGGAGGCGTGGTGGTGTCATGATTCACTTCACACTTAGTCACCGCGATTTTATATCAGATGCGCTGTCTTGCACAGTACTTACACAAAAGAAAGTACTATATTGACGATTGTATTTACCTGTCATCTGTTATCTGCCAAGAAGCCTCTTCCATTTCTCCTATGTATGTATAAATATTGCTTCCCTTTGTTTCACTAAAGTGATAGCAAGAAAACATGAATCTTGACTATCAATTTCATTATTCAAATGAATGCGAGGGTATGTTCCGGTCGTCGAACCCTATTCATAACATTCTTTAGTGTCTCTCTGAAAGGGACATTATCTTTGATCTCTGGCGCTATGCGAAGAACATTTCCTGAGGGCAAGATGTTGGATTTCCGTTACGTTTCGTTTTGCAAAACTCAATATTTCACCATGATTTCAGTTTCTCAACATTGTTGACATTTTCTTAAGTGCGCGTTAAGATTGCGGCTACATAAATCGTACCAAAATCTTCTGATGTATCAAAAGTGAAGAAAACATTTCTATGATTGGTATAGAACCTAGGATTCACGAGGAGTTGGGGAGTCACTGATAAGCCTTGACGTTAAGTGTCCATGGAATTGTTTTTTTCTTAAGAAAAACTCCCAGCTGTACTCAATTGTATTTAAAGATGAATGTGTAAGGAATTCGATTTCTGGGATTTTCAGGATCTTTTCACTTAAACAGGAGAGAACAAAAAGATAAATATAGGGCACTATTACAAAAGTGTAGACCTCTATACACACGGTATTTTGATTTGTTGCTTGAGCTTAATGTTCCACGGTAATGACATGTCCGCTTAAGGAGACGTGCACTTATTGATTATAGTGGAATCCGAACCACCTTTTTCGTTCAAACGTGCGCGCACCGGGAATTGAACCTGGGACCATGAGCACCGTATAGGATATTTTGTCCTAATACTCCACTTTTGCAGTGGTATAATTGAGTATGTAAAGAAGAAAAAGCATTAGACCAGATTAGGAGCAGGGAGTTGGAAATTGGCTCTATTAGGTAATTTCTTAAAAGCAGCATTTAGAAACATGTATAATTATAGTTATGCTTACAACAACAATAAAATTATATTATAGTAGCCTTCGCCTAGGTGGGATTTCGCTCCCAGATCCCCAATTTGTACTGAATACGGCTTCGCAGAATATAGCAAATGCTTTTAAGTGCTACTGTGGCACAATATTTCGCGTTCTTCCTTCTGTGTCTTTCATATAGAACTGGATTGAGCTAAACGCTGTCACGAAATTCAAACACCTCGCAAGGCATTTTAATGAACCTTCCACATCTTGTTTTGCCCTTCTACGTAAAGTGGCAAAAAATGCTCAAATACATGTTTCATAATTTTAAATGAATGATCAAACTAGCAACTTTCATGTTTCTAGCCGTAAGAGATCCCGAGATATGGCCATCTTATAATAATAATAATAATAATAATAATAATAATAATAATAATAATAATAATAATAATAATAATAATAATAATAATAATCTTTATTTTAGTGCCGCGAACAGCTTTTGGCAAAAATACAGCACTTGGTATCAGAGTATGCAATGGAATGATGATACTACTAAAAATAAATAATAAGAAATAAAACAATAAAAAGAAGGGTACTAATATAAAACACAATGTAGATAAAAGTCAGCTAAGCAGAATAATTCCTTGTCAACGCAGTAAAAGTTATCAAGTTTTCCATCCATCTAAAACAACAGCAGTCATAAAATTACATTTGGCTTAATGTTTCTAAACGTCATTGATTAAAAACTATTAGTCAGATCACATAAAACTTTCACATTGCTTAATACAATAAGTCTAAAATGAGCTTAAAGAATGTGTCAATCTTTTTAAAATTTCACATTTCCAATTCAGAGGAACTAAAATCATGGTATTTCTTATGCTATGATTTGGCACCTTAAAACCTATGTTTTGTAAACAATATTCACTGATATAAATGTTATCTAGTATTTTTTGCATGCATGCTCTGTCGAAATTTTTTCGTCTATTCATAAGGCTTTCTATACCCCAATAATCAATCCAATATTCATAACTATGTGAGTAATAGCTCATTTTCATTTTAAAACATAGCAGTCGAATAAAACATTTTTGCACAGATTCAATCTTGTTTGTCAAAGTTTTAGAAATGCTGTTCCAAATTACCGAACCAAATTCTAATTTTGGTCTTACAAGTAATTTATATAGAAATACATACGTTTTATCTCTTTCAAATACAGGCCACTGTTTAAAAATAAAACCTATTATCCTTCTGGCACCTTGTACAATACAATTTATATGATTAGAAAACTTTAACTGACTGTCAAATGTAATACCTAGGTCTTTAATAATGCTTATTTTCTCAATTTGTACACCGTTGACCTCATATTTACTGACATAATATTGAGTTTTATTGGTGTATGTCATAAATTTTGTTTTCTTATCATTAATTTTTAGAAAATTATGTCTACACCACGTGTTTACTGCATTTAAGTCTTGTTGCAGTAAATAATTATCGAACTCATTGTTGACTAGTCTGAACAACTTCATATCGTCAGCATATAGGAGAATTTTAGAGTATTTTATTTTTTCTGTCAGGTCATTTAAAAATAAAGAAAATAAGAGAGGGCCCAAGGGCGACCCTTGTGGTATTCCGTTTTTTACATAGCCTACACTAGAATGTACAGGTCCGATTTTAACTTCGTAAGTTCTGTTTGACAGATAGCTTTCAAACCAACGAGTGTACAAAGGTGATAAACCAATATTTGATAACTTGCTAATGAGATACTTATGACTGACAGAGTCAAAAGCTTTTGATATATCTATGTATATTACATCGACTTGCAATTTATTTTTCAGTGCGTTATAGGTAAAGTCTGCAAAATGAATTAGATTCGTTACAATTGACTTGCCCTTATAAAAACCATGTTGAGACTCATTTAAGATATTTCTTACATTAAAATATATGTGTTTATGGACAATTAGTTCAAATATCTTCGAGAATGCATTGACAAGAGTTATTGGCCTGTAGTTACTTGCAATCTGTCTATCACCTGATTTATATACCGGAACAACATATACTTGCTTCCACATTGAAGGATACACACCTGTACGTAATGAAACGTTAAATATTTTTGCTAAATTAGTTGAAAGTGCAGTTGCACAAGCTTTTATTACATAATAAGGAATATTATCTGGACCTGGAGTAGTGTTCGGTTTAATTAGTTTAATTGCTTCCATTACATCTAAATCAGTAACGGTAGGAATTCCGATTAGAGCACTATTACTAACGATATTCTCAGGCAATACCTCTTGACCTACTTCTAAGTTAAAAGCTTCATAAAATACACTCTTAAATACTTCAGCAATTTCGATAGTGTCTTGAATTAGCATACCATTACAATTTATTTGCTTAGGTACTTGTTTACAGTCAGACTTTTTAAAAACGTTCCAAAAATATGAGCTGTTCTTAAAAATACTATTTTCTAAATCTGAATAATAAGATTTTCTTGCTTCAATGTATTTCTTTTTTACAAGTTTCCTTAGGTCTGAATATCTCTGATACCATACGTCATCATTTGTTCTTTTGGCTTTAACAAAATATTTAGTTTTTTTGTTTATTAGTGCTTTCAGTTCTCGCGTCATCCATGGATCCTTATATTTTTGTTTACAACCAATTGACTTCTTAGATACATGCTCGTTAAATACAGAATAAATTAAATTATATAAATGGTCAGTGGTTTCATTGACACTGTTACTGCAATTATTTATTAAGTTAATTTCTCTAATGCCCTTGTAAATACCTAGGAAATCTGCTTGTTTGAAATTATATGTATCGTACTGAGGAACGGGACAATATTTGCCACTATCTATAATTTTCCACTCAAACATGAATGGGGGATGGAAGCGATCGACTTTAGTCAGTGGTGGGATGTCAAAATGCATAGAACTGTTATCCAAATTTGTCAGCAACAAATCTAATACTCTTCCCGGATTACTATGGTCATATGACTTGTTTTTCTGGTTTAAATTTAAAATATTGCTTAATTCAAATATTTTTTCTGCTTTTTTCTTCGAATAATAATTATCAGTTGTGATGTTACCTGAAATCCAATCTATGCCTCCTGCGTTAAAATCTCCTAATATAATTACATTAAAATCTTTCGTCAATACAAAAGAACATAGCCAATCACAGTAGTTACTAAAATCTTGAAGTAACATGTCAGGAGGGAAATAAACTAAACATAAAATCAATGGAGTACTGTCAGGAATTAAAATTTTTGCTATAATAATGTCTAATGATTCGTCAGGGGGATTAAGGATTTCATAAGAAAATTCATTTTTTATTAAGAGTAAACACCCCCCACCTTTAGATTTATTTGTGAGGGTTAGATTTCTATCTTTTCGTATCACACTGTAGTTTCTAGAGATTTGAGAAAGATAATAATAATAATAATAATAATAATAATAATAATAATAATAATAATAATAATAATAATAATAATAATAATAATAATAATACAAAAACGCTGAAATATATTATTTTTCTAACCATCAAAGATTCTTAGATAACTTATTATAATGATTGCAATCCCTGCCCTCTTTTCTTTCCACCTCTTTTCCCCATTTTACTAAAGTATAAAAAAATGTTGAAAAGCGTGTCAAATTATTTTAAATGAGAAATCCAAATCCAAATTTGAAGTCTCTAATCTTAACGGATTCGGAGAGATGACCATCTTATTAAAATAATTTTCACCCCATTCCCCCTTCCTTTCTTTGAATTTCCCCAAAAATCCTTCCTTAGTGATACCCTAGGTCACAAATCTTATCTACTTTCCGAATTTCAAGTTTCTAGCTTAAGCGGTTTCACCTGTGCGAAGATCAGGACGACTTCTTTTATATATGATTACAATAACAGCTTGTATTATTTCCCAAGAAAAGATGAAATGCCATTAAGAGTCACAATGAAAGTTTCCGTGTTGAACCCCAAAACTCACAGTTCTTTGTTGATGTAGTAGCTAGCGAACGTATCTTTGACCTTTCATGCATGAGGTTCTGTGGTTTGATATCCGGTGAGTGAACATCGAACGCACTACAGTGGTTCAGATCCAACTTTAAACTCTAGTTCTCCTTCTGTAAAGCACAGCTTTTGACAAACGACGTAAGTACATATCAATCAATAAACCAACCGAAAAGTCTCATCTCAGATTCAGAGAACTTTACGGTAAGGAGCGCTGAATATTCTATATTTATCTTTATTCAAGGTAAAGGTAATTGAAGCTTCAGGTTATGAATTCCATCCCCACACCTAATTTTTTTCTAGGAAACAATTTTAAAATATACGTTTTTAGTTCAAAAAGTGAGTCGTATTTACTTCTTCTTACAGCTGTTCGTTCAACGAATGAATCATCTTTGCTCGTTTGCGGCTTATGGTGACCGTCTCAAGGAACTAGGGACAGAAGTATTCACATGATTCGGCTCTGCTAAGCTTGTCACACTGATTGCATTGGCAGGGAAAAGACAATATTTGTATTTCCGAACGATAAAAGCTGAAATTAAAAGACCTTTGGAGGGGGCGGTCGCCCCCTCCGCCCCCCACGTGGATCCGCCAGTGGGCTCGGCTCTGTTTGTATGTGGTACTTTATTTCACGGTAACTACTGGCCAGATTTAAATCAAATTTAGTGGCCAAGTATCTCATGGCCTAAGGAATAAAGATCATTATATATTGTGTCTGGGCATGGTCGGGATAGGCTGTGCTCAAATTGCCTTATATGTTGTATTTTATTTCTCGGTAACACTGGCCGAATATAATCGAAATTTGGTGGACAGTTTGCCATAAAGATAGCAATACTTGGTGGCCTCGGCCAAGGACAGGCTCGGCTCGGCTCTGATTGTGTATGGTACTTTATATTTTACTAAATACTGGCCGAATCTGAAGGAAATTTGCTGGACAAGTAGCCCATCGTCTAAGAATAAAGATAACTTTATTTGGTGTCCAAGCCTGCCCATATGCAGGCTCAGCTCGGCAACAGAGGCTGTGTTCTACAGCTATGCACGCTAGGAGCTTCCGAGTTCGGTTCTCTGACTGTTCCCTTGTTATAATATATCACAAAGAAAAATAAGGATTAGTCATGTTAAAAAAAAATCCTGGAAGCTCTACATTTAACCATTCATAATAGTTCAACCGATCCCTTTCTCTGTGACATATGTATCAAAATTTACTAACTTCGATTGCAAATAAAGAGCATTAAACAAAAAAAATATATGTTAAAATTAAGTGTATACTGTTCTTACATTGCTCAGCTCCAGCTTAGCAGAATTTTTTGTGTGCGCTGCTTTGATGTGAAGGGTCCGTTACTCCTAATGGTAAGGCTAGCACTAAAATTATCCAGTGTTAATTCAGTATTATGAGCCAATTGGGATGCCATCTGAACAAGGTGACCAGACGTCTCGTTTTAGCCGGGACAGTCCCTTATTTTCAACCGTTGTCCCGTTTTTTTTTTATTCTCAAACGGGACGCCTAAATGTCCCGTTTTTAAGCAAAAATGACCCAGGTGTCCCGTAATTATTATTCAAAATATAAATGGCCAATGCAAATTCTACACTCTTCCGTACCAACACTCATTGGGAAGCTTCAGCTGTGTCTGGAACCTCTGAATGTTCAAATGGGAATTGAGTGTTCTGTGCTTTGAGTCGTACTTAAGTTAGAAACGCTGTGTTAACATTTTTACTTGTGTATTTTGTAAATTAAAAACACTGCTGAGTCCCAAAATGCAATGTGGAATGCCCCTCTCCCCGTCGCCGATTCGCATGCGTCCCGTTTTTGAAAGTAAAAGTTCTGGTCACCTTGTATCTGAATAAAGAACTATCAAACTCCAGTCCATGAAGTCAAAAATAATGGCGTCTGGGCAGTGATGGGCTAACTAAGCCTCACCGAGTAGATAGAGTGCCATCTGACCGGCCAGGGATTTTTACGGGCTGTGTCGAAAGGAAGTTCACAACTTCCTTCTACCTGTATGAAAATTTCATCAGTTTCTCAATACTGTGCAGCTAAAGAAAACTGAAAATAATATTACTCTAGCCAGCCATATGGTGCACATAAATACCGATGATAGGGGTCAGACTTAATTTAGCGCCTAGGCTCCCTTCCCCGCTCTAAATAAATTGATCCATTTTACTAGAAATTTCCTGTGTGGGCGTTTCAGTATTAGACCCTACATGATATAATAGACTGTTATCTCATAGAGTGATCCGGCCTATAAACGTGAACTCAAAGTAAAATTTTCTGTAGTCGCGACTAAATGGAGAATTCATTATGCGGACAATTTGATCATTGTAATTTACAACACAAGAACTACGAATATATTTTGTTTGACTTAAGGGGGAGGGGCTGAAGTATAATCTTGGGTGTGGGAATGTGTTCATTTGGCCCTGTACATGGTCATTTATTCACTTCAAACGCCATATTTCTGACCTTTTCATGCCAGCATATGTAATGACTTAGGGCCTATATATATTGATTTGCTATATATTACAGGCACGCCACGAAACCTCACGTCTGAATCCAGCAACAAGATCATAGTTTTGTTGTTGTTGTTGTTTTTTGCAAGATATAATTTATGCAAATGTCTATCGCCAAACTGAAATATTCAGTCACCAATGGCGACCTGGCGATCGAAATTCCTGGCGACATATTTGGTACATAGGCGTACATGGTTTGGTTTTATATTAGTTAGGCACCAGATCAGGTTTAAAAAAAATACAATTTTATTTGAAAAAGAACAAAACATGTGTTTAAAATATGAAAAAAGATGTTCAAAATGTTTTAAACATGTTTTAAAACACAGACGAAAAAAACAACATATTTTAAACATTTGGAACAGTTTAAAACACGATTTCTAACGTTTCAGAATCATGTAATAACTTATTTCTTAAGACTTTTTGCTATTTGCTTGCAACCGACCTTTTCATTTATTTTATCCCGGTTAATAACACTGTTCACTGTAAATTAGTAATTCTCAAATTATTTCATATTCCGACCCCTTTTATTACACCCTCTTGCCAATGACTCAAGTACTTTCTTGATTGTAATAGGCTTTTTAGGTAGATTTTAAAAGCTACCTACTATGGAGATTTCACACAATCTATCAATATGCATGGTGAAACAAAAGTCCTCACTACCCTTGTGCGTTGAGAACGGGTTGAGGGAGAACGATGGAACTTTTAAGTGCTCTGACACATCAGATAGTGGTATCAAGCATCATGGCTGACATCTTTGATTGTAATTCAAAATTTCAAATACAAATGAAGTCATGTTACATGTTTTAAGGCTAGAACTTTACTAGAAATACGCTTGTGAGGTTACCTTAGCCTTAAAACAAGTTATTTCGGAGTTACTGCTTCTGAAAGTTATGCTCGTAGGGGCTAAGATCGCGTTTCGTAGAGGCGGGTGTGATTTTTAGTTGCAAAAATTTGATTACTATTTCAGAACACTCATGCTAATAAAATTATCTTAAAATAATAAATTTTCAAAAAGCAATGTTAGTTTGAAGCACACTTCACGTTGTGCTAACTTTAGAATATTTTCTGCTAGCCTATGTAATTGGTTGTCTTTTAAGTCAATAATTCATTGAAGAAAAGTAATATTTGGGGCGTTCAGACCACAATGGATCCAAGTACATTTTCAATAAGGTTCAGGTTTGCTCAGCAAATGAATTCAATTTCCAAACGTAATAAATATCTTTGCAGTCAAGAGTCCGCAATAAATATAACTAAAACCTCGTGAAAGACCGTGGGATTGTTTCATATGACAGCCGCTAGATAGGGGCGTCAGTGGGGCAGGAGGGCATCCGCCCCCACCCCACCCTGAATTTCAGATTTTGGGGGCAGTAAGGCAGTTTTAGGAACCTTTCGATAAGCAAGGTCCAACAAAACAAGTTTACACTGAATAAATAAGGAGGAAATACAGATGATCGAAACTGGAAAGTTGTTCCAAATGAAGTCGTTTTTTCTTCCCGTAAAACTAATGTTAAACGATTCCAAGCTGTACGGAGATTGACAAGGTACATTCGCGAAATGTCCCCTCGAGATTCGTGTAAAATTGATTCAAATGCGAAGTTCTCCGTGGCCCAATGTGTATTGTACTAGTTTAAGCGCCCATACCGGTAATTTCCATATTCATGGGCCTTCATATGTCCGGAATTCAATCATACACTACTATAATACTCGAACACAAAGTTGCTTTTAGTTTCTTTAGATGTCAGTGGACATGAATATGGGCATATGCAGAAGAAACTGAATCAAGTACTGCTTCTCTGACATATGTTACCCACCTTGGACGCAATCTTGGATTTAACTTTCGGTTGTTCAAATGGCAATAGGTGCAAATGATACATCAAAATAATGTAAACTTTTCTCGGAATTTCATTGATGTACTGAGTTTTACCGTAGCTTGTATATATCATTAAATGTCAAGCATTTTATATTGAACCAAATAGAAAGTTGTGCAGGGCCCCGTGTGTATATGCAATATTTTACGTGAGTTACGATTCTCTGAACTTACATACATGCAGACACAGATGTCAATACGGAAATGGTAGGTCTTCACCCAAATCTGGCCGTATCTGAATCTACATTAGGCATTTTGACCGTAATACTATACTTCCTTATTATAGTATACCATGGAAGTAATAACAATCACTCACGGCAATGTAATAAGATTATGACACCTATGTTGTAAAGAGTTTCTACACTACTACTATACCTATAGTATTTTTCCAGTTAAAAATTGTTTTGATTTGTCAACATCAAAAACGTAAGCGTAACTGATATTAACTGCAATATCTATTCGCGAAGGGCCTGGAGGGAATGAACATGTAATACCTTCCAAACGGTACAAGCTACAGTAAGATACACTACACCAGTGAATTTCCCAGAAAATTGTAAATGTCCGATGTATCACTGGCACCTATTTCCATTTGAAAAATCGAAAGTAAATCTAATATGGTGGATCTAAGATGGCGGCTGGGGTGGGTAATATGTGTCAGAAGCAGTACTTGATCCAATTTGTTTTGCATATGCCCATATTTATGCCCAGTTACATCTAAAGAAACTAAAAGCAATTTTGTGTTCGAGCATTATAATAGTGTATGAAAGAATTCCCGATATACGAAGGCCCATAAATATGCCAATTACCGGTATGGGCAGCTAAAATTTATAATGTATTTCAGATGAGTACGTTTAATGAACAATTCCGAATTTGCAATCGAACCATCGGAAAGACAGAATGTGTGTTAAACTTTTGGCACGATCCTAGATGTGTCTCGGAACTTTTCAGTTTTACTACTGGAAATTGAGTATTTAATTTGACCACCAAGTTTAGTATCCATATTGATAGTGACTTAATGAAGTTTCCAAGCATCCTCTACGTATATATTTGAATAGTTCTGCCAAAAATAAAAATAAAAACGTTATTTCTATGACTGTTGGATTTCTGGAAACGGAACTTTATAATGTTAGGTTTCTTTCTTACTACGTTTAAATCCAATATTTTTATGTGCTCCATTTTCTTTTTCTACCTCCTTTTCTCTCTGTGTCCCACTTCCGTACCTCTAACAAATATCTACTGGTTTCAATTTTTTTATTGAGATATGTTTAAATTCTCCCTACATCAACTTATGAATCTCGTTTCGTCTCTTTTTTATTCTTTCACTTTTCGACATTTGTACATGTATATTTTGAAATTAGAATTGTGCTCATATTGTTGTTGATTTTAATATGGGATAGAGGAAAGGAAGAGAGAAAGAGAGGCGGGTCTCTCTAACAGACACGATTACCGGATAAGAAGGTTTATATTGGCTGGCCTAGCTGCAATGTGTTAGCTGTCGCTTTTTTTTTTAATGCGGAGTGTATAAGTCCAGTAATTCACCATGAATAGAGTCAATCAAAAGAGTTTTTGCAATTAAGGAATAACAACCTGAAATTTAAAATTGGCCCTGGATAGGGGACTTACATTGAAAAAATGAAAATCTCAGCAAAATGCAGAAGTCTTAGTCTGAGAGAAGAAAGAAATTAAATCTCTCATTTCTAGTTCTATTATTCTTGTAGTTCTGGGTCTATGTCAAAATAACCGACAGAAATAAGGACAATGAATTATGATTATTTTGTAGAACATTCCACTTTAATATCACAGGAATATCTTCCGATTTGCTTAGTTGTGAAAAATTATAGAGTATATTGCTATGCTATGTAAAGTATGTGTACTGTCACTGATTTCTGATGACAATCAGAAACAGGATTAAAAGATAAATAGTAATAGTTTTTTATTAAGTGGGAAGTATAACTACTTTTATTTTAACAATTTTTTTGCTTAAAATGTTTGTTCGGGTTCATCCCCTTCCCCTCAACCTTGGATACGGAAATGAAAGAACATACTTAGATTTTGATTATTGATTCCAGTAAATTTCAAGCATTATCTCTAGGATCTAGGCCTGTGATTTATGTCAATTTATCGATATCGTCAATATCGATATTGACACATGGCAACATTGGATATCGCAAATATACCAACATCGATATATCTATATCCTATATTTTCAATATCAATCTTGGTGGGTGCGTGGCATAGGGGCCCCTAAGACTTACGTTGGATGAAGAAACAAAAGTTAATTTTTACAATAATATCTTCCAATGGCAAATTTCTTTATTACCACAAATTCCAATGCAAATGAATCCACTTGCAAATATGCAATATTATATACTGTAATTTCTTAGGCGCCAAAACTTTTTTGTTTCCGGAAAAAAGAAAGAAAAAAAAGAACTTGTCAAAAGCAAGTGCTTCGAACTTTGACCTAGAATTTATCATAAGAAAGTGTTTTGCTTCTGTCTCTCGGAGATTTCCATCCCATTTGAGCTTTGAGACCGCTCATTGACGAAAACTGCACACATGACGCTATATGCAGACATCGTCTTAGGCAGAATCAGAGATTGGGAAAGGAAACGAGTTTTCAATAATAATAATAATAATAATAATAATAATAATAAAAGTAAAATAATAATAATATAACAATTGGGTTTACAAGTAAGGTCCCGCCTGTTTATCTTGCATGGGAGACCCGCAAATCTACTACGTTAATGGTGTCTCTTAGTCTGTGTTTGTTCCTCTTTCCGTTTCTTGTGGATGTTTGTTGTTGTGCTGTTAGGCTTTTATGTTAAACCTTTACATTATGTAACCTTTTTTCTTTTTTACGAGCCTTTTTTTTTTTTTTTTTTTTTTTGAAAACGGAAAGAAAATGCTATCCTCTGATATCTATTTCTTACCATTCATCTTGGGTGAACTGCTTAAGTAAGATCATTTTGTAACTTTTTATATCATTCATTTCCTTCTCAATAATAAAACCGTAATTCTTAATAATTTATTTTATTCTCTTATTTCCAGTTTACCACACTCATACATTTGTAACAAAATTGAGGTTTGGTCCAACGCCTTTCGAATTCTCAACCAACCCAACGACTCAATTTTTGGGTTGCCTACTATTGCAGAAAAAGGAGAATTGCAGGTGGTAATGCACTTTTGGAGTCGTGCATATAAGTGTTTCAGAGGGGGTTAGCTTCCCCTTGCACCCACGACACCGATCGTCTAACTGAACTACGGTATTAAGGCATTCAATATAACAGCAAAGTGTCATTGAAATCCAATTCCAGTTACGGAAGTTAATATGTTCACACGGTAGCGTTATATAGGATAGATAGATGTAAAGCATCGTTGTGGACACATTAAGTTCTGTAACTGTGATTGGATTTCAATGACACTTTGTTGATATATTGAATGCCTTAATACCGTAGTTCAGTTAGACGTTGGGTGTTGTGGGTGCAAGGGGAAGCTAACCCCCTTTTTCATATAGACGTAGCAATGATCAAGAAGCTAGAAAGACCGAAATGTCACTCGAAAGCTTTTGCACAACTGAACACAAACAAAAGCGGACCTAATTGCTGCACTATGCGTAGTTTTGAGATCTAGCATGAAAAATATCCAAACATTAAAACTTTTCCAGGTTATGACCATTGTTACGCACGTGCGTTCTTCGCGTTTTTATCACGTCCTCACTTTTTTCTCCATGTAATATAAGTTCTGATCTTTTTGCAATAGTTTGTTCACACAGAATTACTTTGTGGCCCAAGTAGCAATTTTTAGCATTTTGCTCTCCTGAGATATTATGCCCCAAAAATGGCGTCAAAATCACAAACTTCAACATTCGGACCCCATAAATCTATGGTGCTAGTAGTATCATAGCTGTAGATATTTCCGAAGACTCTTTACATAGTATTCAGCATAGAACTTTTGAACCCCCCACTTTATGCCAATAAAACATACAGACCCTTTAAAAGTGTAATTTTCTGTACTTTTTCTGGCGATTTCATGTGTTGGTTTGGAACCCTGCATATTTATTTAGAAGCAAGAGTACATATTCTCCGTGTACCTGTCTATCCTGTAAACATTCGTTTTTGTTTGATGTTCGTCTGATTCGTACGTCCTGAGAAACTGTAGTTTTTGCAAATGCAAAAATTGGCACTCCACCAACAACAAAGATGGCCGCCATTCAGGAACACTTGTACATACGACAACGTGAGTAGTGTTATTGACCTTCTCATACACAACTTTCATCACACTCCAATATTTATAATTTTCGGAGATGGTCGAGCAATTATTTTCACCATTTTTGGACCACCTGAGGTCGATTGACTCTTCACTATTCTTAACAAAAATTGCCAGATAGACTCCAGGGTTGAATTAACGCATCTGGAGTCGTGGGGCTAGAAAAAATATGTGGCCCCTGTTGACTTCACCTAATCCATTTCTGTGAAAGTACAGTAGGAAAGGTAAGGGAATAGTTTCATATTTTTGATTTGCTTCGTAAAGCAAAGTAACTCACGATCGAGTGAATTATATACTTGATTTTTTTTATGGAAGATACTTCTGTAATCCGAATTTGAATTTCCGAAATCAAGCATCCATTGCATTATTATTGAAATCTTTGCTTTGTGAAAATCACAGATCATTATGTATAGAGTATAGAAACTTCCTTGATAAATGTTGCTCCATATTTAAAGTACTCTTTATCTAAGATGCTATCAAGATCAAAGGAGAAACAAAATCCTTTGCTCTTCAATAGATATACCTTGTTCATTAGGGCGTAGTTAGTACAACAAGAAGAAAGAAAGAACTGCAGAAGAGGGCCATTCCGTGAAGACGAATATATTGTATTTGTCTGAAACTATTTACAAGAAGACTCAACACAATCAATTGCCTCATACATTGAAAACCCAAATATTATCTATCACATTTGTAAATCCATCAACGAATATTACCTCTTCGACAACATGGTATTTCAAGTTTTCCAATATTAAAAGCATATGTGGTATCAGTAGAGTCCTGTAAATATTTATTCGGTTTTAAATGGAATAAAGCTCAAACTTGCTCTCATATAATTTGAATTTTGAAACTAATTATAGATTTATAGATAATTATAGATAAATTTTCACAATTTATTATAAATTCTGAGGAGGAGTCTACACAAAAATGTCTGGCACTCCTTGTAAATATACACAATATGAAGATAAATGCTTCTATATGATGACTGTGAACACTTTTAGTAGAAAGTCTAAGAAATATTGACACGCAAAACGTTCGTGTGTTTCTGAAAGATTTAATCAGTGACACTGGATTTTAATTATACACCCCATTACAAATTATAGTAGTCATGAAAGTCAAAATTATAAAATCATATTCAAAGGAATTAAGATTTGCATTTTCCAACGATAAGTAATTACAACCTAAATTGGTGAACATTTCTTAATTTTTTCATATAGTCTATATGTACAGGTATCTTACTGGTTTTCGAGAACTGCTTTATCCGAAACAATATATTCCGAATTCTTAAAAATAAAGCGGCTTAAAAATAGAATTTGTGGCAATTTATTACATATTTTGTATTTGAGTACTGCTATAAGTAAGGACTCAATACAGTTTTGTACGTCGTAGGCTTAATTGTAAATCTTGATGGATCTTTCTAAAAAGCTGTATCTTGACCTTCTTGATGTTCTATTTGGATGCTCAAGACCAAGCCATGGTCTTGGAGCTACTGCTGGACCTTGGCTATAAGGTTGTTTAAATAACTGTATATTTACTTTATAATCAAAATCGTCAGTTATATATTGAGGTCTCCCCATTCTAACTAAAGCAAATCTATATCGTTCAAATTCCTTGTCTGGTATACCTAATTTCTTCTGAATCCTCTTTTTGACTGATACGAAAGGCTCTCCATTTTTAACTTTTAAAAGAAATGGTATTCCGAAAGTTGCAAAAATGTCTTTAGCAAAATGGGCTACTGGTATGATAATTTCATCATCACTTAAATTAACCTCTTCTATTGGAATTTCCTCTATCCTATATATTCTCGTTCCTACATTGGTTAGATTATCAAGAGGTACATCTTCTCGTTGCTCGTTTAAAATTTTGCTACTGTTAACTTCAAGAAGTCGAAGCTTGCCCGAACCTCCCTCCGATAAATCTACCTGTTTCTGAGCTTCTGCTAACAAATCAGCAACGGTTCCATTTTTTATAGGATATAACATTAGCTCCTTTTCATCTTTTAGGTTTTGTGAAACCCAAACACACTTTATCTGCTTTCTGTTTTCAAGTTCATTAATCCTTACGCTAAGATGTTGATAGTATATTTTTTTAACTTGCTTTGGTTTGCAATTTCCTAATATGTCTTTCAAAGTACCTTCGAAAGTACATCGAATTGGGTAACTAGTATAATCTTTGTAGGGTTGTGGTTTAAAAAATTGTAACAGGTAAGGGTCTGCCCCAAGCCGCTGTGCTACCGCTCTTGTCATTTGATCATAGTTCATTCTTTGTGACAATTCTATGGTAAACCCACTATCATTTGGAATAGCTCTATCACAGAATATTACTTCAATTCGGTAAAAAAGATCTTTGAAGTAATCAATACACGTTGGTAAATCGTAAACATCATCTCTTTCGGCTTTCTGAAATACAATGATATCTCCATCCATGAGTTCTTCTACAGCCTTTTCTATAGTGTCGCACAAATTTGTAATCTTTTCTACCATGTTCGGTTTTATTTCTTCATAGAAAGCTAGGTCGCTATATTCTGGTAATCCCAGTTTGTCACAAAGTAGAGGACTCAGATCCCGCACTTTAGTCAAAAGTGGTACGTAGAGGTGTCCCCAATAGTGGATTACTTTGTTTCTAGGTTCGTAGTATTTAAAGAAAAGGAGAACATCACTATCTTTATCGAAAAATGGTAAACTTTTTTGTCTCGAATCAGGAGGTACAATTTCGAGAAATATGTTCCATGGATTGGAGTTTTCACACATATCTACCACCATTTTATGTTCATCAGATAGTATATCAAGTAACATTGGCCTGAAAGTCTGGTTGGAACGGGTGCCAAATGGCCATGGACGAATTTGCTCTACAGGATAGTTAAAAGTTTCTGATAAGATTTTCAGCATCTCTTCAACCGTAGCCTGCTTTTTCACAGAAAGAATACGAGGCTGTGATTTATCAAAATCTAAGAGATCTGTTCCTTGATAACCTTCAAATGAATCTTCTAAATACACGTGTAAATTCATGTACAAATGAGCTTCGCATCTTTCCTTCCACCGCAGATCTTCCATCCGTCTTTCTAACTGTAGCCTTTCAATAAGTTCTTGTGGAATGTCATTTTCCTCAACTTCTTGTAAAACATTTTGTAACTCACTGTCTCTGATATAAACCAACATGTATGCATTTGTGCATTGTTTGATATGTATATTTGTGTCATCATCTTGACCACCATAGTTATATTCTATTGCTTCTTGTTTCGTACATCGTGAAACAACATCATCATCAAATTTACACCATCTTCCATCTCCTCTGGGATTGATATAAACAACATAATGACCACCATGATTGTCACCGCTGTGAACTAATACTGCATGTAAAGTGTAATCAGCACGTGTTGTTTCAGGTTTTAGTAAGTATTGGTCTAATGTTATTTTCTCATAGAATTCAAACCGTCCATTATATTTCACTGAGCTGTCAGTGGTAGGATCATATTGGAATCTCATGAGGTGAAGATGAAGTACAGGTGGAAATGATAGAAATACAATACCTTTTTCAGCTTCTTGAAGCCCATATTCACCTGCGTCGTATTTATTTTCACCCTCGAGCAATTCGCTCGACGTATACTCGTTAAATGATTCTTCAATATTCTTTTTTCCTTTGATATTCAACTGAATATCATAAAATGTTTCTTCCCGAGAAGATGTGTAATTTACTCGCCTACATTTTATAAGCGTAATCATTTTTCCTTCAAATAATTTCGGTACTGTACCTTCTACGCACGTTCCTTTCATCTTAGTTTCTAATTTATCTAATAGGACCCTCAGAAACTCCTGAACGTCATGTTGCATAAAGGAATCTAAAGTGCCCCACCCAAACGATCTAGTTAACTTCTTTGTACCTACAGGCTTATCACTAAACTGAAGTTCATAAAATACACGTTGCAGAGCTAGAGCAACACTTCTTGAGGACTCGTCACTCTCTGTTGGCATTTTATATACTGCCTTTCGCAACTGATTTGTAAAATACAAGGTTTGTAACAGTGAGTTCATATAACACGTTGCACCTTGGTTTTTAAGTCCAACGTAACCGGTTCGTTTCTTTGAATCCCAATATACTCCATGAGGAGGATCAGCTGATACCCAAACTTCCAAAATAATAGTATCATCCTTGATGAAACCCCTAGCTGGATTAAGAACATCATCCCATGCCATAAAATGTCCAAATCCCCAATCATTTTCTCTGCTGTTAAATATGTGCGAAATTTTCCTTACAGAATTATCAGCTTCGTCATCCTGATTAATTAGCCTCAACTCAGCGTTAGCAAAACAAGTCCACGTAGTAGATTCTGACTCAGCATTGCACTGCAAAAAGAAACCGAGACTTTTTTGAGGTGGTTTATCCTGACTAGGGCTAAGACGCGGCATAAGTAGTATTCTCCACGGTAAATTCCGTACAAAACATGGTGGAGATAATTGTGAGTCTTGAATTTTACTAAAATTGGGCACAACATAGCGGAATGTGGCTTCGGATTGACCCTCTTCATCCTCCACTTCCGACCCGTCGACTGCATTTTTACTTTGCATTTCGCCATTCATGTATGTAGCTGAACGTGATGCAACTGTTATGTATTGTTAATTTATCGACACTTCACTTACGGTTAACCTTCGTAATGCTCTAATTTGAAATTCATATGTTCTACTTCATTTGATCATTAGTTCTTCACCAATGGGAAATATCTTTGAATCACACCGTAACAAGAATCATAACACTAGTAAATTACTTTTCTTTCTCTTCTGAAAGAGTAACTATTTAATTGGCACTAACATCGAAGTCATAATTTGCCAACTTTTTCAAGTATACTTTTTACTAAAGGAAATTTTACAGCGCATGACAGTTTGAATAAACGTATTAACTACATTTCCATACTAAAGTCAAATAATGATTCTAGCATAAACCAATTGCGTGCAGATTAAGAATAATAGACCACATTTATACGACAGCAGACTCACATTTCTTGGTGGGAGTATTATTCTAATGACGTATATACTTTTTGTTGTTGTTGTTAGCCATACACACACATACCTCATTTGGTACAGGTAAAGTTGGGCGCTACCAGAAATAATTGTTCACAAATTAAATAAATTCTCTATACACTCTTGTGCTGTGTGCAGGTGTAATTTATGTGTGCAAACTTATATGCCATAAATAATATGTCCACATATTTACATATCATAAATAATATGCATTCACACGTATATGCAATAAAAATGACAAGTGCCGAAAACACATCCAACCTGTTAGGTACAGTGGCGTATGCAGAATTTCATCAAGGTGCGGTTCAAGCTTCTAATTTCGTGTCTTTCAGGACTTTATATACCTACGCATCTTACTATTGAAATATTTATTTTCTTCATATCTTGTTTAAGAAGAGGGTTAAAATCTGGGAACTCCCCTTTGCTTACGCGACTGATTAGTTTGTTACTTACAAGTTAGCTTTGCATCTAAAATTATTAAGTCAAATTCATCACGCTTATCAGTAAGGACTAAATCTCTTTCATCATATGATTGCTTAGATTCAATCACAAATCTTTGACCGTTTTGGGAAGTGATATTTGATTTTTGGAACGAATGCTGTACAGTGTACGTTTTTCAGTCATTTTCTGACGTTTTCGAAACTACTTGTAGTGTGTTGTGCATCACCTCTATTCTGGAAATCCCTGTTTTGACAACTAAACTTAAACATATTCACTGTCTTATATTGATGAAATAAATGCCATTTCTAAATAATTTTAAGTCAATATTACTTCCAATAGCACCTACAAAAACGCCTTCCGCTCCTTTCCTTTCCATTGTGTTATTTGGCTCCGCTCGTATCACTTTCCCAGTCATCCAGTCTTCTCTTTCGGTGAGGCCGCGGTGGGAGAGCGTTCAACTCTGGTGCATTGGGTCCTTGGTTCGATCCCAGCTCGCGCCAATAGAACTTTGTGGTGGACAAACACCGTGTGCGTGGGTTTTCTCGGGATTCTTCCGTTTCCTCGCACCTTCTTCATTCCGCTATTTCCTTCATTTCTCATCACCGTCTCCTTTAGAATAGCCGGCATAACCGTGGAACGTAAAACTTCAAGATTTCATTTCATTTTTTCTTCTCTTCCGGTTATGGATCAAATCCTTTTGTGCAAGCATAAAGTCACAAATAGAATAAGAGCTTTAAAGTATTAAAAACCTCTTTTATTGTTAACTTACTTAAAAAAAAAAAGAGGAGGTTTCAATTAGACCTGTTTATATGCATTATGTGTATGTTCACGCATAACTTCGACATATATGCACCGATTTTGATTAGTTTGTTTTGTTTTTGTTTAAGAGAATATACTTTCCCAATAATCCAGTATAGATTTTATGAGAATCTAACAACTTGGAGCTAGATCATAACAACTCATGAATATTTACAGTGTTATTACCATAATTGTGCATATAAACATGCATAAATTTGACACAAGTTCAGCAGTTTTGTTAACTTATTTTTTGTTTGAAGGAGTATGCCTTCGCTGAGGTTTTAGGAAAATTTCATAAGGATCTGATGGTAGTCTTTGGAGCTAAACCATACACTCCTTAATGACTGACAATGTTAATATTGTAACTAGCCGACATCATTGTGTGCATGTTCACAGATAACCTCAACACAGATATATCGAAAATTGAAATGAAATCTATAAGTTTTACGTCCCACGAATATGCCGGCTAAGCTAAACAAAACGGTGACGATGAAATAATGAGTGAAATGATGGAATGAAGAAAATGGGAGGAAACAGGAGAATTCCGAGAAAACCAACGCAGAGTGTTTTCCACCAAAGCTCAATTGCCGCGAGCTGGAATCGAATCAAGGACCCCATATACACCAGATGTGAAAGCTCGGCCCAACCACAGATATATCGAATTTGATTATCCTTTTCTAGTATCAAAGAGTATACTTTCTCTCAGGTACCATATAAATTTTATAATTATTTGAGCACAGTCTTTGGAGCTAGACCATGAAGCTCCTCAACAGTTGATAGTGCTAATACCATGTGTACGTTCACGTATAGAGGTATAGTTCTGTAACACGTAGAGTAATTTTAAAAATGTATTTGTTCACACATGTTTCGTAAGCCGACCCATTTCGGTGCTTCAAGTTTCATTTATTCAAGATTCGTTTAGTACCTCCTAGCTATGCAATCTTTAATCAAAGCGATGACGCAGAGTTAATTTTCTTACTAGGCAAAAGTTGATTAAAAAAAAAAACTTGGTTTTACTCGCATACGTTGGTAGTCCTACGCCTT
This sequence comes from Thermobia domestica, assembly GCF_964235325.1. Classification (NCBI taxonomy): domain Eukaryota; kingdom Metazoa; phylum Arthropoda; class Insecta; order Zygentoma; family Lepismatidae; genus Thermobia; species Thermobia domestica. The sequence continues at coordinate 219,557,265 of NC_137462.1, read as the reverse complement.
ATTAATAGTTAATTTCCTCTTGAAACTATTTTCGCGCTTTTATTATATACGGGAAAATTTTTACAAATATATTATGTACGGGAAAATTTTTACAAACCCAGCAAACATTAGTAGCTTAATGAAATTTGCAGAATAATTTCCTTTCATCAAGTATAGCGATATTCTAAAAGGTAGTCCCCGAACATTCAATATGGCTACCATCTCCAATTTGGCCACCATCTGTCTATAGAACAATCATGTTTTCATTGATTTCTTACCTTAGGTTTAATTCTACGGTCTTGGAACTTATAGCAAAATATTTTGCAAATAAAATTTCCTTTGTTTGATATATAATTCATCTTGTAGATCAGGTAGATATAAAGTTACAAATGATAGAGTGGACTGGTATCGCTTAATCTTGTACGTCTGTTTCTTTCAAGCGTATTTTCTCTGATTGCCTTTTTTATACATATAATACATATTTATATAAGTAAAAAATTAAAGAAAATATGTCAACATGTCGTAATTACAAATGTTACATTTGAGAATAATGGTGCATTATACGGAGGTTTCTGTAAACTTATTTAGCAAAATAGTCCGCAGAGAAAACGTTATTTAAGCCAAATTCAGTTTTTTTTTAAAAAAAATAAACAATAGAAATAATTTATAGTACATAAAAGACAAAAAATAACTCATCCCTGGTACGGTACACTGTTTGGACATAAACAATACAGTTGGGTTGGACCAGATTCACTGCTGCTTCAGATGGAAAAAGTCTCTGAAATAACGAGTTTTAAGGAGAGCGTTTATATGTATGTAATTTAGGTTTCATATAATAAAGTTTGCTTCCTTCAGAACAGAAAAGGTACCTATTACACTGAGAAACTAAAAAGAAAAAGAAAAAAGGAACTTCGAAAGTTATAAAAGTAACGTGTAATTAAGGATAGTTCAACACTAAGATAACGAAAATATGTCACTTTTATCCTGTAGTTTTCTGATTCCCAAAATGTGATTTCAGTACAATTAATGCGTATATCTGAATAAAACAATCTCGACCATAAACAGTTGGACTAAAAAGGGAAGGGCATGATGTCACTCAGAGATAATTGCACCAAACTTGGTGTAGGAGTAGGTGATGGAAATAGAAAAGAACGGGTGGAAGCATTCGTTTCGCAAGCGTTCGGAATCAGAAATAATGGGCCCTACAGTTCTAAAGAAGTATGGACTGTCAATCAGATATTGACAGGACGGAGCCTTGTATATATATATATATATATATATATATATATATATATATATATATATATATATATATATATATATATATACAGAATTTAATCATGGGCATCGCCAAAAGGTTTCCAGTGAAGGGGTCGAAACGAAGTTGCTGTATTTCTTCACACTATAAGATGCTGTCAGTAAGCAAGTATTAAATGTTTGTACTCACCAATATTAACTGATTTCGTTTCTACGGGTGTTTGATATCTATGATGTGGCGCCCCCAAAATTAAAGTATTGTGTGTTCGTAAGGCGAATTGAAATACATATTTCGGGATTAGTGATGTTTAAAATGGAAACGACTATGGACGGCCATAACAATAATAAATGTTTATATGCAACACTGTTAATTAACATAACTATGTTAAAGCAAAGGATAAAGGAAATATTTGAATTTGATGTACTCACTACTAGAAAGCAGCAAAATGTATTGGACAGAAACAGCCTCGTAACAACTGCGTTCAAGACTCCAAATATAACTCACGTATGTTTCACTTCTGGTTTAAATAGAGAGTCAACAGAGTAATGAAACCTATTGTTGGGACAGAAAATTGATTTTAGAAACCCCTTGTCGTCATTTGTTATCATTTTCGGTCTATGGCGATAAAGGTTAAAATCGATAATGTCGCGATCCCAACTACCTCCGGCTTGAATAGAGATTAAAGGAATAGATGGGACCTATTCTTGAATTGATGAATTCGTTTTAAAAAATTGTCGATAATTCTTACCGCTTTGCTATGATACCTGTCGACAGACAAACATAAATCGGCGTTTTTTAAAACTATCGATATTTATGCATAGCATAGTTTAGAAGTCTAACAATAATCATTATTATTATGAATTTGAATCTACCAAATTTTTATAAATGTAAGTTATTTTGTGGAAAATATTGTCTCCTGATGCCTTCAAACGTTGTACTCTATTGATAGATTTATAATTATAGAAATTCACTCTTCCCAAGTACAAACTAACACTATTGGCACACTAAGATAATGGCTATGTATCAGGGACATAGCCAAAAATTTCATTTAGAGAAGTCTGACTTTTGCCACTGTTAAATTTAACGTGATAATTTCGATTTAATGTTTTGAAGTCCCAACTTTTCCCGTTTCTCTTTAATTTTCTTGGTTATATTTCTTGTGCGTATATACTGTATTTTAGACAAAAATTTAAAAAGGAACAATGATATAAAGTGATTTCAACAAAAGGACTAAATAGCAGAGAAATAATAAAAGCACTGAAAACATAAATAATAAATGCACTAAAAGACAGAAAATAATTATAGTAATAAAGAGCTTAAAAGCAGAAAATTGTTCATTACTATTATCTACTGTACGAGAACATTGTGAAGTGTACGTCAAGCTAACAAACTAATGCTCTACAAAATTACCATTCAAACTAATTTTATATTAGGCATTAATTCATTTGACTTGGCACAGACTTCAAAAATATTTTTTATAGAAAGTAGTAATGAATCATTTTCAGCTTTTAAGTTGAAGTTATTAGTGATTTTTAAAATGGATACGACTGTGGACGGTCATAACAATAATAACTGTTTGAATCCCTACAATACTGTTTATTAACACAACTATGTTAAAGCAAAGGATAAAGGAAATATTTGAATTTGGTGTACTCAGTACTAGAAAGCAGCACAATGTATTAGACAGAAACAGCCTCGTAACAACTGCGTTCAAGACTCCAAATATAACTCACACAATAGTGTGAACACAAAATGAACACGAGCGTTTTACTTTTGTTGCCTAGCACACATGAGACAGAAAATCTTCACTGTATACACACATGTCATGTTCGTAAAGTTAACCTCCACATTGGTCTCAATAAGATTAGAAAATACCGTAGTTAATTTTAATATACCGTACACTGAATTATATATTTTTTTTACATAATGAAACAATTGTTAATATAAGCATTAAAAATATAACAGGCACATATAATACCAAATTTCTCAAAAGTAAATCCCCATGTTAAGCGGGTTTGCATATCCAGGCTTCTAACTATGAAAACATTTACGATCACTCTAACCGCAATCATTTCACAGATTCAACCTGATGTATATAAGTTATTAGGACGTAAAATTGAACATAATTTATACGAAAAAGACTTTTATGTATTGCAAGACCTGTAACTGCCAAATATTCACCACAAGCTTATAGTCGTATCGACATAAACAAAAAGAAGTGTGGAGCAGGAAACTACTTTACCCAAAAGTCAAAAGAGACTCACCGAAGACATACGAACTGATCGAGCGGTTTGGGTCACTAGTCTGTCAATTAGAAGTTTATGTGTTCAAACCCTGAAGGGAGTATTCGTTTTTTTTATAAAGTGTGTTCCTATTTTCATCAGAGGACTGAGAACATTTCTTTAAATAAATCTTTGGCAACTACTTTTCTCTCAAATTCCATTAAAAGGGAACATTATATGAATTGCAAATCTAAAATCCACAGCTGAGAACAAAATATTATGTTCAATATTTCATTATTTTCCTTTGATTTGTAATGAAAAACTAATTATAAGCATTGACGATTTCAGAAGATTCTCCCCCAGTAATGGTCAATATATGAATGAGAAAAAACTGATAAAACATTATTAGTCCATTTTGAGCATGATCGAAGAAAACTTATGGCCACGAAGGGGGAAATTTATGTCGACAGAGTCTCAAATTCTCCCACAGGTCATGCCCTGAAATCATCAGTTTGAAAGGTTTCCTTAACAAATAGAATATTACATTTATTTCTCGTTCTACGTTTTGAAATGGAAAAATCATAATTTTAAAGTGAATTATAATACGATAAGCATAAAGATTTATAGAACTAATGAAGTAAATATTCTTGTGTAAGTTATCGATTTCTAATCAGATTAAAACTCGAATATTCGTTTGCATCGCACTTTAAAGTAAATCCTCTCTCTATATAATTCTTATTGGAAAGTATGTTTAACTCCAATTACTTAATCAATATTTTTATTCTAATACTTTTACTATTCAATGTTGTATACATTTCATTTCCCAAACCAAAACCTCACAAATGTATAGTGGACTAGTGAATATTATCAAATAAATTATCATTTTGTTTACGTAAATACTCCATCGCTTCATTTGAAACTTCGTACTTTAAATAATAATAATAATAATAATAATAATAATAATAATAATAATAATAATAATAATAATAATAATAATAATAATAAAATCATAGCCATACCTTTATCAGAATTTCAGGCTTAGTCAATAAATGAATTCAACATGGTCTCTATTCGAAGTTCTATTTAATCGAATCCAATAGAAATACAAAGAGAAACTTCGAGAACAAGTAAAAGAAAAATGTTACTTTGGTGGGATTGGAAGTAACTTTTAGGAGTTCTTTACAATTTACAAACAAATGCTTTAGACAGTTTTTTTTCTTTTCTTTAAGTTAACTTATTCACCGAACGGATCTGAGTAACTTGTCTCTATTTTCTACTCGGTGATATACGTTTTACAATCATTTCCGTTAATCTTGAACGACAGGAACACGAATACAAAAACATCTGAGAGAATTAAAATTCCAAACTCCCCCGCCGCGAATCGAACACGGGACCCCATACACCTTAGGCACACGTGTTAGCCACTAGACCAGCAGGGAAAGCAAGTGAAATGTATTTTGTAGTATCTGAAGTTTACACATTTCATCCTGCTGTAATAATGTTTACCGTATTCGTTACTTTGAGGAATGATATATATTACTCATATAGGTTCTATTACACGTTCATTCATAAGGGCAGTTGATGATTTAGTATCCCGGCATTCACCTGGTGAGACTGAGGGCGGACATTAGTGCATTTTGTGTTCAGCTCATCTTTTCTGTTTTCATTCTACTTTATTTAACTTCTTCCGCATTGGCTGCAACAGCGAGCAAAGGCTCCGTCCTGTCAATACCTGATTGACAGTCCATGTTTCTCCTGAACTGTAAGGCTTATTTCTGATTCCGAAAGCCTGCGAAACGAATGCTTCCACATGTTTTTTTCTATTCCCGTTACCTCGTCCTACACTAAGTTTGGTGCAATTATCTCTGAGTGACATCGTGCCCTTCCCTTGTAAGTACATGAGAGTTTTTACATTTGCAATACACCAGCTTCAGAAAAGAGTTTGGTGCTGGTATATCCAAACAAATAATTGGGTTGCATTCTTCATTTTGTACTCCGATCCCCAATCAATTGCTGGAATATCTTGCTCCAGCCAAGTTTGCACCTTCAATACATGTCATTTGCTCGCATTTGCTCTTACAGGTAAAATTGAAGAATGAATGACTGGTGTGAAATAAGTCTTCTGTATGAGAAATATCGACAGAAAGCCAGTGTATCACCATCATGCGATGCATAAAAGTGTAAGTGGAAATGTTATCCAACTTTTATTAGGTCTTCAGGATTTGTAGTAGATTTGTCGAATATACTCACAACCTGTTGCAATTCTGGAACTGAAACAAAGTCGTATCACTTCCTGAAAATTCATGTAAAGACAGTATCACATAATCTATGTTTCCTCCTGTATTTTCATGTATTTAAACATATTGGTTGGTTAATGAAATCTGTCTTCTTTATAAAAGAGTTTTAAAAAACCAGAAACAGACGCTTGAAAAAAACAGATACAGGATTAAGTAACACAAGCCTATTCTATCAATGAACACAAACGACGATAACAATGGAGACAGGAGGACTAACAGAGCAGAAGCATGGCATCCAAAATAAACAAGAAAGCAGGGAATCCATACTTGAATATCGCAGATCGATGTCAAGGGTGCTACTATCCACTTATTATTCACATAATGTAATTGTGCTTATATTGATTCTTAGTGCTTTGTTTAATTTTATATTATATGATTTATGCAAACTCTCATAGAATTTATGATACTTCATTTTATATTTTCAGTAATACATTACGTAAATTCATGAAACATTTTCATATCTCGCTGTCAAACATGTAATATCCAGTCATATACTATAATTGTGCTTATTCTGTTTTAATGCGTACTTTTTAAATATAGCTATATATATATTGTTAACATTTGTAAATTCCATTGCATGAGGTTATTAGTGAAAGTTGAAGTCACCACCCATTTTATAGGAAGTTTGTCGTACCTTTAGTTTAGGCATCTGGCTAAATTACTGACAAGTAAACCTTACGTTTGGGTGAATCGAGTTGCTGACGGAGACACATATGAGAAAGTAGTACTAAATGTGGTCAGTATTTCAGTGAAGTTATAGGTGCGAAGCTCCAGGGGTTTAGGAGATACAGCTACCAGAACATCACATGGAAGTACAGAATAGTCTTCATACAGTTGGAGGTAAAAGCTCTATAAGACCTCTTGTAACGACAAAAGATGAATAACAAATATATGGGTACATATTAGGACTAGGGGGAAGTCATATAGTAAGGATATACCTGACGGCGGCCATCTTGAAATCCGCCATTTTGAATTAAAGTTAAGTTTTTAAAATAGGAATAGGGTCATGTGATACATGATGTAAGACTCGAATTTAATCAGAAGAACAATGGTGACGTTAATTTTGATTTACGCGCAATTGGTAAAAAGTTACAGGGAAATTAAATATTGTTGCAGCATATGTATTAGTCCTTTACCCCACCTTGTAAATTTTGTGTTAATGATAATAATTAAATAAAAAGCAGGTGGATAAATATTAGGTCTATGGTAAGAGTTGCCTTGATGGCGGCCATGTTCAAATCCGCCATTTTGAATCAGACAAAAGTTTTAAACAAAACGCATAACAGTGACATCTTATTAATAGCAAATTTGCCATAAATCCAACGGTATAACCATTTTTGCTTTATCATTATTCAGCACAAAATTAAATGGGAATAGAGTAATGCAATAGATGACTTCGGGCTAGAAGTTAATCAAAAATAGAATGTTGGCGTTACAATGTTAGTTGTTTGATGCTGTACTTGCACTCCATTTCGTTGTTTTTCTTGTATCCTGTTCACATCTATTTTTCGTTCGCTATTTAAAACTTTGTCTGATTCAAAATGGCGGATTTGAACATGGCCGCCATCAAGGCAACTCTTACCATAGACCTAATATTTATCCACCTGCTTTTTATTTAATTATTATCATTAACACAAAATTTACAAGATGGGGTAAAGGACTAATACATATGCTGCAACAATATTTAATTTCCCTATAACTTTTTACCAATTGCCCGTAAATCAAAATTAACATCACCATTGTTCTTCTGATTAAATTTGCGCCTTAAATCATGTATCACATGACCCTATTCCTATTTTAAAAACTTAACCTTAATTCAAAATGGCGGATTTCAAGATGGCCATCGTCAAATATACAGTAGTACTCCCCCGCGTATGCCCGAATGACTCATCCTCACTCTCTTTTACGACCAGGGTGAAAGGTCAATGACCTGGCCCAGGGTCAATGACCTAGGGGTACTTAGGACCACCCCCTCTAAATTTTGGCAGGGGTACCTTGGCCCACCCCCTAAATTTTGGCAGGGGTACATAGGACCACCCCCCTTAAATTTCGGAAATTGCCAAATCTAAAAATTTGGTATGGTAGCCTAGGACCATAGTATGTACCCCTATTAGTATTGGGTGTCTATGTCGTTCCCTTTCATGGGTAAAAAATTGCCAAAAATTCAAATTTCGGGGTTTTTTGACCTAATTTATCCCCTTTGATGAGGTGTTATTACCCTATATAGTTATATGGGCGTATACAAGGGTCCATTACCTTTCATAACATATGGGTATATTAATGCACCCCTTTAAATTTTTGGGAGGGGTACCTTGGCCCACCCCTTAAATTTTGGAAATTGCCCAATTTAAACATTGGGTATTATAGTATAGGACCCTAATATGTATCGTGATAAATTTGGGCGGTCCACCTTGTTTCCTTCTAGGGGTACAAAATTGCCAAAATATAAACGTAAGCAATACGTTATACCACGTGTTTGGTTTTCGACCTAATTTATCTCCTTGGATGAGGTCCTATTACCTTATATAGTTATATGGTCATGTATAGGGGTCCATTATCTATCATAAGACATGGGTACATTGGTGCACCCCTTGAAAAATTTGGGAAGAGTACCTTGGCCCACCCCTTAAATTTTGGAAATTGCCAAATCTAAAAATTTGGTGTGGTAGCCTAGGACCATAGTATGTACCTCTATCAGTATTGGGTGTCTATGTCGTTCCCTTTCATGGGTAAAAAATTGCCAAAAATTCAAATTTCGGGGGTTTTTGACGTAATTTATCACCTTTGATGAGGTGTTATTACCCTATATAGTTATATGAGCGTATACAGGAGTCTATTATCTTTCATAAGATATGGGTACATTGGTGCACCCCTTTAAAAATTTGGGAGGGGTACCTTGGCCCACCCCTTAAATTTTGGAAATTGTCCAATTTAAACATTTGGTATTATAGTACAGGACCCTAATATGTATTATGATAAATTTGGATGGTCCACCTCGTTCCCTTTTAGGGGGTACAAAATTGCCAAAATATAAACGTAAGCAATACGTAGTACCACGTGTTTGGATTTTGGTCGATTTTATCCCCGTTGATGAGGTCCTATTACCTTATATGGTTATATGGGCGTATACAGGTGTCCATTACCTTTCATAAGACATGGGTACATTAATGCACCCCTTGAAAAATTTGGGAGGGGTACCTTGGCCCACCCCTTAAATTTTGGAAATTGACCAATTTAAACATTGGGTATTATAGTATAGGACCCTAATATGTATTATGATAAATTTGGATGGTCCACCTCGTTCCCTTTTAGGGGTATAAAATTGTCAAAAATATAAACGTAAGCAATACGTTGTACCACGTGTTTGTTCTTTTGGCCCATTTATCCCCTTGGATGAGGTCCTACTACATTATATAGTTATATGGTTATGTATAGGGGTCTATTTCCTATCATAAGACATGGGTATATTGGTGCACCCCTTGAAAAATTTGGGAGGGGTACCTTGCCCCACCCCTTCATTTTTAGAAATTGCCCATTTTACACATTTGATATAATAGTATAGGACCCTAATATATATTACTATAAATTTGGGTGGTCCACCTCGTTCCCTTTTAGGGGTACAAAATTGCCAAAATTTTAGTACAACCACGTGTTTGGACTTTTGACCTAATTTATCGCCTTTGATGAGGTGTTATTATCCTATATGGTTATATGGGCGTATACAGGGTTCATTACCTTTCATAAAACATGGGTATATTAATGCACCCCGGGAGAGGTACCTTGGCCCACCCCTTAAATTTTGGAAATTGCCCAATTTAAACATTTGGTATAATAGTATAGGGCCCTAATATATATTACTATAAACTCGTTCCCGTTTAGGGGTACAAAATTGCCAAAATATAAACGTAAGCAATACGTTGTACCACGTGTTTCGTTTTTTTTACCTAATTTATTCCATTGGATGAAGTCCTATTACCTTATATCGTTATATGGTCACGTATGGGGATTCATTTCCTATCATAAGACATAGGTACATTTGTGCACCCCGTTTAAAATTTTTGGGAGGGGTACTTTGGCCCACCCCTTTAATTTTGGAAATTGCCCCTTTTACATGTTTGGTATTATAGTATAGGACCCTAATATAGATTAGTATAAATTTGGATGATTCACCTCGTTTCCTTTCATGGGTACGAAATTGCCAAATTTTAGTACAACCACGTGTTTGGTTTTGGCTCAATTTATCCCCTTGGATGAGGTCCTATTACCTTATATGGTTATATGGCCATGTATGTATTGGTCCATTTCCTATTATAAGACATGTGTACATTGATGCACCCGAGGGAGGGGATTCGGTATCATAGTACATGCCTCAACATGTATCATGATAAATTTGGATGGTCCATCTTGTTCCCTTTCATGGGTAAAAAATTGCTAAAATATAAACATAAGCAATATGTTGTACCATGTGTTTGGTTTCTGGTCCAATTCTTCCCCTTTGATGATGTTCTATTACGTTATATGGTTATATGGACATGTATATGGGTTCATTTCCTATCATAAGACATGGGTACATTGACGCATACTTTAAAAATTTGGGAGGGGTATCTTGGCTCATCCACTCGGTTTTAGAAATTGTTTAATATAAGCATTTGGTATCATAGTACAGGACCTCAATATGTACCACTATAAATTTGGATGGTCCACATCGTTCCCTTTCATGGGTAAAGAACTACCAAAAATCAAATTTTGGAGGTTATTGACCCCGTCTTATAAGGTTTTAACGCGTTATATGGATATGTACAGAGGTTTATTACCTTCATATGTTTATGTTCCCTTTTAAATTTGGGAATTATCAAATAACAAAATTCGGTAAACGTTTTCTAGGACCCATTGGTTTCCCTCTTATGGCCAAATATTCAAAATTTAAAGGTTATTGACCGGCTTTATTATTGAATAAGTACAGGATTTATTACTTTTTTCATAAGACACAGGTGTGTTTGTGTACCAATCTTAAATTTTGGGAGGAGGTACATTTCTTATTGTCATATCAATAATTGGTAATTGTTCTTAGAATTGGGTGGTATCTCTTTCTTTGGGTAAATTATTGTCAAATATGAGTATGATCACGTGATCAGTTATTGACCTATGATGGGATTAGGAGCCCAGGACATTGGTACATTTAAACTTTATAGGATAATTTGAGAATGCGTCATTGGTATTGATTATTACAGCCAAATATAAACGTAAGCAATACGATGTACCACGTGATTGACCTTGATGAGGTAGTGTACAGGGATACATAGCTAACCTTATTGAATCTTATGACTCATAGTCTTAAGGAAATACATGCTACAACACTGGCAAAGTTATTGTTGATGCAATTTGATTGGTGGATCACTATCTTTCGTGCAATCTGATTGGCTGATCACTATCTTTCGTGCAATCTGATTGGTTGCTGATGTTTAAATCTTTGCTGCATTCAGTTTTATTTTAACATTTAAAAAGTTTGAAACTTTGGTTTGACATTTTTTCGTTTGAAATTTTTCGTTTAAAAATTTTTGTTTCGAAATTTTTTGTTTCAAAATTTTGTTTGAATTTTTTTGTTTCAAAATTTTGTTTGAAAATATTTTGTTTAAAATTTTTTTTGTCTGTAAATTTTTGTTTCAATTTTTTTTGTTTAAAATTTTTCGTTTCCAATTTTTTTTCTGTTTCAAGATTTTGTTTGAAAAAATTTTTCGTTTCCAAATTTTGTTTCAAATTTTTTGTTTGAAAGTTTTTGTTTGAAAATTTTTTTGTTTGAAATTTTTTTGTTGCAAAATTTTGTTTGAAAATTTTTTGTTTAAAATTTTTTCGTTTGAAATTTTTCGTTTCCAAATTTTTTGTTTAAAATTTTTTTTGTTTCGAATTTTTAAAGAACCGGAACTGTTTAGAACTAAAACCTCTGGCAACATTGTGATGCACGTCAGAACATGGGGTTGTACTTGAAATGAAAAAAACACTTCATTGAAATGGATCATTTTATTACACTCCACATACATCCATACCAGATAGTGGTTCTGGATATTGTCGATACAATGTATTTTGAACTTCGTGCACTAGTTTGTCTTTAGCATATAATTTTAATTCCAATTGAAGTCTTTTAAGGTCTATTGCGATATCAATTGGTGGAAACTCAATGTCCATTTGATCACAAATAAACTGTTTATCAATACAGGTATGCACCCACGAACGATGTTGACAACCATCACAATATCTAGATACATGTTGTACAATATGCATAAATAGTACTTTTTCAGGAATATACTTGTTTTGTTACACACTTCCACTGCATGTTTCACACACTGAAATACGTTGATAAATTTGTTCCATTCAGTTTGTGTTAGATACACCATGTTGCGAGGGACATGGAATGTACTCTTTTTACGTAACAGCACCATCTTCTCTTCGAGGACCACTTCATGATTTGAGCCTAATGATTTGACTATGGTCACATTTAGCTCATCGTTCATTTGGTCGATTCGTGCCATTCTTCACAGGTCAGTTGTACACCAAATTGTTCTGCTTTGCCCAATCGAATCACTGGTTCAAATGTTCTAGCACTGATACCAATCATCACATGTTTTGTTTATTGGATAATAGCTTGCGAAGATGAACTCTTTATCGTTAGAAGTACACATCTTTCCTCCTGAAAAGCACTTGCTCAAATGATTTCGTGGGATGACACTGTATTTGCTGGTTTATAGTTATTGCTGATGTCGAATGTGCTGATTCATGATTTCATCACAGTTACAGACGTCATGCCGACCAACCAAATTCATACAACTAGTCTAATGTGCTGACGTTTGAATCACAATTGCTGATGTGTACTAAATTCAAATTGATGACTTCGACCCAAGAATCCTTTGTAACATAAAGATACAGATCCAGTATTTAAGAAACGCAGCAGTTCTTGTTTTAATGCTTCCATGGGTAAATATCTTGCTGGTAAAATTATATTCTTATCATTTTCAAGCTTCACTACGATTCTTAATCCAAACTTTGTAGGGATTTTTTGGCTAGCAAAGATTCTATAAGGTACATTCTGTTGTAAATCAGTAATCTTGGTAAATGATTTCATCACATCACGCGTATTTAGAAACTGCAGACAAGTAGCCATGATGACGTTACCACGAATACTAACTCGAACGATGATGCAAAACTGATGACGTTGCGTTATCATGTTCTGACGTGTACTATTGCACCATGTTCTGACGTGCACCACAATGTTGCCAGAGGTTTTAGTTCTAAACAGTTCCGGTTCTTTACTAATGAGTGCACAAACTTAAAAGATGTCAAACCAAAATTTTCCAAACAATAATTTCAAACAAAAAAGTTTACAAACAAATATTTCGAACAAAAATCTTTGAAACAAAATTTTGAAAAAAAAATTTTTGAAACGGAAAAACTTGGAAACGAAAAAATTCAAACAAAAAATTTCAACAAAAAATTTTAAACAAAAAATTCAAACAAAATTTTGAAACAAAAAATTTCAAACAAAAAATTTGGAAACGAAAAATTTCAAACAAAAATTTTAAACAAAATTTTGATACAAAAATTTTTTTAAATTTCAAACGAAAAATTTTTAAACAAAAAATTTTGAAACAAAAGTTGTCAAAGAAATTTCAAACAAAATTCTGAAACAAAAAATTCAAACAAAAATTTGAAAGCAAGAATTTTCAAGCAAAGTTTCAAACAAAAAATTCAAACTAAAAATTTTACGTTTCACGGTTAACCGTCAAACTTTATCCGGTTTTTTAACTATTCGATTAACAAATAAACGGTTTTCAAAAAAATTCAAACAAATTTGAAACAAGAGTTTTTAACAAAAACTTTCAAACAAAAAAATTTTACGTTTCACGGTTAACCGTCAAACTTTATCCGGTTTTTAACTATTCGATTAACAAATAAACGGTTTTGATCATATTTATCAGTGAGTGCAAAATGTTGAACGAAACCAAGATTTTTAAATGTTAAACAAAACTTAAAACTGAATGCAGCAAAGATTTAAACATCAGCAACCAATCAGATTGCACGAAAGATAGTGATCAGCCAATCAGATTGCACGAAAGATAGTGATCCACCAATCAAATTGCATCAACAATAACTTTGCCAGTGTTGTAGCATGTATTTCCTTAAGACTATGAGTCATAAGATTCAATAAGGTTAGCTATGTATCCCTGTACACTACCTCATCAAGGTCAATCACGTGGTACATCGTATTGCTTACGTTTATATTTGGCTGTAATAATCAATACCAATGACGCATTCTCAAATTATCCTATAAAGTTTAAATGTACCAATGTCCTGGGCTCCTAATCCCATCATAGGTCAATAACTGATCACGTGATCATACTCATATTTGACAATAATTTACCCAAAGAAAGAGATACCACCCAATTCTAAGAACAATTACCAATTATTGATATGACAATAAGAAATGTACCTCCTCCCAAAATTTAAGATTGGTACACAAACACACCTGTGTCTTATGAAAAAAGTAATAAATCCTGTACTTATTCAATAATAAAGCCGGTCAATAACCTTTAAATTTTGAATATTTGGCCATAAGAGGGAAACCAATGGGTCCTAGAAAACGTTTACCGAATTTTGTTATTTGATAATTCCCAAATTTAAAAGGGAACATAAACATATGAAGGTAATAAACCTCTGTACATATCCATATAACGCGTTAAAACCTTATAAGACGGGGTCAATAACCTCCAAAATTTGATTTTTGGTAGTTCTTTACCCATGAAAGGGAACGATGTGGACCATCCAAATTTATAGTGGTACATATTGAGGTCCTGTACTATGATACCAAATGCTTATATTAAACAATTTCTAAAACCGAGTGGATGAGCCAAGATACCCCTCCCAAATTTTTAAAGTATGCGTCAATGTACCCATGTCTTATGATAGGAAATGAACCCATATACATGTCCATATAACCATATAACGTAATAGAACATCATCAAAGGGGAAGAATTGGACCAGAAACCAAACACATGGTACAACATATTGCTTATGTTTATATTTTAGCAATTTTTTACCCATGAAAGGGAACAAGATGGACCATCCAAATTTATCATGATACATGTTGAGGCATGTACTATGATACCGAATCCCCTCCCTCGGGTGCATCAATGTACACATGTCTTATAATAGGAAATGGACCAATACATACATGGCCATATAACCATATAAGGTAATAGGACCTCATCCAAGGGGATAAATTGAGCCAAAACCAAACACGTGGTTGTACTAAAATTTGGCAATTTCGTACCCATGAAAGGAAACGAGGTGAATCATCCAAATTTATACTAATCTATATTAGGGTCCTATACTATAATACCAAACATGTAAAAGGGGCAATTTCCAAAATTAAAGGGGTGGGCCAAAGTACCCCTCCCAAAAATTTTAAACGGGGTGCACAAATGTACCTATGTCTTATGATAGGAAATGAATCCCCATACGTGACCATATAACGATATAAGGTAATAGGACTTCATCCAATGGAATAAATTAGGTAAAAAAAACGAAACACGTGGTACAACGTATTGCTTACGTTTATATTTTGGCAATTTTGTACCCCTAAACGGGAACGAGTTTATAGTAATATATATTAGGGCCCTATACTATTATACCAAATGTTTAAATTGGGCAATTTCCAAAATTTAAGGGGTGGGCCAAGGTACCTCTCCCGGGGTGCATTAATATACCCATGTTTTATGAAAGGTAATGAACCCTGTATACGCCCATATAACCATATAGGATAATAACACCTCATCAAAGGCGATAAATTAGGTCAAAAGTCCAAACACGTGGTTGTACTAAAATTTTGGCAATTTTGTACCCCTAAAAGGGAACGAGGTGGACCACCCAAATTTATAGTAATATATATTAGGGTCCTATACTATTATATCAAATGTGTAAAATGGGCAATTTCTAAAAATGAAGGGGTGGGGCAAGGTACCCCTCCCAAATTTTTCAAGGGGTGCACCAATATACCCATGTCTTATGATAGGAAATAGACCCCTATACATAACCATATAACTATATAATGTAGTAGGACCTCATCCAAGGGGATAAATGGGCCAAAAGAACAAACACGTGGTACAACGTATTGCTTACGTTTATATTTTTGACAATTTTATACCCCTAAAAGGGAACGAGGTGGACCATCCAAATTTATCATAATACATATTAGGGTCCTATACTATAATACCCAATGTTTAAATTGGTCAATTTCCAAAATTTAAGGGGTGGGCCAAGGTACCCCTCCCAAATTTTTCAAGGGGTGCATTAATGTACCCATGTCTTATGAAAGGTAATGGACACCTGTATACGCCCATATAACCATATAAGGTAATAGGACCTCATCAACGGGGATAAAATCGACCAAAATCCAAACACGTGGTACTACGTATTGCTTACGTTTATATTTTGGCAATTTTGTACCCCCTAAAAGGGAACGAGGTGGACCATCCAAATTTATCATAATACATATTAGGGTCCTGTACTATAATACCAAATGTTTAAATTGGACAATTTCCAAAATTTAAGGGGTGGGCCAAGGTACCCCTCCCAAATTTTTAAAGGGGTGCACCAATGTACCCATATCTTATGAAAGATAATAGACTCCTGTATACGCTCATATAACTATATAGGGTAATAACACCTCATCAAAGGTGATAAATTACGTCAAAAACCCCCGAAATTTGAATTTTTGGCAATTTTTTACCCATGAAAGGGAACGACATAGACACCCAATACTGATAGAGGTACATACTATGGTCCTAGGCTACCACACCAAATTTTTAGATTTGGCAATTTCCAAAATTTAAGGGGTGGGCCAAGGTACTCTTCCCAAATTTTTCAAGGGGTGCACCAATGTACCCATGTCTTATGATAGATAATGGACCCCTATACATGACCATATAACTATATAAGGTAATAGGACCTCATCCAAGGAGATAAATTAGGTCGAAAACCAAACACGTGGTATAACGTATTGCTTACGTTTATATTTTGGCAATTTTGTACCCCTAGAAGGAAACAAGGTGGACCGCCCAAATTTATCACGATACATATTAGGGTCCTATACTATAATACCCAATGTTTAAATTGGGCAATTTCCAAAATTTAAGGGGTGGGCCAAGGTACCCCTCCCAAAAATTTAAAGGGGTGCATTAATATACCCATATGTTATGAAAGGTAATGGACCCTTGTATACGCCCATATAACTATATAGGGTAATAACACCTCATCAAAGGGGATAAATTAGGTCAAAAAACCCTGAAATTTGAATTTTTGGCAATTTTTTACCCATGAAAGGGAACGACATAGACACCCAATACTAATAGGGGTACATACTATGGTCCTAGGCTACCATACCAAATTTTTAGATTTGGCAATTTCCAAAATTTAAGGGGGGTGGTCCTATGTACCCCTGCCAAAATTTAGGGGGTGGGCCATGGTACCCCTGCCAAAATTTAGAGGGGGTGGTCCTAGGTACCCCTAGGTCATTGACCCTGGGCCAGGTCATTGACCTTTCACCCTGGTCGTAAAAGAGAGTGAGGATGAGTCATTCGGGCATACGCGGGGGAGTACTACTTATACCCTTACTATATGACTTCTTCCTAGTCCTAATATGTATCCATATATTTGCTATTCACCTTTTGCCGCTACAAGAGGTCTTATAGAGCTTTTACCTCCAACTGTATGAAGACTATTCTGTACTTCCATGTCATGTTCTGGTAGCTGTATCTCCTAAACCCCTGGAGCTTCGCACCTGTAACTTCACTGAAATACTGACCACATTTAGTACTACTTTCTCATATGTGTCTCCGTCAGCAACTCGATTCACCCAAACGTAAGGTTTACTTGTGAGGGTAAAGAAAAGGTGAAAAAATTAAAGGAACTTAAAATACTTCAATAACACACTAAAAGGTAAAACTAAAAGCTTTTTAAAATGTAGCAATACTAACCGACTTCTTCAACAACAACAAAACCAACTAAAAAGCAGAATTATTATTATTATTATTATTATTATTATTATTATTATTATTATTATTATTATTATTATAAATAACTTAAAATCTGAAAACTATTCATTACTACTTGCTATAAAAAAATTTTGAAGTCTGTGCCAAGTCAAACGAATTAATGCCTAATATAAAATTAGTTTGAATGGTAATTTTGTAGGGCATTAATTTGTTAGCTTGACGTAGACTTCACAATTTTCTCGCACAGTAGATAATAGTAATGAACAATTTTCTGCTTTTAAGCTCTTTATTACTATAATTATTTTCTGTCTTTTAGTGCATTTATTATTTATGTTTTTAGTGCTTTTATTATTTCTCTGCTATTTAGTCCTTTTGTTGAAATCACTTTATATCATTGTTCCTTTTTAAATTTTTGTCTAAAATACAGTGTATACGCATAAGAAATATAGCCAAGAAAATTAAAGAGAAACGGGAAAAGTTGGGACTTCAAAAAATTAAATCGAAATTATCACGTTAAATTTAACAGTGGCAAAAGTCAGACTTCTCTAATTGAAATTTTTGGCTATGGCTCTGATACATAGCCATTACCCTAATGTGCCGATAGTGTTAGTTTGTACTTGGGAAGAGTGAATTTCTATAATTATAAATCTATCAATAGAGTACAACGTTTGAAGGCATCAGGAGACAATATTTTCCACAAAATAACTTACATTTATAAAAATTTGGTAGATTCAAATTCATAATAATAATGATTTGTTAGACTTCTAAACTATGTTATACATAAATATCGATAGTTTTAGAAAACGCCGATTTACGTTTGTCTGTCGACAGGTATCATAGCAAAACGGTCAGAATTATTGACATTTTTTAAATGGATTCATCAATTCAAGAATTGGTCCCATCTATTCCGTTAATCTCTATTCAAGCCGGAGGTAGTTGGGATCGCGATATTATCGGTTTCAACGTTTATCGCATAGACCGAAAATGGTAACAAATAACGACAAGGTGTTTTCCAAAATCAATTATGTGTCCCAACAATAGGTTTCATTACTCTGTTCACTCTCTATTTAAAGCAGAAGTGGTAGAATTTAACCAGTTCCAATTTAAACGTTGATCATTATACAGATAAAACGGTCATAGATAGCGAGGACCAGTTTTCTGCAATCAATAAAGTGCCCCAAGAGTATATTCCATTTCCACACTATTCTCTGTATTATGGCCTAAAGTTGTAGAAATTTCCGGTTTTATGATTGATTTTCATAGAGCAAAAATAATAAGTGATAACAGAAGCGAATTTTGTTTACCTGTTACCTCTTTTAAAACCGAAGTAGTAGAATTCAACTATTTTCGGTTTTACCTTTAATCATCATAGAGCAAAAGCAATAATAGATAAAAAGAAACAGTTTCTTGATACAGTAAGAATATGTTCCTTCGACTTTGTTCACCTAATACAACCGGAAGTTGTAGAACTCTACTACAAGTTACGATTTGAATATTAATCTTTGTCTAGCAAAACCAAAAGTAATAGTTCACCTCTGGTGCATAGGGTCTCGGGTTCAAACCCTGCTCCTGCCAAGTGAACTTTATATTACACAAACACCTTGTGCGTGGGTTTCCTCGGGGTTTTCCCGTTTCCTCCAACTTTTTTCATTCATTTCTCATCATCACCGTCTCCTTTAGCCTTGAGAAAAAACATAGGGTAATTCCAGGAGAGATGCCCCATCAGAAGAGATGCTCCTGTGGTCGTAATTTTGGCTCTAACATCTAGAGTACAGCATTGATCACCTATATATCTCAGTTGTAAGGAAGAAGGACAGGACATGAAGTGTCATTGTTTTGTGTTGTGTTTTTAAGAAAATATAGCAAGAACAACGTAGGTTCAATCGTTTTCTATGGTCTGATGTTAAACGGTAACTTTTATAAAACTGTTTAAAGTGTGTTAAAACGTCTTGAAAAATTTGTTTGGGGCTTTCACTTTACTGAAAGAATTTTTAAGAAAGTGTTACACATTTGAGCGTCCATATTGGCTCTTTGTTTATAAACCATAAAATCGAAGCAACTCTCCTGGACAAAAGGAGATATGCCTCAATAGAAGAAAGGAGAGAGGCCCCAATCAATAGGATAGATGCCTCACCTTCTTAAAAGTGTTTTTGAAATTCAAGGAGGCTTTAATTGTAGTAGCTACTTACTGGCGTATTCACAGGAATATGAGGAGAATAATACTGTTCCTTCGAACACTGCAGCTTCTTCTAGTGCAAGCCCAAACATCCAGACCTGCCAACCTGGGAGGAATTTTAGGCGGGAGACTTCCTCGAAATATAAACTATAATAGTAGCAGCCGTCGGAGGATGGATAGACTATCTGTCTCTCACTCACTCTATCTTTCTTTCTCTCTCTCTCTCTCACACACACACTCACACGTATAAACACAGCTCGACCCTAAATTCGATCCGTCAGTTTCTACTGTGAGTGACCAACACAAAATTGTCTAATGATGGGGAACAGGTGCCTATGGATGGGAACAGGTACCCACTATTATTGTAGTTCAATGTATACTTTATTTCAGCCGAAAAATAAATTAGGTGAAATTTCAACGGTATTTTTTGAAAGAAAAGGCATGTTAAGCGGATACTTTCCTCTCCTACCCCATTTCGACTCTGCGGGAGTTTGCTACTTCGTTGCGGGAGAGCGGGAGTGAATGTCGAAATGCGGGAGACTCTCGCACAATGCGGAAGAGTTGGTAGGTCTGAACTCCACTTCCAACACGGAAGCAAGTATTATTCGTGAAAATGTAGATCAAGCCAGCAGGAGTTAGATAAAATCAACACACTTTCAAAAACTCTTGCAGATGTAAATCCAATTCCGTCACTTCAAGGAAGAACGAAACGAAGGAAGCAGTCAGCTAGAGTGCTGGATCAGGCATTTATCGAAGAAAAGATACAGAAAGTAAAGGGTGAAATTACACAACAATACGCGCTAATTAGGAAGACAGTAGAAAAGATCAGGTTGACAGTGAACGTGAACTTGAAATTGAACCCCTCTTCAGCGACTCCTCTGAAGTTGAAAATATATGCTTAGAATGTCTAGTGCATTGACTTAAGCGATATATGCATGAAACATGTACCATATATTGTGTTAGATGCAATGTGTGTGTGGAAGAAAGAATATGTTAAAGAATATGAAAAAGTAAAGAAACAGCGACTTTGTTTTATTTTTTCTGAGAAATACTTTCTTTAACTTTCTACAAGTTTTGAGTCTAATTGTATACATTATTATGTAGGCCTATCGTAAACTACATGCCTTGGTGCCAAATATTTTGTTATTAGTTAAGTAACTAGTAGTAAATTTTGGGTGTAGAACATGTCACTATGTATTACAAGTGTTGCTACTACTAGTAGTAAAGATTGTTCCTCATCAATTTTGAAATTATATTTGTTTTTCTTCTGGGGCATCTCTCCTTTGTCACGGGGGCATTTCATCTTGACTGACAGGAGAGAGAGCCAAATGCAGGCATATTTGTAAAAGTCTACAACGATGTTTGTTTATTCTTAGACGTAAGTTGGCTGATTGTATATTGTGGCCACCATACCAAAGGATGAATTTGAAATGTTTTAGAAACAATGAGTTTTTTTTTTTTAACAAAAAAATATCCCTTAGGTGGAGCAACTCTCCTGGAATTACCCTATGTAGCGTACGTAAAAACGTACGTTTATGTGTAAATCCTTTAGTTTTTGGACTTAACTGAACGTATAACTGAAGAAGTATATTTTATACGTGTTTTCCGTATAAGTGTTCCGAATAAACGTACTTACTGTACGAACCAAAGAACTGTATATAGGCGGTCAGGATCTTACATACAAATGGACATATGTAATATATAGCTGATGTATGTAACATACATATACATATGTAATGTACAGAAGACAGTTAGATGTCAGACATCATGCAACGGCATGAAGTAACTTCTAAGCATTAAAGATGGCAGTACGTATGTAGCATGTGGATAGCGTATGCTCCGTACTGATTCCTGTAGTAAATATAAGGATTCCGTATATGTGTACAATATTCCGCTGTCCGGCTAACGGATTTTTCTCAATGCATAAGGGATTAAAGAGGTAAAATTAAATCTATGCTGCCAATTTACTCATACATATACAAGACAATTGTTCAATATAAATCACGTAAAACTTTTTCGATTATGACTAAATTTAATGTATAGTTTTTTAAATGGCATTTTCAATGTCTTTCCAACTTGGCGTTAAAATTCTACCAAGAATGAAAGTGTGAATTCACTGTCCCGTCAATTTCAAAAATATGTTCCACGATAATTTTAGTTAAAAACTTTTCGATTTCGAGGTAATACATCGAACATTTTATTTTAGGCTCCCTGATCATCTCTGCTGAGAGTAAAAATCAGAAAAGAATGAAGTTGTGGATTTATCCTCTTAAGTCATTCCTCTCGCTTTCTTTGAGAGTTCAACCATAAATTTTCTAAAATTCGTTTGATTTTGATACAATATAATGTGCATTTCCGTTGACTTTTCTGCGATTCCCAATGCTTCAAATTAAAAGGAGTGAAGAATGGGGGTCGAATTCGCCCTTTTATTTGGTATGGATAACCCTCCTTTCAATTAAAAAAATATATATATTACTCGATGATTTCCGTTACAACTGTTCGATTTTAATGCAATATGTCGTATAGTTTCTTTATGGCTTCCCAATCATTCACCTTACATGGAGCTGAAATCATTAAAGAATAATGTATTAGTATTACCTCCCTCCCCCTCATTTTTCGAGTTCTACGATAACTCATATAAAACTCATTCGGTTTTGATACATTATTGTGTACTTTTATTAAAAATTCCTTTTTGTAATTCCCTTTGCTTGAGGTTAAAATCAGTCAAGAGTGGGCAGTGAATTTTGTCCACTAATGTGGTATGGATTACTGCCCCGCCCCCTCATGTTAAAAAATTATGTTCAAGATATCTTTCTTAATAATATTGATGATTTTCATGGAATATGACTTTTGAGGCTTTACAATTATCCTCACTACTCGGATTTAAATCAAGTGAAAACTAGAAAATAAACTTCTTTCCCCAGGTTAAAAAAATATGTTTGATGATAACTTTCATAAATTTATTCGATTATATCAGGACTCACTTAACGCTCCTCCCTCGAAGATCTAAATAAAAGTTATATGATCCCTCCCCCGAAGATCTAAATATAAGTTATATGATAATTTTCGAAAAAATATAATTTTGTCGATGGCGATTTTTTCTGAGAGTTTGAGATTGTCTGGAATACTTCCAGTTGAAATGAGCCAATAATGAGGAAGTGCATTCTCCCAATTTTATATATTTTCCCGAGTATTTATTAATCTCGCTCAGACTTTAGTAGAACATAGTGTGTGTTTGGTAGTAAATTAAGGACTTAATAATATAGTCTGGGATTGAAATTAATGAGAGAGAGAATTGCTCTCTTCAACAATATCACTAGTTTTAACTATCCAGCGTCACAATTACTAATGTTGGAGTTGGTAGTTGTATTGTAAAATTCCCGGAAAGTTTGAACCTGTTGGTAAAAAAAAGTTTTTTTCCGGTTTTCTGTTCAGAAAAATTGAAAAAAATTGGGAAAAGAACAAAAATCTTTGTATTTTGTTAATTTTACTAGCGATGGAGCCGTTTTTTTTTTCGAGCGCGTGACAAATGAAAGTTAAAAAAATTCAATATTGCAAATATTTTTTTTTTTAAATCACTCGAAAATAAAACTGTTGCAATTACTCTTGAAAATTAATAGTCTGCACTTATTTCCTTTATGTGTTTTTTAGTCATTTATTCGTAGATGTGCATTAATTACAGAACTTTTACAGTTGCATACAAGTCTAGCATCATGAAACTTTTCTGTAGCAACAAATAGGACTCTTGAATAAAACTGAGTCCTTAGTATGATCTTTAACTGGTGAAGTTTCGTTAATTTTAACCAGAATTACTTCTTAAAAGAAAGAGCAGTAGGTAAATTTCATTAATACTTGTACACTAAAACATATAATTGCTATTATTTTAATATTCTAATATAGACTTTTGTAGAAACTTTATGTACAAAATCTACTATGTAAACAAATACCTGTTTTCTAATGCGAAAAAATTGTATAAAAAATGTTACCTATTTGTATAAAAAATTAAAATGATTATGTTTGTAAATTAATATTATAAATCTTGAACCACCCGACGGATCTGGGGTGTTATTTTTTTATCATTTCACTTTGATGGTGCAACTAGGGGAAAGGAGGATATATATTAAAATGACCGATATTAGTGTCGAATCCATAGTTTTCGAGATTGCTGAGATGAACAGTGACACTTCCGATGCGATTTAAATCCAAATTCAGCCCTGCAACTTAAGGGAGGAGGAAGGGGGAGACATATAAAATGATCTAAGATGGCCGATATTAGTGTCAAATCCATATTTTTCGGGGTTACTGAGATAAACAGTGACACTTCCGATGCCGTTTAAATCCAAATTCAGCCCCTTGTAGTACTTTTAAAGGGATGGTGACATATAAAAAATAATTGAAAATGACCAATATTAGTATCTAATTCATAGTTTTTGCGATCCCTAAGTTGATTGATTACAGTTTTGTTGATCTTTATATCCAAAATCAAACGTATTTTCCCCGTGCCAGGAATTGGTATTCTGAAAGTCTGTAATAATAACGAACGGAAGTTTCACATATTCAACATTTTAATATATTTCTCGCTGCTCAAATTTACTCACTTGTGCGGTGTATGTATGCAAGTATAAATAAGATCATCTCTCTTTTTGAGTTGTTCGAAATATATACAAATAACAAAGAGAAATTTTACCAGGAATCAAAAAACTTAAAAGTAAAATTAAAACTTGTTGCTTTAAGTATTTTTACTGTTACCGAAATACAGTGCATATATGTTGTAGACAAGTTACAGCAAGTAAGATTAGCATCAGGTAAAGAAGTAGTTTTTAAATTATATTTCCCGGTTTCTGCCAATATTTCCGAACAAAATATTTTTTTCTAATGGGTTCAAAATTTCGGAAATTTTACAACAGCACAAGGAAGATATCTCCGATACGAAGTGGTAAGGGCTTGGGCAAAGTTCAAGATGAAGGTTGTCAGAGTACACTTGGATCTAAGGTTTTACATATTATGTTTTGTTTTCAAATTGCAATTACTGATGATAAAGCGCAAACTAGCGCACAACTAAATCTTATTCAATATTTCTCAATTGTTGGGGGATTTTTAGGATAAAAAAATCAGCAATACTCCAATATTTGCCTCGAACGGCATTGGAATAAAGAAAAAGAAAGAAAAATATAATCAGATTCCAAGTCTAAATTCGACACGAGAATATTCGATTTTTATTTCATATTTCTTTGAAACAAAACTATTCAAGAAAGTATTAGCAAAGCTTTTAATACTCGATGCGATCATTGTATGTCTGTTCGTTTACCTATTTCATGTCAACTGTCGCAAAACTGAACTAATTAACCTTGTAATATGCCTTCCTTCAACTTCCTTGGAGTTGCAATATATAAAATAATTATTTGGGATACATTCTATACCGTGAGCTCCTTCGTGGCTAAGCAATTAGCGTACGCGCCTTTAGCGTGGGAGACCTGGGTTTACTTCAAAGTGGGAGCTCATGTGACTCGGATTCCACGTCAATCAGTAGCTCCTATCTCATATAGCCTCGCTGCTGAAAGAGTCGTTAAACTCAAAATCAACTCAACTCATACTATTCCGTGTTTGAAATTGCGCATATACATTCAAGACAATTTTGCAGTATAAATTACGTTAAAGCGAGTGTCAGCGAAGTTTGTACTATTCGACTCAATTATTTGTGTATCAGTCCATCTGCTCCAAAATAACTCTCATAAAATTTATCTGAATGTGATTAACCTTGGTTTGTGCATTCCTTGCACTTGCAGAAATAACTCTAAAGTTTGGGATTGCAATCCATCAAGTATAAAGGAATAAAATCCACCCTATGTGACAAGTTTACTCATGTATACGCTAGACAATTTTCAAATATAAACCACGTAAAATTTTTCGATTATGATAGAATTTAATGTATATTTTCTTTATGTCATTGGAAATATCACCGAGCTTAGGGTTGAAATCTGCCGAAAACGAGTGTGAATTCACCTCATTCCTCAATTTTAAAAATGTGATCCACGATCATTTTTGTTAAAATTGTTGGGTTTTAGCGTAATATGTCGTTCATTTTTATTGAATGTCCCCAATGATAGAGCGTTGTAATCAGTAAAGAATGAAGTAGCGGTACCTCCCCCCAAATTTTTGAACGAGTTCCACGATAGCCCACAGTATTATGTAGTTCCCTATGGTTAGTATTAAAATAAGTCAAGAATGAATGGTGAATCGATCCCTCAAATGTGGTGTGGATAACTCTTAACTCCTCCGATTAAAATATATGATGCAAGATAACTTTCTTAAAAATATTAGATTTTCATGGAATATGGCGTATACTTTTTGAGGCTTCAAATCATTTCCACTGCTTGGATTTAAAATCAATTAAGAGTGAAAGAGTGAACCTACCCCTCCTTCGTTTAGAAAATAATCCATGATAGCTTTCGTAAATATTATTTGATTTTAAATCAATGTGACGTATATATTTATTGAGGTATTGACATAATTTCTACTCTTGCAGTTGAAGTCAATCGAATAAGCATGACTCACTTAACTCCACTCCCCAAAAAGTATACTATAATTTTCGGAAACAAAAATAAAATTTTGTCGAATATGGTATATAATTTTTTTGAGAATTTCCAGTCGTCTGAATTGCTTGCAGTTGAAATGGGCCAGTAATAAAGGAATCACGTTCTTCCTAATTTTATATAACGTATTTTTCTGTATATTTATTGCACACTGTTCAATTTTTATTGAACATTGTATGCACTTTGGTGGACATAGGAGGCTTACTTGTATAGTTTATGATTGAAATTAGTGAGAAGATCGCTCGCTTCGATCACTAGTTAAAAGTATTGGATTATAACAAAACATCGTGTATACTTTTTTTGTGTGGCCTTGCGATAATCTGCGATAATCTGCATCTACTAACTGTAAGAATAAATGGAGTGACATTTATCCTCTCCCAATATCCAGGAAAAAGTACGTTCAACTTGGTAGCAATATTGCACATATGTATATTTTCTTTGAGACTTCTCAAGCATACTCCCTTGATTCAGTTTAAAAAATCAATGGAAAATAAGGGTGGATTATAGGACTAGCTCAGGAGAGTAATGCTCCCGGAAGTAGGAACGGAAAACACAGTTCTGATTGGTTGCCGTTATCTATGTCTCGCCACGTTGCATTCAAATAGTAGAATTTAGACGATTGTTGTTGTTGGTCCTCGTGGAAAAAAAAAAAGTGGGCTAGCGCTATATGCTTGTAAAGAGAATCTCTTTTGGCGTGAGTTCAAACCCGGCCGGAGGAAAGTTTTTTAAACATTTTTTTTACATTTTTATAACACTTTTTAAATTAAAATAATACGAAAATAATACTCAAAAATGTGATTTACTTACTTTTGTGCAGATAAGTAGTAGTAGTAGTAATAGAAACGGGTTATAAGCCCCGCAGGGCTCGTTTTGTTGCCCTTGTACTCCATGATATAAGGCTCGTTTTGTTCCCCTTGTACTAAATGATATAGATTTTGTGACCAACTTAAAACAACTGACTAGGATAACGCGTAAAACAGCTGGATAGAGTAGCGCGCGAAAAAACGTACTTCCGGGAGTATTACTCTCCCGAGCGGGTCGTTGGATTATCCCTCCTCTCAAATTTAAAGAAGTTTTACGATGACTATCAAAAAAATTATTCGATTTTGACACTATGGCGTATATGTTTATTCAGGCTTTACCAAGGATCTTATAAAATAGAGGATCTGCCCTTACAACAAAATCTTGAATCCATACGTCACAGTTTCGCCACCCCTACTTTGACCACTCCGCCCAATAGGATCGCAATGTTTCGAGCCAACAATCATGGCGGAAACGAAAGTAGCCAATCAGATGATGGCGGAAACGAGAGTAGCTAATCAGATGTGCCGATGTTTGATTGTTTTTTGGCTTCATCGATTTAATAGGATGGAATACATATGGGCAGATCATATATTTATAACATCCTTGAGCTTTACACAATATCCACTAGTCGGAGCTGAATTGTTGAAGACGGTCAAAAACGAGAATTCACTTTACCTCTTCCTCTGATTTAAAATAAATAAATATGTTCCACTATTACTTTTGTCAAACGAAAATCATTCGATATTGATGAAATATGGCGTAAATTGGCCTATGTTTAGCAGAAGGGGTCCAGCTCTTTTCTCTAAAAAATGTTACAATTTTGGCAATTTCTGTTCACAGTCGGTTAGTTTAGGGTAGGGTTGGTTAGTTTAAGATAGTTTAGGCTAGTTTAGGTTAGGTTATGTTAGTTTAGTTTATGTTATATTAGTGTATGAGTCCGGCATAATTTTCTAAAAAAAAAATATAGAATTTCGTTTATTTCTACTAATATTACGTTAGTTTAGGTTAGTTGAGGTTAGCTTACGTTAGTTTATGTTAGGTTAGGTTAGATTTAGTTACGTTATGTTACGTCTAAGTACTTGCAACACTCATTTCTCCTCTAAATTTTGTGTTTTTACGTGCTTCCGGACCCCTTGTACTAAACATACTCCCGTAAATTTTCAGAGGATTGTCAATCATCTCTACTGCACTAATAGATGATTCTTCTTTCCTTGTTTCAGAACCTCAAATGTGATTTCTTACCTTCAGGACATTTAGGTGCAGACCTAGGTTCTAGTTACCTGTATCGCTATGTATGTAATCAACAATTGTTTTGCAGCTTATGTAAAAAAGTAATGCAAATGAAAGGTGATGATAAAAGATAACAGTTGAATGTCGGTCGTCGGTCCTCCAGTAGATGGTTCTGTAGTAATAGTTGTATAGTATTGATAAAGGCTCCATTACCTAACGGTGTTCATCATTGTAACCCAAACTCTGTGCTTTAAGTTTCGGTAATAGGAATAACAGTTTAATTGATTTTACACGTCTTATGTTGCGTTACATCCCGTAATTTTAAGGAAGAGTAATACGTAATGATGCCCATGGGTTGAAGTCATTAATTTTAACAGTCCATATTTTTCATTGCTATAGAAGAACAGCTGGGTTCGGCGGAGATAGTGGTAGTGACACCATCGTTTAGTGTGCTGTTAAGAAGAGGAAGAGGAATAAGTGAAAATTTCACACTTTACACTGCTCACACACATTTACATTTAACCACAAATATATCCATATACATCCATGAATATACTACACACTTTCTTTTCATTTATTTTTTCCCTTTCCCAAAATTTTCACCCTGATTATCGGGTAACTGGTCCTCTTTACCCCGCTGGGACTCCTTCTTGACTTTGACAATTATACATACTTGCTGTGACAATTTTATTATTTTCCTGATTCTGACATTTTCTATATCTAATTATAACCCCAGAGAATTATATTTTTACTTTCTTTTAATTATCCTAACATACAATTCAGACATAAAGACTTGAAAGTCGGCCAGAAAATGGAAATAGCGACGTCCACCATTTGTATAATGTTCATACATTACCTCAAATAATTATTTCAACTCTTACATTAGTAATTCAATTACAATGCACTTTTAGCACAGTTTGTCTACGGCTGGTGCACCTAATTTATAAAGGTGAAGAAGACAAAAAGCTCACGAAATTGAAATATCTCTAGTACGATATGGTGGAATTTTGTTGTGATATTGATGAAACAAATTTTACCAAAAATGGCGTTCAAGTTAAGTTTAGCTACACTCCAGTTTGCAATATTTAAAGTGTTGCATACAAATACAGGTTTATAATAAACAAACTTCCGCAAGCGATTGTGTGTCGATTCAATAGATTATTAAGGAGTTATGTTTCGATTACTAAATCATTTTGAGAGTTGATTCTACTAAATAACAATACACAGCAAAAAAAAAAAAAAAAAAAAAAAAAAGTGTTGAACACAAAATGACTACCACTTTAGCGTTCAGAGCATATCAGAAATACCTCGTGGATTGAGTATAGCCCGCTCCCCCCAGTGATTTTTAACGAATCATAGTGATTCTAACGATTCATACTAGTTCATAATGAATCGGAATCGCATGTTATAGATTTAAGATGTAAATCTTGTGGTAAGAAAGCTTTAGTATAAGTAGTAGTAGTAGTAGTTAGTAGCTATAGTAGTAGTAATGGTAGTAGTAGAAACGGGTTAGAAGCCCCGCAGGGGTTGGTCGGGTTCTGTTCTCGATATAAGTAGTAGTAGCAGTAGCACTAATAGTAGTAGTGACTCTTTCAGTTCCGGTGACAAAGAATTTTTTTTTTTTACCAGCTAGCCTACGCTAGCTACTACCCGAAGAGGGTTACGCCCTCTGTAGGGGAAGAGATGTTTAGTATATTCTGCTATTCAGAAAGCAATGGTTGGGCTATGGGTAGGTACAGAAAACTTTATTATTCAAACTTTCACAGTCATTATGGCCTTTAACCATAATCATGAGGAAAGGTAAATACATAAACTGCAGTGAGGGAAAACCATAACTGTAAGTGATATGATGTGGAATGATGAAATGAAGTGCGAAACTCACTACAACACATAGGTTTTGTTAGTTGAACTAATGCTGGTTATCTTTAGGGGCTGCGCTAGGCATCAATGAGGACAGAGGAGCCCTGTTAGTACACAAGGTGTCACTGTGCATGTGATGGCCATATGTGAGGTAGATGAGCGGCTGTAGTGTATGGCTCGTAGTAGACGGCGTCTGGGTGGTCTGGAGGTAGAGTGTAATGGTACAAAGTGAATAGTAATGAGAGCGGAGGGAACAAAGCGGGCTATACACAAGCCTACCTCGTTACTGACTGTGAGTATTTGAATTGTTTTTTTTTATCGTTTGGTATGAGCAACGCTTTGCGAAATATGTTTCGCATTTATGGCAAGTAACTAATAACATTCTATGGTTTCTGTAATGGGTCATAATAATATTATTGTAAACCTGTGAATCTGATAACAGTTACACAGATAGCAGTGCTTCCATCTATTTTCTTTATCTGTTATTCTTGTGTCTTAGCACGTATGAACAGAAGATGGAAAAACTGTTGTCAGACAATTCACAGGTTTCCAACAATATTATTGTGACCGATTACGGAAAATATAGAACATTATTCGTTACTTGGCATAAGTGCCAAATATATTTCGCAAAGCTTTGCTTATATTAAACTATAAATACCAATGCAAATTCTCTCAGGTAGTAACGAGTTATTTCTGATATGCTCGGAAGGCGATATGCTTGATGCTGAACCATCTGAAATCCATATGTGCCAAAGCCTACAATCGTCTCAATCTTTTACGCCGCATCACTGGTACAACTTGGGGCCTAAACACCCGAACACTTTTAACCACTTACAAAGTTTTCCTTCGTCCCGTTCTTACCTTTGGTTTTACTGCCTGGATTGCCGCTGCTCCCTCGTTTTATACTCGACTACAAATTCTTGAACGGCATGCCCTCCGACTAGCTTTCCGAATCCGCCTTCCCAGCCCTACCAACGAACTCTATGACCGCACTCCATTTCCCCACATTCTTTACCATCTCGAAACATTGCGACACCGCTACATTTCTTCTCGGTTTCAAACTCATCACCCCATGCTTCTAGCCACAATGCATCATTTCGCTTTACATCCTTCCAATATCCTTCTACGCCATACACCGCTTTCCCTCCTCTTTACCCTCTACCACTTCTCCTTACCCCCCGACAGTCCAGACCACCTATTCATCACAGACTACATCACCGCCACGGCATCACCTTGCATCATTCCATCTTATGCACAGTAGTCCTATTGTCTAACTGGGCTTCCCCTGTCTCCATCAGATCCGGAGTCGCCCCCGGATCAGAAGATAACACGCATCTGTTTAGCTAACTTTACCCGATGTTGTGACGTTTGGTGCACCTCATTTCCATTCATTCCATTCACCTTAATTTATGATTATGGTTAAAGGCCATAATGTCCACCCTTTTCCACAATATATGCTTATTTAATCAAATGAATTAATGTATCCCCACTGTATTTATGATTGTGTATAAACTGATGTTGAATAAAGTTTAATAAAAATAATAATACCCATCCACACTCTCCAAATCCTCACGATCCCATTATTCCACTTCCCGATATAAAGGGCGGTACCCTTTGGGCGGGAGCTAGTCGACCGCGACTAGCAAAAAAAAAAAAAAAAAAAAAAAGCTTGATGCTGAATTAACACACAAGTAACACGCTAAAGTGGTAGTCATTTTGTGTTGTTTCAACACCTCATTTTTTACAGTGTATTTTGAATATTAATGATAAAATCTAGATTTGACATGAGTGGTAATTTGTTAATAGAATTGAATTCAAATTAATATACATTTATTGGACGGTAATTCTTTACAACGCTGGTGTGGCTATTCCAGCATATGTGGAGATCCCATATCATTGTGATATATGTATTATCGGTACCTTATTATGAAAACGTAGCATAACATGGTGGCAATCAACAATGTACCAAGTTACCCCCTCCCACAAAATAAAGAACCAAGGATACAAATAGCACAACGATATGGAATCTCCATACATACATAATCATAATCATACTACTACTACTACTTATAGTTATGACGAAAATAGAACACAACCAACCCCTGCGGGGCTCCTAACCCGTCCCTACTACTACTACTACTACTTCTACTACTACTACTACTACTACTACTACTACTACTACTACTATTACTACTACTATTGTTATTACTTCTACTAATACTAATTACTGCTAGTGCTACTACTACTACTGCTACTACTACTACTTTTACTTACGTTGAGAACAGAACCCAATCAACCTCTGTGAGGCTCCTATCCTGTTCCTACTACTACTACTACTATTGCTACTACTACTACTACTACTTTTACTACTTATGTTGAGAACAGAACCCAACCAACCCCTGCGGAGCTTCTTACCCGTTTCTACTACTACTACTACTACTACTGCTATTACTACTTCTGCTACCTATGTTGAGAACAGAACCCAACCAACCCTGCGGTAGTGCTCTCAACGGGTCGGGTCGGGTCGGGTTGAAGACCGACCCGACCCGACCCGTGACCCGAATTGACTGACCCGAACCGTGATCCGATCTGATTGACCTGACCTGACAACCCGACCCGAGTAGCCTGACCCGACAACCCGACCCGAACTGACCCGACCCGCAACCCGACCCGTTTGAGATCACTAGAGACCGGATGTTAGGCAAAATGCCTATTCTTTATTCTTAAAGATATGATCAAAAATAACGTTTTAAAGTTTATATGGGGGTTTATACTTTCGATTTAAGCCAATTTTATTTTGCCTATTTTGCCTATTTTAACCTTTAGTGCCTAATATTGCCTATTCTATGCATTTTCTTCAAAATAAGCCTTCATTGGGAAAATATATAATTTATATAACATAAATAATACACACATATTAAGTGTTTGTAAACACAAGCACGTGGTACGTTACGATATATATACATGGTGAACTTCAAAGATGTGCACATACTTCGGGAGGTGATTAGT
The DNA here is from genome assembly GCF_964235325.1 of Thermobia domestica. Lineage (NCBI taxonomy): Eukaryota > Metazoa > Arthropoda > Insecta > Zygentoma > Lepismatidae > Thermobia > Thermobia domestica. The sequence goes on along the minus strand of NC_137462.1, from coordinate 219,523,793 downwards.
AATATCAAAAGAAGACAAAATGTTTTCTTGCATTTTGTCGAATTCCGTGTCTTGTACGACTGACAGAGTGCCAATTTGGTATTGAAAATTGAATCCTGACAATTGGAACGGAACCAAAAGATGTGCACATACTTTGAGAGGTGATTCGTGAAATGAAAAGAAGACAAAAAGTCCTCTTGGATGTTACGAATCACCTCCCAAAGTATGTGAGCACCTTTATGTCTCGTTCCAATTGTCAGGATTCGATTTTGGATTCCAAGTTGACCTCCCTGTCACTCGTACACGACGCAGAATTCGACAACATGCAACAGGACTTTTTGTCTTCTTTTGATGTCATGAATCAGCTCCCAAAGTATGTGCACATCTTTCAGGTTCACCCAGTATGTATGGAATGCATAACAAGCTTCGTTTTTATATATGCAATAAAAGAAGATATTAACGAACAAGTATGTTTCTATATTCTTTGAACATTATCTATGACTTGAATCTATTTTTTAATGGTATTGAGTATTTACCTTCATTATTTCGAGTTACATTTTAGTGCCTATTTTACTGCCTATTTTTAAATTTTTAGTGCCTATTTGCCTGCCTATTTTACAGGTTTTCAGTGCCTAAACATCCGGTCTCTAGAGATCACTATGGTCACGACACTGGGTGAACGCAAAAATGCACTCACATTGGGAAACTAGTTTTAAAAGCATCATTTTAGAAAATAAAGCATAAAGCATAATTTAAAATATATAGCACAATTCTTGGAAAATTCTCTTTAACTGAAAGTTTAACACACTGTGTTAATATTTTATAAAGCCAATATTTACAATGCAAAATCATTGATAACATAACAATGCAACAATGAAAAGCTTATTTTCATTTCTGTAAACTTTTCGGTGTAATCCTTTGATGTGGAGAAAAGAAAAAAGTAAAAGAAGAAATTTTTCCGCCAACAATGAATAGTTTGCAAGAACTTCATACTATATTGTTACAGTGACAAAGGAGGAGCAAAGGAGGGGCGGGACAAGTTCTTAGGGGGGCAAAGGAGGGGCAGATACATTTTCGGGGGGCGGCTATTTGCCATACCAAAAATGACATATTTATTACGTTTGACTTATTTTACATTACATTGTGTATTTCGTTGCTGTTTTCATGTTAGATCTATATGATTATAAATTAAACTTATTTCAAATAAAATTTGTAACTAACAAATAAGTAACGTCTGCACATGAAATATTTTTCAATGAAACTTTTGAAGCCTAAACATAAATTGAATTACTTTCGCGTATGCTACAAGTAACACATTCGTCTATATGCTACGTCTCTCTCTCTCTCTCTCTCTCTCTCTCTCTCTCTCTCTCTATATATATATATATATATATATATATATATATATATATATATATATATATAGAGAGAGAGAGAGAGAGAGAGAGAGAGAGAGAGAGAATCTCCGAGGAGCTGCTGAAAATGTAGTCCAATCCAGAAGGAGTGTAGGTACTAGGTAGAAAAATGAAACCGTAGTTTAGAAAAACATATCTCTGTATGTACAAATATAAATTTTCATATTAATAATGAAATTCTTATTGTTTCTCAAGCCTCTCAAGTGATTATGTGTGCCCAAACAGATAATTTCACGAACATCCAGATCCTTACTGTTATAACATTTTTGTTCCACCAAGGAAAGTCATCGAAGTAAATTAATTAGGAAATCAGTGAAACACCACGGGACTCTCCTCCGTTATATATAGTGGTGAAGAAGTAAGTGGCTTAGTATAAACGTAGCAATTTCTCAACAAATTATGCTTTACATCCAGGACGATTAAAAGCAATGACTTTTCCTGGAATCATGGATGCAATTTGTGACATTATTCTTGAAAATTGCAGCATTTCAGCCAGTGGTGGATATAGCCCGGGACCGGAGGGCCTAGGCCACCCCAGTTTTTGTGTGACAAAAATAATTTAAGCTATTTATATTTATTATAGTCTGAGGTCTGCACCCAGCTTTCTCAGTTTTTACCTTTTCAGCAAAATTTGTGTCAGAGATTCTGGGCATTTCTTTGGAACTCGTCGGTAGCATAATTTAGAATGGCTTGGGTATGCGCAAGTTCTCGGCATAATGGGTTCCCAAAATATATGTCAGGAGAATAAAAGGGTAACGGCATTAAGAGAAGTATTCTTCCAATTTGACCGTAATGCTGATCAATTTCGCTGACGAATAGTAACCATAGATGAAATATGGTTGTACCACTATGATCCTGAATCGGAACAACAGTCAATGGAGTAGTAGCACTCATTTCTCCATCGCCCCAAGAAGTTCAAGACACAGAAGTAGGTTGAGAAACTGTTTGGAACATTCTTCTGGTATAAGTATGAAGTGGTAGACTACCTCCTCAATGGTCAGATATTTAATCCAGAATCTCTACATTACTTACAAATCTGAAAGAAAAATTCAAAGTTCAACGCTGCAGAAAATGAAAAGAAAGGAATTCTGTTCCTTCAGGAGAATACACCTGTCCATCAAGCCCCTGCGAACATAACTGACATTGCATAATCTAGGATTTCAATGTCTAGATCATCATTCTTATTCCGCAGATTTAGCTCCGTCTAACTATTACGTGTACTTATTTCCCAAACTTAAATAACACTTGAAAGACGCCATTTTAGATCTGATAGGGGTAGTGCTACGAACAGTGGTGCGAGGAAATCTAGATTTTTTTTAACTTTTCTGCAAAAGCTGGAGCACTGTACAAGGTAGTATATTGACTCTCGGGGGAAGAGAAGAAGTAAAACTTAACCAATCCACGTGCACTCCTTCTGGGTTGGGCTACGAATTTTTCAGCAGTTCCTAGTCAATATGGTAGACGTCACGTCAGTACTTTGAAACAAAATAAGTAAAGGAGCACTAGTATAAACCAATTACTAACTAAAGATCAGCCCTCTGACAATACATTTTATTGGGAATCAATTTCATTCCATAATTTTATTATTATCATTTGCAGGAAGGTAAAACACAACTCTTTTTATCTCCTTCAAAAAATTAAGCCCTGGTAGTTGCAAACTAAGCTGTTATAAGCACATCCTCTGAATATTGGAAGCCGAGAATAATGTTTCAGAAAAAAGAAGTTTTAAATAAAACAAAATATGAAACTGAAAACTCCAAACATGGACAAATACAAACAAGTTACGTAACTGGTTTTACCTTTCTTTTGTTTCCAATCGAAGTTGATCCAATGAGAAGAAAACAAGTCGACCAAATCTACTATTGTTCGCTAGGCACAATTATTAAAAATCATAAGAAAGAAGTACAGTATAACTAAAATTTACCTCAAAAGGGGCTAAATTAGAAAACAGAAATATGCGTGCATACCCAGACTCTCAAAGAAGAAAGCTTGAGGATTAATCTGCCACAGTAAATTCATGGAAAGACTACAATTTGTCAATGAGATTGGTTATGATACTGATATATAATACTACATGAAGAATGTTTAAAGATTGTACGAGTCTGGGAGGGGCAGTCTAGGTGGCAATCAGGGGGGCAGAAGTAGCTACTAGGGGGGCGCTCGCCCCCTTGCCCCCCTCTGGCGTCACCACTGTATTGTTATGTTTACTTTTTGAACTTAAGCACTTTCTGTACTTTTTGGTGGCATCTTTTACTTTCCCTTTCTGTATATATGTACCTGTAAGGCGCAAACAAATTATAGAAAAAATTTATTCGAGCAAAGCACAAAAATGAATTAAGTAGAAAGTTCATTAAATATGAGAGAAACTAGTTGCAAAAAAATATCAATAAATAGATCAAGATATTTAGAATATTTAATGTATAATAAATATACATTATACACGATTAATGTAAAATAATCATTGAAATTAACAATAAAGCATAATTTTAAAAAAAACATAATTAAACAAGAAATAAAGCATAATGTGGGTTGCTCTAACAATTAAGTTGTATGAAGACGAGAAGAAAACGAAAGCTGATTCCTTAACGAATTTCGTTGATCTTCTTTGTGTCTACAAAAACGCATTCCTAGAAACCTACAAGCTAGGTATCATCTCTGTGATTATATCAGTTTCTAGTGCTACATGTGAAAGGTCATTCTCTTCTTTGAAAAGATTAAAGACTTGTATACGCAAGTCAATGACTCATGAAAGGTTGAAAAACTTAGTGTTACTTTATGTTGAGAAGAAAATTGCTAAATCGTTAGATCTTTAACAAGTTGTGGATATGTTTGCTTCTGCCCACACGAATAGAAAGATCCTCTTCAAGTAGAGGCATGAACTAGGGGTGTTCGGAATTCGATTTCGTATTCCGGAATTCGGAATTCGTCTAATTCTGGAATGTTCCGGAATTCCGGAATTTCGAAATTCCGGAACGTTTCGAAATTCCGGAATGTTCCGAAATTCTGGAACGTTTCGAAATTCCGGAATGTTCCGAAATTCCGGAACGTTTCGAAGTTCCGGAATGTTCCGAAATTCCGGAACGTTTCGAAGTTCCGGAATGTTCCGCAAATTCCGTAACATTCCAAAAGTTTGGAATTGTGGAATGCTCAAAAGTATGAATTTCGGAACTGTTTTCAAGACTGAAATTTTGAAGCTCACTGTTGATTCTGGAATCGTAATATTAATATTAGTTCGAAGTTTGAATATAAAAGTTCGAAACAGTCCTGAGGCAATGGTTCTCAAACATTATTACAAGGCTTTAATCCCACAAATTTACTCGCAAATACTTTCTCGTTTTCACTTTGGTATCTATGGAATATAGTAGAAACATGTCTTAAACAGTTATGCATTCTCGTATTTACAATTATTGGAATAAAGTACAGCATTTTATCTTTATCTTTTACATTTTTTTTTCAATCATTGCCATTTTGTATTTTGAAGTACCAAGGAAACAATTTACATGTTTGGCATTTTAATTCCAAAATATTTGTTTTACTATTAAGCAAACAATACAAGAGCACACGAAACATTTGTAGTCATGTCATTTGGAATTATATTAATGAACTTTTAATCTAAAGTACAAGGAGTACACATGAGTAATACATAATTGTGAAAATTTTGACAACTGAAACCCTGAAATGGTACAACTGATGCTACCTGAGACGTCATCAAATAATGCAACAAAAATGTAAATGTAAATTACTATTGAAAGAAAAAGCAAAATTTCTGTGCTACAAAATAATACTATTAGAGAACAATGATGTGGATAAAATATTATAAGAGCATGTATTAAATGTCAATTTTCATATAAATGCCCAGATGATTTTTTTTTAAAATTAGGGGAAAGTAGACTTTAGACGATATTAGACAAGGCAATTATGTATGCAAAATTAGGAGACATGCATTCAAATTATTTCCTGTAATAAAAATTAGAATTCAACTTTCCATGGTAGATTGCACATGTTCTATCTCCGAACAAGGTGAAATACGTGCAATTTACTATGGAAAGTTGAATGTTAATTATTATTACACGAAATAATTTGAACGCATGACTCTTAGCATGCAAGATTGCATAGAAAATTGCATCGCATAAAATGTGCTTTAGGGACTTTTAGCTTAACAAACTTCTTTTATCTCATTGATCTTTTTTATCTTATTTATTTGAGAAATCAGGAGAAAGAAAGTTTTCGCCAACTTTTCTACTTAAGGAAAGTAAGACATCAATTTTTGTAAAGATCAATTTACGCGAAGTACGAATAGTTTTTGATACAAATTAATTATTTCGTAAGAAATATGAACATTAGGCTAATACTTTTAGTGTGAATATTAACATTTACGAAATGATTTCTTTCATTTTTAACTTTTACCATCGCTACTCACAATTTCGGGTATACTAATTGAACATTTACCTTTCTTGTTGTTAGTTAGTCATTGGTACAGACCCTTTCATCTGAATGCATAACTACCCTTCATATTGCAGCTTTGTATGTACATATTCTGTTGGCTTGTATCAATGTAATTGTTTAAAGAAAGTAACATGCTTTTACATCAGAATTTCACAACATTGATAATATATTGGTGATTAATACAATTTCTCAACAAACCAATTTTAAATCTTTTTCACTCACACAATTCATTTATCACCTTGCATAAAATTTTGATTAGTAGAGTTAGAACTAATCTTCATACGTAGGTTCCAATGCTTAGTATTTAACTGATAGACACCTTTATTTAGTTAGTTATTCAAATAAGTGTCGCAGGACAACAAAAGAGTAGCGCGTACATGTGAATAATTATAAGATATTATGTAAAGTTTGCACCTCTATTCGATTTACTCTCGTTGTACATTTTGACAAGTTATGCAAATAATGCTTGATAAAGCTTTCATTTAATAAAACAGCAGTAGCATCATGATTATAGAAGTTACAAAAAACATTAAACAGTAATCCCTTGTTCTAAGAAATTTTTTGCTGTTTGCAGCATGCAGTATACTAAATACAATACAAGCGATACATTAATAATTTTAGCTTTGCGTGATTTGAACCTGAAATATGAAATACTGATTCTAGTTTTCCAAAAAGTTCATGTAACATCAATAATGCATATTTTTACATAATACGGACAGCAGCATAATAATTGTACATTTTTATTTCAGACTATCCTATCCCTTTAATTACTGAAAATCGTATTTTCTTTTAAATGATTCTCTGCCCCTCCTTCAGGTAGTTATACTTAACAATGGCCATACATCAAAAGATATGCAGTTCAATTTCTTGTTAGGGTTGCCTCGTATAAATGGAAAAGGTAGTCGGTATTCATTTTAAAAAAGAATATAGAAAGTGGTTTATAAAAAAGGTGTTTCTCGGAAGATAAACCAAACTAAAGGGAAGAACTAGCTCGAATTTCTATGTTCCGATTTCTGCAACAAAATCACGGAATTTACACTGAATCACTTATGATTGAGACTTTATGGATAACCAGACAAAGTTTCAAATCTTATGCACAATCGTTCACAGTGAACGGATCTAGAGAATGAAACAAACCAGTTGCCGTGGACCAAAACTCCTTCCTTCAGCACAGCGGAATCAATATCCAGTTTCAAAGCTAAGCTTTGCGCACACCTCTCAGTTCGGGGTAACAGCAAAAATTATTTTTTCAATAAGAAGTTCCGGAATGTTTCGAAATTCTGGAATGTTCCGAAATTCCGGAATGTTTCGAAATTCCGGAATATTCCGAAATTCCGGAATGTTTCGAAATTCCGGAATGTTCCGAAATTCCGGAATTCCGGAACGTCTTGAAACTGTGTTCCGATTCCGGAATTGGAATTTCCGTTCCGAAAAATTCCGGAATTCCGGAATTAGGAACAGCCCTAGCATGAACCTATATGTTATTTTCTTTAACTGTAAAAGTGTATTTGCTTCCACTTAAGTCAACCAGCTACACATATTTTAAACGCCGTGATTAAATAACTATTTACTTATATAAGAAATCAATTGCATTAATGAATCCTAGTTGTTTGAGGTACTAAATTCTTATATTTTCACTGTTTTCTAAAGAGTAAAATCATGAACAATAAAGATGGAAACATTCACCTTGAATACACACACACACACACACACACACACACACATATATATATATATATATATATATATATATATATATATATATATATATATATATATATATATATATATATATATATATATATATATATATATATATATATTGGAGATGTCCCCCTCAAAATCCTCTTGGGTCCTTCATTGGCCCCCCCTGAAAAAAACTCTAGCTACGCTACTGGACACCATGCACCAGAGATGAATTATCTACCACTGAGCCACCGCGGACCTGCTTGGGCTTGGTCGTCCATATCCAATCTCTCTTTTGGCGTTGCTTAAACAACTTCTAGTTTTGTTCTAAATCCAGACTCCATATTGGCGTAGATATTAATATTACAGTCGATTGGTAAAATCAATCTTCCACATTTAAAAATTAAAGTACACACAAGTAGAAAAATAAGCATTTATCATAAAAACACTAGCTGCAAGTGTTCAAAATAGATTTATGGTTTCTATAAAATCAATTGAAAATTGCTATTTTTAATTAGGCAGCAGCTAGTGAAAAACAGCAGCTTTCGACTCCAGCCGAGTTTAAACTCAACCTACTCAGTTGACCAAAGTGAACTGACCCGACTGACCCGACCCGATAACCCGACAACCCGACCCGATAACCCGACCCGAGCTGACCCGATTGACCCGACCCGAATAACCCGACCCGACAACCCGACCCGAGCTGACCCGATTGACCCGACCCGACAACCCGACCCGAGTTGACCCGACCCGAATAACCCGACCCGACAACCCGACCCGATTAGTCTGACCCGACAACCCGACCCGAGCTGACCCGACCCGATCCGACCCGACCCGTTTGAGAGCACTACTCTGCGGGGCTTCTAACCCGTTCCTACTACTACTACTACTACTACTTATACTAAAGCAAACTTACCCTATACTAAGCATTATGCATTATAATGCTTACCTCACATTGTATGTGGGTATAGTTTACCGACCTCCACAAGGCTATACTCACTGATTTCGCACCCGTCACAAACTGGAATACGCATAAGAATCCCGCGTGAAATTTTCGATCTGAATTTACCACGCTTACTCGTCACACTAAATAGTTCTCGAATGCTCTTTCCTACTTAACACACTTCGGGTTAATACACTGATAAGCTCGATCAGTGGCCATATATACATATAACAAGGCCACTCCAGGCACTGAATGCAATTATAATTTAAAAATCATCTTAATGAAATAAAGATCTCATACTTCACAACACGTACTACCATTTAATATTTAAAAATTCAACGAAAAATAATCAATGCATTATAATTTTCTGCATGAAGCAATGTGAACTACTTACCAGTTTAAGTGTTCCGCCACACTCCAGAAATAAAATTTCCGCTACACGCGCGAGCATGCACTCACTATAATGTAAACAATCAACATGGCATCCAAAATTTATTACGCTGTCAAAATTTATTATGCAAGACCTCTTGTAAATTTAAATTAAATTTAAAGCTACTTATAGATAATCTGCAATCTTCGTTAGACCTACCAGCCATATTAAATCGACAACTTCTCTACACAAAAATAAAGCAGAAAGTGCACTTCTACCTACTCGGGAAGTACTACACCAGCGTCCTAATATATAATTAAAATTACAATTAAAGCAGATATATTCTAAATGAATATGAATTAAGAGCTCTCTTTTAATCTGCTATTTCAAACATATTAAAATTTAATATTTGAAAACTACTTTATGGAAAATATTGTAGTGTACTGAATACATGTAGGGCTGTCGAGAGACCTCTTCGAGAAGTATTGAAAATACATTCTCTAACACAAGACAAATTCAATTATAATGAAAGATTAACTTACGTGAAAAGTTTGTCAGCGAAAATTCCCATTTCCCGAAGATTCAGTAATCTGTCTCTTTCACGTCTTGCTTCGTTCTGTCCTTTGCTACCGTTCTCCCCAAGTATTTACACAGTTCTAAACAATTTCGCTGACATACAATTTAAAAACAAACTAGCACGTCATACATCCTATATGGAGTATTTTGAGGTTGTTTACAATTTACTTCTGCTTTCAGTTAAAAGTAATTAAATATGTTTCAACGTTAAAAAGATCCTAAGTGGTTATTTAAATATCCAAATTTCCGTTTTTTTCCTTTATTTTGAAAATACAGAATGTAAAGTGTCATTTAACATGTAGGTGTAAATTTCGGTAAGTACATTCTTAATTAAAATAAGAAAATATGTGTTTCAGTGTTTCTAAAAATCGCACTTCTAAAGATGGAAAGTAGATTATTTCTACAATATCCGAATTTCCTTTTCTGTATTCAGAAATGACTAACCTAAGCATGCTCATGTTAGAGGTGTGATATTCGGTATATAAACTCTTAATTAAAAGTAAGAGAATACTTTTCGGAAAATCCTCTCTAAAGTAGAAAAGGGAAAAATTTATAAAAATATTCCAATTTCTCTTTCTTATTTCCGAAAGTGCTCAATATTTTGATTTGCTTAAGTTGGAGGTGTCCTCTTCGGTACACAATATATTTGTTAAAAATCTGTTTCAGCATTTTAAAATAACATATTTGAAGAGAAAAAGGAGTACAATTTTTACAATATTCAAATTTCAAATTTATACTGTTGATTAAAATGTATGTATATATATATATATGTATATATATATATATATATATATATATATATATATATATATATATATATATATATATATATATATATAAAACTCACGGGGTGGAGGCGATTGCCCATCTGCCCTCCTCTAGAAATGATGCCACTATTTGTGCCTTTGTGCCAAATACTAAAAAATTAATTTCTAGTATGAACATCTTTCTATTCAAGAGTAATCATTAGACTATGCTGTATTGGGGTTTAGAGTCCCTTTCAAGGTTATATAAGACCTTCACTTATTGTTTAACGCGGAATCAGAACCACATGTGCTTCCGCAGGGAATCGAGCATGGACTTTCCACGCCAGTGTAAACGTTAGACAAGACGAGAAGGAGTTGTGATTTTGTTTTGATAAATATGTTCTAAGATACTATATTACATAGCTGTTGTATATGTTCATACATTTCTTACATTCAAAGATGATTGCTTTTTGACAGTAAAGGGCAGATTCCTTATTTATAGAAAAAGCTTGCTTAGCTAGAATCGAATCCATGCTGAAAATAATCATTAGCACGCGAATCCATCCCTTTATCCACTAGACCAAGTGCACATAACTATTAGCTTTTTCCGTTTGTTTCTGTTGACGATGTACTTTCCATAGACTTTAATCACGTAATATGCCAGATTTTACTTTTATCTTCTTTGTTTGTCATATTTTATGATTATTTTCGTCATGTCATCTGAATATTTACTTGGAGGCAAAGTCCAGTTGGTGTTTTTGCATTAGAGAACAGGCACATTGGTCTGTAACAGAATGGAGAGAAAATAGATTTCTCTTGTAAGAAGATCCGAGGGACGCAAGGATCTAGGTTCAATATTTTTGAACTTAGTCTCCTGAAGGCAGTCCCACTTTTTCTGATCAGAAGTGTATGAGTCAGTGACCCGAAGATGAGCAACAGTGTCATTATCTTCGAAGATGGACGAGGGTAGCCGAACCAACAGGATAAGAGGAGTTACAAAACATCTTTCCTGGTCCATTACTGTCCATTACGCATCATTTAGCACTATATCCTTCACCATTTAGGTATTACTATCCACAAGGCCGGCCTTAAGCCGATTGGACCGATTGATCGGGCACTGTGCTAGTGCCATCTACTCTACTCTCCAGTGCCGTTTTAACTGTATATTAGGCCCCAGAGCAAACAAGTGTGTTGTTGTTCCTATGATTAAATTTTGCTCCTAATACGTGTAATTAATACATGCCATTCTGCTCTCGGGGCCCCCGGCCAAGTGGCTATGGTACCGTTAAAATGGCTCTGCTACTCTCAGTTGTCAAATACACACAACATATTCAATACCTGTACATCCATGGACTCCACAAGGGAGGGTATGGCCTCTCCCTAACAAGTAAATGAAAAGTTTGTATTATGTTTCCAGGCATAAGCAAATATTTTCTGAATTTAATGTTGGAATAGTTTCTTTATTTTTTTTACGTTTACAACTTCTATTGTAAAAATAGATATTATGTCCAGCGAGTATTCTGCACACTCCAACACCCATAACACTCCCCAAAAATTTCCTTACACACACTCTTGGGTGTAAAAATTGTGTTTTCTTTGAGTATGTGTAAAAATGTATATCATTAATCTTGGTGCACACCCTCTTTTATTTTGAATACCCCACTTAGTTCTTACCCCCAGTTCCTGCCGTTCTTACTGATTACGTCATGTGATACTACCGTGAATACCGAGATGGTATCAAGTAAATCAGCCTCAGTGCGACTTCTTTGCATATCCTTTCTATTATTATAGCTATATTAAAACTACAAAAACAGAGGACAAACTTTCACCTCTCCTGCGAAGAATCCCGTGGATGTATTTTTTTAAATCAAGTCAGGAAAACCAAATGTATACTAGTGCGTACTGAATAGGTTACTGCTTATGAAGGTTTGTCTTCTAACTTGAATAATTTCATGGAAAATATGTCATCCATCTTCCATCAGTTCCTTACGGTTTGTGATCGTATCACCATTATTCATTTTGTCTGCAGTCGATAACGATTTCACGCTGATTATACTTTTTATAAGTTGTTGATGTTCTTACTAGCGTACATTAGGTTTTCCTGTCTTGAATTCTTTCCAAAAAGATACAGCTGTTAAGAAATCTTAGAACCAACGAATTCATATCGATGTGCATTTCATTATGTCTTACAAATATACACTTACAAATATAATACATAGATTTTACCATTGTATTTTTTGTAAAATTCTAGCCCAATTTGATATATTACATGACGCCCTTCCCATTTAAAAATAAGTCGAGCGAGATACAAGATGGCGGCCATGATAAGCATACCTCAAATAGATGTCTACTTTCTCCTGGCGCGGCGTCGGTTAATGTGTTTTTGTTTCTCATTCCTTTACCCGTTTTAAGAATGAAGTGAAATTTTCAAACTTGAAACACATTGTTATGGCTTATTCTGATCAATCACGTTTTTGGCCACTGCGGCAGTTTTTATGGACGGAAGCACTTCAAATTATGCTTAGGCTCGTTAGTTGATATTCCACACTTCTCTGTCAAGTTTGGTCAAGAAACTAGATTTAGACATTGATAGGTTTACTTGTAAAAGAAGTAAACTATGAACTACTGGTACAGAACCTTCTTTAAAAATTGCGAGGCACAAGGGTGAAATAAGTATTTTAAAACTCATTCACTGTCTGCATTTCCATTGAGTTATTTCTCTGAAAAATTATCTGCTATAAGCAATGAACAGAGTGAGCGTTTTCACCAGAATATTTTGCAGATGGGAAAACGTTATCAAGGGAAATGATATCCGTCCATGATGAGAGATTACTGTTAGTTCCCCCTGAAAGAGGACTCCACAACATAGAAACGGGAAAATGTTTCGAAACTGTCTTTGCCGTTAATCATTTGTCTTAATCAAGCTTATAAATAAACATGCAAGGTGTTCCGGGAATAAACTGGCAAACTTATTATATGTGCTCAGGATCTCAATACAAGAAAAATGGTTTTCTGCGACTTTGGTCGGAAACGCTTAATTACGGAGAGAGATCTAATTAAAAGTAATTACTGGAATGTATCATTCCTCTTACCCTTTTATTATCCCTATCTCCGTAATTAAGCGTTTTCGATCAAAGTTGCAGATTTTTTTGTATTGATGTTGTAAATACATATGCGCTATTTGCCAGTTTTCCCGGAACAGCCTGTACATGAATACGCAATAACGATATACATATAAGTCTGTAAATGGTGTGTTTGCAATGTTTAGTATCACATACATGTATTTCTTTCATTAAAACTTAGAATTTATCTTCATAAGCACCTTTTATTTTATATTTCAAATTACATTTACTCCTGTCAGCAGTTAATCATCATCATTATCATAGCAGAAAATCTGAGGCTGATACGAAAAAACTGACTGCATTTTCGTTTTCAGGACGTTTCATTTAGTAAGGATTACATTGTTTTATCTCTGCACATTTTTGAAAGTTGAAATTTGTAGATATGTGTTATCAGTGCTACAAAGTTTATTGCTGAAGCTATATGTAAAAATAAATAAGTAAATAAATATATAAATAAATTTAATCCGTGCTTGTTTTTACTTATCTTATCGATAATTTTAAATTAAGGTGCGATAGATTTCGCCTTCATTTCTTGCTTCTTCACTAACCTTACCATCCAACAAAAACAATGGAAAGAGGGCGCTAGTGTAACCTACGTGTAGTGATGAAAATTTTCCGATTCATAAAAACATAATCCACTTATTCCTACATCGTTGTTTAGCCGTTTCTTCTATATTTTTCCGGAAAATTTTCCGTTCTAAACAAATATCAGTGCTCAAGTAACAATTCCTCAGTAATCAAAATATCGATTTAATTCATGTATAGAAATATTAAAAAGCAAAAGATCGTTTAAAAAGTCTGAAAATTTTAATGGCTCAGACAATTTTCAGTACTATGTAGGAACAAGTGAAACAATTGTTTATGAGTCGAAAAATTGTGTCCTGCAGGGAAAAATTGAAAAACTTTTTACGAGTCGGAAAACTTTCATCATTTTGAGGCAAAAAGTAAAAGAATTGTTTGTGAATTGGAAAGTTTTATTGCTCTGTAGAAACAAGTGAAAGGAATTTTCATAGATCAGAAAATTTTCAATGCGATGTAGAAACAAGAGGAAAAACTTTTCATAAGCCGGAAAATTTTGGATATTATGTTATAGTGATGTTATGTCGAAACTTTTCCCACTATATTTAACTGCACGTTGAGCTATAAAATTGAATTCCTGTAGAGGAAAATTAGACAGCAACAAATTATAATTTTCCAATTAGCTTTCGGGAACCAGAAAATTTTCTAATATTTCAAGTTGGAAAGTAAAAATTTACATAGTCTCTCTCTCTCTCTTTCTCTCTCTCTCTCTCTGGGTGTAAAGCGCAGGGAACATACATCGAGTTCGTAGAGAACAAATATCCTATTCCAATATTTAAAATGTAACAAGAAATCGAAAAGAAACTTTTGTGAATTTATCAATTATTTCAAAAACAGAAAATTCCACCATTTCTTTATATATAGGGGTGCCTATGTAATGAAATAACTACATAAAAAGTTCCTTATGAAGATTATTTTTGTAACAGAAAATAAAAAGAAATGCTTTGATTTTATTATGTTTAACACTCGTAAATCATAATTTCAATATTGGAATTTTCTATAATCAACATCTTAGGGCAGATATTTGTATTGTAAAACTGTATAAAATGTATTAGAAATAATGACGATTCGATAGAACAAGTATATATATAAAGAAATATGTTTTTTTTTTATTTTGTAAATTAAAATGAAATTACTTTTTGCATTTAGAACGCAGCGCTAATAGTGCACGTTTTTACGTTTCTTTTATTATTTTATTGGAAGAACAACAACACAAATCAACTTCCTTATTAGTTATATTTCACTTTCTCTTCTGAATGAATATATGAATAAATAAATGTTTATTTCTTTAAAAAAAAATGGTCAGTATTTGTTTTCATGAGTTACTGAAACTCGAATTTTGGGTAGTCAAAAATTTACAGTAGGCACTTTATATTATCTATACTTATTTATAAATGTTGCAGTATGTAAATCTGGAAAAGTACACTGAGAAAAAAATTGTAGGTGGCGTACTTAAAAAGATAGGTTACATGCGTAATTCTTGTAGTTTTTGGACTTAACGTACAGCAGACGTACAGAAAACGCATGTTTTATAATACTTTCTGATAAGTGTTCCATCTATACGTACTTTTCGTATGAAACAATGTAGGCGGCCAGGATCTCACATACAAATGGACGTATATAACATATAACTGACGAAAGTAACATAAGTATATGCATGTGATATAACGGAAACTGTTAGAGTCAGACATTTTGCGACGGCATGATGTAATTTCTAAGGGCAGTGCCTTACGGATAACAGTATGCTTCGTACTGATTTCTATAGTAAGCAATAAAATACCGTATATTTGTACAATATACCGCTGTCCGGAGAACGGATTTTTCTCTGTGTAGCTATGGGAAAACTTTGTCTTAGGCGTGTTAAACTCATTATCATCATAGGTATTCTGCCCTTATTGGCAGGTCACTTGCAGCAGCTGAGAAGCTTCCATGCTTCACGGTCCTCCGCTAAAATCTTTGTTTTCATGTATGATCTGTCTGTTTTTATATCATCCATTAATTGTAGTCTCTTTCGCCTCCTCCCTCTCTTTCCTGCCACCATACCCTCTAGGACGTCCCTCATGATACAATTTCTTCTTAGGCAATATCCCAACCAGTTTCTCTTCCTCTTCTTAACAATATCTAAAAGTGTTCTTTTCTCACCCACCATTACTAACACCCACTCATTCATTTTCCGCTCGACCCAACTAATTCTTTCCATCCTTCTCCACACCCACATTTCGAAGGTTTCCAGTCGTTTTTAATCACTTTTATGGGGCGTTTACACTTGGTCGATTTAGTCGCACGGCTAAATCGACTCGCTGCACTTCCGACTAAATCGAAGCAACTAGGCCGAATCAGATCGATGGATGTGTTCAATTGTTTCAACCGAAATTGAATGCTGCTTGTCGAGTCGCTCTCCTCTGGTCGAGTCGAAATCGACTGGCAATTTTTAAAATGTCCAAGCAAAAAGTAATTGGCACAATTTGCGGTGTTATAGCAGAAGAATTAAGGGACGAAATTAAATAGCAGTGGCAAGAAAAAAGAAAAGAAAATGGTGTTGGATAAGGGAATTTATATTAAGAAAACAGTATTTAGAAGCATAGTATACGTGTACTTTGATGAAAGAATTTTCAGTAGAGAATTTTTGTGTAGGTTTAAGCACTTGTCATGGTTCCACAGTAATAACTCTAAACTTGTAAACATAAATATACTTTCCTGTATTATAGAGAAAGACTCCGCTGGTGAAATTAATATATTACACAGTCGTCTTTCATATGGAGTCACTCATCATAACCGCAGTATACCACTTGTCAACATAAAATACTGCTTACCTTCATTTTGCAAAAATGTTCCACCAGTGGAAATCAATATCGTATTAATGTACTTTCATCTATAGCCAACTCTTTTCTACCATAAAATTGCCATTTTTTATGACGGTCTATTATAAACTTGCACTCATTAAATAATGAAAAAATGATATGATTTTTAATTAACATTATCTCGTAAAATTGACAAGTTCTTTAGTAGGATAGTCATTAGTAAGTGGAAACCGTGAAGTCCCAGTTTAGGCACACATACTTAGAATCATAATGTAACCATTATCTATATTATCTAAGTATCCACTATAATGAGGAAGGCTATGTTACATAGCCGAAACTATAACACAAACATATAATTTTAAAATATATATACTGTTTTGGTCAGTTGGAGTCTTATTAGTAATGTATCCATGTCTTTCAACGGCAGTTTTACTCTTGCAGAAGGGCGGACTTGCATTACTGGATGCAGATTTACTTTAACCCTTTCACTGTGGAAGGCGACGGAAAAAAAATTCCCTAACCTGCGAATGTCGATTATAGTCGACGTGTTAAAATTTGTCTGTATCTTGGGTTTGTCGATTGTAGTCGCCAAAGGTTTTCTGTGTGATTTCTATTGTTTATAGAAAACAATAGAACACAAACAAAAATGAACGGTACAACTTTGGCGACTACTCTCGACAAAGCCAAGATACTGACAAACAAATTTTAACACATCGACTATAGTCGACATTCGCATGTTAAGGAAATTTGGTTCTGTCGACAAAAGTCGAATTCCTCTGTGAAAGGGTTAAAAAGGCTTAGCTGTTATCGGTCCAAGTATAGATAAGTGCCATAAAAGCTAACAGTAAATAGCTACAAAAAGCACTAACCAACTTGTGTTAAGTAGCTACTAAAAGCGATAATTTAGATTTAGGATTTAGATTTCTGGGCTTTCGGCATCAAAGGGCATGTTAGCCCGTCACGTTTTTGAGGGATGACGTCCCTCGGCGAGCACACTAAAAGAGTAGAAAGAAAGAATTGAGGAAGGAAGGAAGAGGCCTAGGATCTATGTTAGGTACCACTACGGCGTTTGCCTAATGTGAATAAGGAAACCTTATTCAGGATAGTTCGCATTAAAAAGCTTTTTATAGTTTTTCGATCGAGTGCCTCCACCGGGAATCGAACCTGGGACCGCTCACATTGAAGGTAAAGCAAGAATGGTATTTAAAGCGCAGAGACTAGGAGCAGCAAAACCTTTGCTTAGCACAAAATAATAGATTATTTTTACCAGGTCAAATCATAACACTTACCACGTTACTAACGGGTGCAGGTTTTGTTTTGGTGCATTCTATTTTGGAAGATTTACAGAGACAAAATTCAATACTTTGCATGAAAAAAAAATGTTTATAAGGAGAAAATTTCTGCAGGCAACAGAATTAAATACAAAGTAATACACCTATATTTTAGGTTTACAAGTGTAAGGTTACTAGTGTAAAATAAATACAAGTGCTTTACGATGGATAAAATAAGTGAGTGCGTATGAAAGATGGCCCTATTAGATGCTATTTTCCACCTTGTGGCATATTTCTATACAGTGTACATGACCTTTATTTTATGTTTACAAGTGCAGCCTTACTAGTATGAAACCATAACAAGTGCTATTGAAACTCGTATCATTGCCAAAATCAACTTTTTTCCACTATCTTCGATTGCGCGCACACCTACCATCACTGGCGCTCCTGGTCTCTTCGGACTTCCCCCTCCCGCGCTACTACAAGGACCCACTAGCTTCGTCCTATCTATCTATCTAACTAACTAACTCTATGGACTATGGAACCCAGAGGTTCAATGCCGCGTTCACAAAAGCTCTCCACTGACTTCTATCCTTAGCTAACTGCATCCAGTTTCTACTTTGTATTCCAATCTCTGCGAGATCCATCTAAATATTGTCCTCCCATCTGCGCCTAGGTCTTCCTAATGGTCGTTTTCCGATTGGTCTTCCTGTCAAGACTTTGAAAGCGTTTCTACTTTTTTCCATTCTAGCTACATGACCCGCCCACCTAAGCCTCCTAGACTTGACGACCGTAACAATGTTGGGTAAAAAATATAAATTATGTAGTTCCTCGTTATGAAGTTTCCGCCATTACCCATTCCCGTTCCTCTTGGGTCCGAATATTCGTCTCAGGAGCTTGTTCTCAAACACTTTCAGTCTATGTTCCCTCAGAGTAAGTGACTCCGTTAAATTGTATTTTTCTTTGAATGGCCACCTAGCAAAGGTTGGTTTGCGTTTCTTAACTGTAGGTTTTATTCTACGCACCCGGAAGCCGTATTTATACGCAAACCGTAAAAGAATTGTAATTTTTCAGCAATTACTTCTTGTGGTCCCTTTAGATTTTATCTATGCCAAGTGAGGTATTTTCATGGTGCCCAGTGGAAACTTTTTAGGTTGGGGAAAGTAGTCGAATTCTGCGCGGTGGATAATTCTGCGCACACGTGTTTCTTCAACTTGGAGATTCTTTACGACACATTGGTTGATGCTACCATGAAGTGACCGTTACTAGTAACTAACATTAAAGGAGGGAAGCCATTATGTCAAATGTTTAGACTGTAAGTGGCAGTTGAATTCTTTCGTCCCTGTTGATGTTAAATTCTCTTCAAAAAAATTAAGAGGTACGTTCTGTTTTATATATTTCTAGATCGTTACTTTTATGTTCCATTTATATTGTACAATGGACATTATAATCACGGCAATTCGTAGTTCTAATCAATTGTTAATATGTCATAGTTTTGTGTTTTTTGTTAAATGGCGGAGTGGGGTTATTCTGCGCAAAATCGATGGGATATTCTGCGCAGTGTGTAGAATTGCACCCCAAGAAGTTTTATGTTAATAACAAGTGTACGTAATAGATCTGCAAAATATCGTCACTCTCTGATTAAAGATGCCGGGAAGAATAGAAAGAGCAACTGCGAGAGATAGTTATGCAGAGGAACAACTAAGAGAAGCTATCGGTGCTGTTAAAAGTGAGTGTGCGATTCGAGAAATTGGAAGATTGTACGGAATAGCAGAATTTACTATTAGTCTACGGATGAAAACTGGAAATATAGAACATGCTACTCTCGGAAATGTTCTCGCGAGAACAAAATAAGAATTGGTGGACTATGTGATAAGCGTTGCAAATTTTATTTTTTGGTATCACACGTACAGACCATCGGCGTTTGGCATACGAATTTGCTGAAGCAAGTCGAAAAGCCCATAATTTTGATGGAACTACCAAACTTGCTGGAAAGAACTGGTTGAGACTATTTCTTTAAAGAAATCCAAGAATAAGCCTAAAGAAACCTGAGGGAGTAAGTTTGAATAGGATAAATTGATTCAATGAAGAAGCGGTGACACTATTCTTCAATAACTTGGAAACAGTAATGAAAAAGCACCATTTTCCCTTAAGTACAATTTTCAACGTAGACGAAAGATGTATTTCGAACGTACAACAACTTGTGAGAATTTTAGCACCTAAAGGTCAGAAACAGGTAGGAACTGCTATGTTGTCCGAGCGTGGAAAGACAGTCACTGTTGTGTGTGCTTGTAGTGCATTTGGAATCTTCGTCCCTCCTATGTTTATATTCCCATGGCGTCGCATGTACGATCTCGACAATATTTTCGATGAAGCATACGTCAAAGTTATAACTATGGAAAAGCCAGGTCTGTGGAAATAATACCATTAAACCCTGACAAATTTTCAGAATCAGACTGTCACAATGTCACTATGGAGGCACCTAACATAGTCATTACTTCTGGAGATGATGAGGACAGGTTGGTACAAAACGTCGAGGACACTAGTAGTGATTGTGGAACTCATACTTCAACAGAACATAGTTTTTGGTGTCACATCTCAGAATGATATTGTTCTCCCTTATCATCGCATGCTTATGTTTTCAATACACTCAAAAATATATAATATATTTTTTTAAATATAAAACAAGTAGAGAATAAAGTATATAGTAAAACTTGTAGCCCACCTTGTCGTTCTTTTTCTGAACCCATTCCATCTATATATCTAAGTATATGTTATGAAAACGTTACCTTGCTTTAAACATACATATTTGCTTCGCTCAGAATTACCCCATATTACTCTGCGCAAATGTATAGTTCAGGTTTTTTTTGCCTATTATCGAGTACTGGTGTGAGCTTTTGTTCAAACTTTGTCTTTACCTTGTCTACTATACATTTGATCGAACTGAATGGCTGTGCAAAGCTATGTCGTGATACTTACAAAAACAGCGGAGAAATAACGATTTTTCCTTAAGTGCGCAGAATTCGACCACTTTCCCCTTATAATAAGAAGGATATTAGTGAAAGATTTATATTTTTCAACAATTCTTTCTTGTGGTGCGGCAAAAGTAGACCTGCACGTTCTGTACTTTCTAATAATTATAAAAGTAATTTAATGTAAAATAAGCACAACCGCATGCGGGACACTTTTCCTTTCCCCTGAAAATGTTTTGGAATCAGGTGTTTACACTAGGCAATCTAGTCGTATTCGCTAGGCAATCTGATCGAATCAACCACAGAAAATAGAACGCATTTCAATTCATTTGCTAGTCGATTAGTCGCTTTCGATCAACAAGCGATTAAGTTGAAGTCCCGTTTACACGGTCGATTAAGTTGAAAGTGAAGTCAATTCAACTGAATCGAACGCAAATCGACTAAGTGGAAACGCCCCATTACGTAATGTCCACGTTTCCGCCCTATACAGTACAACACTCCACACGTGTTAAACTGACGAAATATAATTTTGTGAGACCAAAGTTGGATTCTGAGGGAAGAACGCATTGAATTATTTGAAATAAAGAAATAAAGAATCATTATATTTTCACTTCATGAAACTTTTTAAGACAATATTTATTACCAATAAATTTTACGGCTAAACAATGATGTAGGAATAAGCGGAGTATGTTTTCATGAATCGGAAAGTTTTCATCACTTTTAATAAATTTAAATTTTAAATAATAGAATGAGATATTTGTACTCTACGAACTCGATGTGTGTTCTCTGCACTTTACTTCACACACATTCACGTCCCTTTCAGCAGCGAGGCTTTATGAGACGGGACCAACTGATTAACGTGGAATCCGAACTATATGAGCTCCCGCCGGGAATCGAAACCAGGTCTCCCATGCCAAAGGCACGTATGCTAACCGCTTAGCAACGAAGGAATTCGCAGAGGGAGAGAGAGAAACACTATGTAAAATTTTACTTCCCAACTTGAAATATTAGAAATTTTTCCGGTTCCCGAAAGCTAATTGGAAAATTGTAATTTGTTACTGACTAATTTTCCTCTACATAAATTCAATTTTGTAGCTCAATGTGCAGTTAAATATAGTGGAAAATTTTCCACCTAACATCACTGTACATAATATCCAAAATTGTCCGGCTTATGAAAACTTTTTCCCACTTGTTTCTACATTGTAATGAAAATTTTCCGACCTATGAAAATTCCTTTCACTTGTTTCTACAGATCAATAAAACTTTCCGATTCACAAAAAGTTTTTTTTTTTTTTTTACTGTTTACTTCAAAATGATAATAATTTTCCGATTCATAAAAAGTTCTTCAATTTTTCCATAGAAGACAGAAAATATTTCCACTCATGAAAAATTGTTTCACTTGTTCCTACATAATAAACATACTCCATGGTTCTGGATAATCATAATAACATTTAAAACACAGTTCTGACCAGAACAAAAAGGAAGGATTCCTATCATGCAAGGTTTTCCAAAAATACATAAGAAAGAAATTAAAGCTAGGACCAGAAATGGACTGCAAAGGTAACTATTTTGAGCCACTAGAAGAAAAATTAAGAGAGATAATGGAAGAAATCAGAGAACAGCAAGAGACGTACAGAATTAAGAACACGGAAGAATTGAAGAAGAAGCTTGATCAGATTAAGTGGAATTAGGAGGACTCGTTAATGTTTAGTGTAGATGTTAAAGCCATATTCACAAGTATAAGAAGAGATTATGTTATAAGGGCGAAAGAAGAAGAAATGGAAGCGAAAGTTATAGGTCAATGGAAAAAGGAAAAAGTTATAAGAGCGCTTAAGACGTTATGGGAAAATAGCTACTGTATAATTGGAGAAAGACTAGTAAGGATAAAAGAAGGTCTAAGCATTGGATCAAAGCTGAGTCCAGTTTTAGCGGAAATAGTGATGAACAAGTGGGAGAAAAAGTGACAAAAGAAGCAAAGGGAAAGTTAATCTTCTTTAGCAGGTATGTAGATGATTGTTTAGGCATATGGACAGGGAGTAGAGATCAACTGGAGAAAAATGTTGAAATCATAGAAGACGAAGAAAAAAGGTATAAGGTTAGAATTAAAAGTAGAAGAAAACAAATCTATAAATTTTATGACATGAAGATAGAGAAGCAAGGTGAGAAAATAATTACCACTTAGTATCAAAAAACGTGTTGGGCAGGTATTTATTGTCACTGGAGAAGTGATGTAGACAAATCAACTAAGAAGAACTTCATTAAGAACATGGAAAGGAGGATAGAGAACATCAATAGTGAAGAAGAGGGAAGGAAGAAAGATTTGGAAAAGTTCTATAAACAACTTAACAGTAATGGATATAAGATAGAACAGATAAAAGGAAAGATAAAAGGAGAAATTATAAAAAAGAAAGAAGAAGAAGAAAATAAGAAGTGGTATGGAATTCAGGGCATAGGAGAAAAGACGGAAGTAATAAAGAAGTTGTTAAGAGAAGGAAGTATTAAGAGATATAGAAAAGGAGGAGAAACGTTGTTGAAGTGTATAAGGAAGAAAAAGAAAAGGAGGGAAAGCAATATAGAGGAGGAAGAAGAAGGAGCTATCTATGAAGTGAAATGTATTGAGTGTAACATGAAATGCATAGGGAAGACGGGAAAAAGACATATGGACAGATTAAAACAACATAAAGATGATGTTCGAATGAAAAGAGAAAATAACGCTATTTACAAACATAAGAAAGAAACGTGACACAGGATAGATTGGGAAAGGGCTAGAGGTTTAAAAAGAGAAAAAAGAAAGATTATTAGGAAGTGGAAGGAAGCGAGAAGAATAAAGAAAGAACAAGAAGAAAAGTTAATGAACTGGACAAGTGGTATAAATATACATAAACAATGGGAGAAATTATTAGAAGTTATAGATAAGTAAAAAGAAAAGTACATAAAGGATATTAGTGCAATTTGAATAATTTCAAATTTCAGTTATATTATTTTATATAAATATCAATATAATTATAAAATTGCATTGACAATTTTAATCTTCCATAAGAAAATATACAAAGCCACTGCATATAACAAAGATGCGACAAGTATGAAGCAGAATTAAAGTAACCAAATAAAGAAATGCATCCAGGAACTGCAACAAAACTTTAACTTGTATGTCTCTATGTAAGAAATGAGTTTCTGGAGGTACATAATTTTTCATTGAAAATGATACAGTGAAACATCTGAATAATGAACATCAATGGAAAATAATAAACTTAAGAATATTGAAAATTCATTGCCACAGAAACAAATGGCAATCATAGACATAATTATGGACACAAGATACATTACACTAATTCTTTTGTTTGAAATGTAAAATCTAGAAGCTAGGCTATTCGTAATTGAGAAGAGCGAATAAGTACATCTTCCCCATCTTTGGAAGTAGCATAAATATCATGGAGCTAACAAAACTTAAATAGTTTACAAAATTTTCAGTCCAAAATGTTCATAATTTCTGGTTCATTTCAAATAAAAAAATTGTTCCATTTTAGAAGAAGGCAAGGAACTTAAAATGCTAACTGCATTACCTCGCTGAATTGCTAGACTAATGCGTTGAAATAAAAATTGTGCACTTCTTGGATCTCCTGTCTTGAGATTTAATTTCAATCCGATTTCCTTTAAGAAGTTCCTAGCTTCCAGGCTAAAAGCTCCCATGGTTTTCGTAGCAAAGGCAATAAACATATGATCTTCTTTTAATTTGGAATATTTCGTGTGTTTCCGCTTACAGGTAGTCTCAGCAGTATTTCCGGCCTCTTTATATGATGAAGCTAAATGGGAAGGTGCAACTGTGTCTACACAGGTGACGTCCCATACCAGTCGTTGCCCCATTTTCCAAGGGATTAATGTCACTCCATCTGGTCGTTTCCCATCATCTCTGGACATTCCAGATGGTTCTAAAATATTTGGGACACCAATGCTGGCAAGGGCTCGTCTTATTATATTATTCAGCTCTCCATGACGAGAAATTCAACCTCTACTCCTAGAACAGCTTAGTGCATGTAAGCCTTTTTCATCAACCTGTTCTTGACATATACATTTGAAACTGTGGCAGATATTTAAGCCGAGATGTAGAAGACACAAATTTGAAACGTGTTGTCTAAGAGAGTTCCAATATTTCTTGACGGTGTAGCCTGTAGCCATGCACCAGATTCTTTCCTTTGTAAGGATTTAAAACGGACAGTATCAAATGCATTTTCAGAAACCAATTCTTTATCTATTATTGTTGTTAATATAATTTTATCTCAATTCTGTTGTAAATCGAATACAACGGGAGTCTCATTATTGTAGATACCATTCCATATCTTCAATCCCTCAGCCAGGTGATGAATTTCCACTTTGTCAACTGGAATGTTTAACATGTATTAACAATGTATTTATATGATATTGTTACATATTACAAATATAAATTTATATATAAAAATAACAATATAAATGACTATGCTAACAAACGGCTGAGGAAGATATAAGTTTTGCTGTCATCTGTCTTTTCTAAATGTCTAATGAAGAGGACGTTAGGTCCTTGAAACTGTAACAAAAAACGTATAGTTATTAATATAATTCATTTTGTTCTGGTCAGAACTGTGTTTTAAATGTAATTGTTCCTACATAGTACTGAAAATTGTCTGAACCATGAAAATTTTCAGATTCTTTAAATGATCTTTCACCCTTTATCATTTCTATATATGAATTCAATCACTTTTATGATTACTGAGGAATTGTTACTTGATTACTGATATTTGTTAAAAACGGAAAATTTTCGGGAAAAATATAGCGGAAAATTTACCATAAAAGTTTCCGAAATGGAAAAGGAAAATTTTCCACCTCACATCACTACCTACGTGCGGGAGAATACTGAAATGCCCGTAGCGTCAACAGATTTACGTTTGTTTGTTTCACAGAATAAAAGAGGGTGTGACTCGTATGCGTTTTCGTGCAGTGAATACAGTCGATTGGGTTTTACAATTATTATATCATGGAAATATAATTGAGGTAAGTTTTAGTGAGCAATATATAAACAACATATATCAAATATGAAGTCACTGATTTTTGAAAGAATAGCATAAAGAGCAGTAGGAAATGTCAATAAAATGTCAGGTAAAAGATTATTGTTGTTGAGTGTGACAGAAACAATGAAGATGAATTCATTTTCTCATTCATTCATTCATTTTCAATTATGGCTTTAGTAACGGACTACTTTTCATAAGTAATTATACGCAGGTGTTGTGTTTTATTCAGTCACATTAACGCACAATGCAAGAAGAGCCTATTATTTTAACCTCGAATTGGAAAATAACTTTCGAAAGTCAATTCCTGTAAGACCAAATTGACAAAGTATGGTATTTATAGTTATTACGACGTACGTATAGCACAGGTGTGTGTAACCACTAGGCCACCAGTAGGGAGAGCGTAATATGTATTGGTTTTACAGACCTTGGTGCAAGTTAGTTATAAACCTGGGGCCCGCAGAATGTTCTAAATCGTTCCCCGCATCACGTAAAGCCAGCCCTGGCTATCCACCACTATCGTTACTTTATATACTGTGTTGCTACACACTACCACTTGACGCCTTAGATATCGAGCTTTTTGGAGATTTTTACATACATGATCACCTTCTGCTCATATTCCCATCATACAGTGAATCCATTTATTAGTAAACTGGGCTCTCATTGTATCTATCAAAGCCTAGAATAGGCCCTAGGCTAGAAGATAACATCATTTGTCTAACTAATTTCCCCAGTGTTGTGATGTTATAGTGCACCTCAGCTCAGTCTTCATTTTCGTCCCCATATTTATTCACGTATGTCTCCTAATTTTTCGATGTGTATTCCGCATTTAAATGTTACCATTTTGAGAGTAACATACCACATATATTCATCTAACATCTATCATAGCAAGTGGTAAGGATCATAAAGGTTGTTATGATAATTAATTTATAATATTATAAATTTATAATAATAAAGTACAAAAACATCTCCTAGACTCACTCTCTCTCTCAATCCCTCAATTCATCAGTATATCAACTCCTCTTTCCAAAGAGAGGGCGTAACCTTGTAAGCGGATGCTAGCCATTTATAGCTACCAGTACAAAAAAATATCTCCCGATTAGTCCACGTTGGGACTGGTCACTCTCTCTTCCTCTTCTCCGGGAGATTTACGCTAGAGTAACTTTCCTATCTTCTCCGACCGACCTGGGCTAGAGAAAGTTTCTTATTTCTGGCTGCTGTGGGCTAGAGACATCCTTATACTTTCTCAGTTGCTGTGCGCTCATAGTCCTTCTGGCTGAGGTGAGCCAGGACATCCTTTCCTACTTAACCTCTTTCCGGCTGTTGTGGGCTACAGTCTCCCGGACACCCATTTTATTAACCATGCAACGGTTATTGAGGAGCATCCAAAGAATTTATTGATCTTATTTTTCAAAGACGTTGTAACAGTTTTTATGAAGTTTTGTTAATGTTTATAATAAATAAGGTGAAGGAAACTAAATACATGTACCATTGACTCTACCATTCTCACAGTAAACATTTTAATATTTACTGAATATATACAAGGTGGATCATTTATCTTGATACTCTCTTGTAACTTTTAAACTATTATAATAAACAAAACAAAAATATTTAAATTTTGTCCCATACATACAGGGTGGTCGTGCATCAATGACAGAAAATTTGGGAGATGAATCTACAGATAAAAACAAGCAAAATTGTCATATGGACATTGGGTGAATGCGGCTTCGTTTGGACGCTAGAGGCATCGGAAGTATCATCTTCCTAGGCAGCAGTTCGCAATATTGCGAGAACAGAGGAAAATAGGAATGTTGGGTTAAAAGATATCAAAGGAAATCCCATCCGAAGATTCCAATTATGCACAAATACTGCGGAACAGTACGAGCATGGGAGCTACAAAGAAACTGTTAAACACTCAAAATTAGTGATGAAACAGGCAGATCGTACAAAACACGTATAGAAGATGAGACCCAGTGTACTGTAAAAACAAGAGGTATTGAACTTACCGTGGTCAACATAATAGCGTCCTACAGCAGCTGTGCAATATGTCCTCCTTGTTCTTCGAGACAGGCAGTTACACGATGGCGTAAGGATACTCTGACTGGTGGCAATATCGCTGGCGTTTGCCGTAGTGTGGCAAATGCAGCACATACACGCTGGCGAAGATCTTCAACGTCATTCACGGGTCGTGTATACACGAGACTCTTCACGTAACCCTACAGGAAAAAATCTAGTGAAACAGGTCGGGTGAACGTATGGGCCATGCTCGTCTGTCAACATGACCTATCCACCTGCGTGGAAATGTTTCGTTCAGATAAGAACGAATGGTGTGACATGAATGGACAGAGGCGCCATCATGCATAAACCACACACACTGTCGTGTCCTCAGTGGCACGTCTTTAAGCAGAATAGGAAGGTCCTGGGTCAGAAACTAAAGATACGATATTGCGTTCAATCGTTGTGGTAAGTAGTGTGGTCTCACAACGTTGTCGCCAATAATACCAGCCCACGCATGCAATTGGAAACGCTGTTGATACTTCGTCTCTACAATTGCATGCGGATTATTGGGTGCCCATCGATGGTCATTGTGGACATTAGTGATGCCATCTCGTGTATATAATGCCTCACCCGAGAACAACACCTGCTCTAGAAAGGCTGGTGATGCACGGGCGGTAGCGGCGGTGTAACCAACGACAGAACCGTCGTCGGGCTTCATAGTCACCATCGTATAACGCATGCGTGCGTTGTACGTTTTATGCTCTGAGATTATTACTATGCAAGATGTTTAGCACGAATTGATGCGAAACGTGTTCCTGCCTTGCTATTGGTCGGATACTAATACTCGAGTTCCGAGTCACATGTCGGAGTACCTTCTTTTCCAGTGCAGGTGTTCGAACGTGTCATCGCCTAGGAATGTCTCTGTTCGGTAGGAATGACCCAGTGTCCCGCAATCGCTGATGAATGCGAATAAACATCTCCGGTCCTGGAATTTGTCGACCTGGGTAGCGTTCCGCGTATAATCTGCGTGCTTCTTCCGGATTATCTTCCGTTAAGCTGTACATCAAATGCATATCCGCATTTCAGCGTTAGTGTATACTTCCCTGTTCATCGTGGTGCATTACACACAGCATTTGTCCGTCCCGCGCTTGTCAACATCAACACTGTTTCACACAACACAAAGTAAACCACGTTCACATACACAAGGTCACTACCGTGTCTGCAGAGTTTAGCACTAACAAGCTTGTGCTGTTACTGTGATTGTCCCATTCACTACGAATGAACTGTGCGTTGTCCTTTACACCTTCAATGCGAAAGCTCTCGTTACCCACGCTTTCACTACTGCCTATGGCTAGCTCTACAATGCTCCGTACGCCTCCTTGTTCCACCTACTGTAGCTATGCGCCCTCTGTCATCTCTCATGTACTATACAGTATATCTAGAGCTGTATTCCTTGTTTCTCGATTGCTTTCAAGTAGTTATGTTTTCCCCAACTTTAACTTTTCTCCGGTTTTCATTCACTCTCTTTGTGCCTCCCTTGCACCGCCACTGTTTTGCAGTACTTGTGCATAATTGGATTCTTGGGGTTTCCTTTGATATCATTTAACCCGACATTCCTATTTCTCTCTGTTACAAATAGTGGTCGAAGTGAGACGATTTGTGGTGGCATGCCATACCGCCTCTGGTTTTTAAGTGATCAAGACATATCATCGCGGAGAGTAGATGCTAAATACCATTAACAAATCCATTTTTATACACAGTAATTGACGAATAGCTTTGCACGTAAAAAGAGTTTATTTCTTATGTAGAAATAATTTCTAAGTTGACAACACCGATATCTTTTTCCTACCTTTTGTTTTTAAACTGAGGTGCCTTCAAAGTAGTTCATCTTAGTTTATATTTTGATGTGCCATATTGAATTGTTTCTTTCGTATGTATGTATGTGTGTGTGTGTTCTTCTCTTAATCCATATAAATGTCGTGTTTTTAGCATGAGCAGATGTGATATGGGAGCGATTCTTCCGGGAGTTTGGAATACCCCTCAGTCTAGTAGGGGGCGGTCCGGGAGCTTTCCCGCAGGAATTTTTAAATATAAAAACTCGATTTTTGAACATTTTAGTGTATAATTCTCTATAATACAACATAAGGGGATTTTTTTAGAAACTTGTTGCCAAGGGATCAAAGTCTCTCCATGCCTTCCCACCGTAACTAACAGAAGCTCTTCAGTGGTTTTCAGTTACTATGTAAATAGAAATGCAATATTTTAGGCTACATACTCTCACTGTATTTCAACATTTAGATAGCCGGTATGTCGAGTCAAAATCGCAATAAAACGTATCACCTCTGCTTTTTTCCACTTCGAACACTATTTACAAAGATACTGTATTCCTACATTCCGCCTCCCATAGTGTCCCTGCAGCGTAGCTATTGTTGCATTTGTTCATTAACATTTGTTGCTGTATGTTCCATGTAACATCTTCTCCTACAGTTTGTCAGTGTAAATTGTTCACTTTTCTCCGCGTTTCATTCACATTCTTTGTGACTCCCTGTCGCTGTTACTGTTTCGCCATCACTTATTCATAATTGGAATCTACGAATCGGGTTTTCTTTGATATATTTTGACCCAACATTCCTATTTCTCTCCATCCTCACGATATTGCAAACTGTAGCCTAGGAAGGTGATACTTTAGATGCCTCTAGTGTCCAAACGAAGCCGCATTCACCTAATTTTCATATGACATTTTTGCTTGTTTTTACCTATAGATTCCTCTCACAAATTTTCCGTCATTGCTGCACGACCACCCTGTATATCCGCAGGAGGATATTCTTTGACATACTCTGTGATACCATCAGGTAACAGTGTTGCCAACCCAACATAGTTATATTTTTAAATGGTTATACGTTAGGTTATTACATGTTTGAAATCTACATATTACACGAAAGCTTACAATATCGGATTTTTTATTATTAGTGTTGCAAACTAAAGATACTTCAGTACCAGAAACATTCAAATTTTGGTGGCCTCTACAGCAGTAAAAATGCAAGTGAGACAGATAAGGAGATACAGATTCAAAACACTTTAGCATCTAATACTGTAATCATGATATGACGAACTTGGAATGAATAGGAACTTATGCTATCTCGTCCTTGTCACTTGCATACTTACTGTTGTAGAACCCTCCAAAATGTATCTGTTGTTCAAAATGTATCTGTTGTGAAGTTGTGATACTGTGAAATTCTTAGTTTGTAACACTGCATAACAAATGTGGAATTGTAAGTTTGCGGTTTACATGTGGATTTGAAATATGTAATAACGCGACGTAGTGCTATTTGAAAAATTACAACTTTATGTTGAGTTGGTAACACTGTTAATCTTGTGATATTGCACTTATGTCAAACAATGTCCCCATACCGATATTTGCATGGCAGTATTTTTCAGCATTATTCATTTATAAGTTTAAAACTTACAAGGGCGTATCAATATAAATGGTCCAACCTATATATATATATATATATATATAGGAAGAGTGATATATATATATACAGTGGCGTATTTACGATTTTATTTCGGGAGGGGCTTTGCTAACTTTCGGGGGGGCTTTGCCTGAAAATGTGAAAATTTTGCAAGATATTTCATATAGTTGACTATAGTAAGTAAGATTTCGGGGAGGGCTTAAGCCCGGAAGCCCCCCCCTAAATACGCCACTGTATATATATATATATATATATATATATATATATATATATATATATATATATATATATATATATATATATAGATAGATAGATAGATAGATAGATAGATAGATAGATAGACAGTAAATAGATTGATACTTAGTACTTAAAACTTTCGTTGCAAAACGTTAGCAAATGATGTTTTAAAATAGACGAATGCTGTATTAACAATACAATCCAGCAGTCTCTCGTGCTGAATTATAACGAAATGTATCCCCTCTTTGGATAAAAAGTATGTTGATGTGTTTGGAAGGAAATAATGAGAAAGCACACTTTATACTGTGTATAGTTAATTGACGTATGAATTATTTCCTTCTAACATTACATCGTTGTGAGTTGTGACAAGTAATATTAGCTTTTATTTGACACTGTTTTCTTTTCCCAGGCCCTTGTGATGTTGAAAGGACTCTCATAATCACTTTATGTTTCATCATAGAACATAGTTTACCGTTTTCCTTAATCGAATTGCGAGGGAGAACTACGATTTATGGGAACCACAAACTGTGCGGAAAGTCGATATACATTACAGCTTAACTGAATAAACGCTTTCCAGAACAGAACATGTCATTTGCTGTTCTGGAGCAACGCAGTAATGATTCGAGAGCTAAGAGAAAAGTAAATAGATAAAGGAATTTCTCATGTATTGTCAATATTAATACTATTATAAACTATTCATTAGCTATTACCTATTACTAATACTTTTTTTTACTGTATATGAGTCAATCCATACGAAGTGGCCCAGAGCAGCTTGCTCGACCATCTCCGAAAATTAAAAAAAATTGAGTGTAATGAACTTTGTGTATAATAAGGTCAATAACACTATTCGTGTTGTCGTATGTACAGCGGGAGACACTTCTGGATGGTACAGCCATATGGAGATTTACGGCTAAGGTGCTCCAGCAACTGAGTCCGAAGCATTTGCCGGGGAGTATGCGACCAAATTAGCTGTAAAGGAAGGCGGGTGGCATAATCGCCAGGAGCTGAAAATTCCCGTACACTTGGGCGAAATTCCCACTACTGTCCACAGCATCATTTCTCCAAAATGAGATGACTCTCAGACGTGTAGTTCTTAGGGCAAATATATTACTTGATATTTGTCCTATTCGTGAAGATAAAAAATGAAAGTCCAATCCTGTTGCTGTTGGAATGAACTCTCTTTAAGTCGTTTGATCTGAAATGACTTTACAGAACCTAAATAAATATTCTGTCACATCAGGGGGGGGAGGGTAGGAAGAGCAAAATCTCCCCTCCTACAGTATGAAAACATATACTTTTAATCAAATGCTTAGCGAGAGTGAACCCATTGGTATAGCGCTTTTATGATTTGAAATCTTGCTCCCAAACCATCTTTTGTCATAACTGACAACATAGGAGAACGGGAGATGCAAATATGATGAAGGAGAAATACACTCACATGTGCAAATTCAGAATTGGAGACAAAATGATCGGATAGCATCCATATTTCGTCGAAAATTTTGATTTTGTAAGTAGACATGTAAAAGCTCACCCGAACTTGAGAGCATCCCATTACCAATTGTTGAATTCAAGTGGAGAACTCAGTTGAGAGCATTAGATGATTACGGAGGGAGAGAAACATCTTAAGATAATAAAATATATTTAAAATATATTAAAACAAAATATGACTAAACTAAGTAAAACATTTACTCCGAATAGTCTCTGTAAGTAATTTGTAGAAAATTGTCAGAAATAATGAGCATAAACTATCAGGTCTAGTTCTAAAAGTGTAGCAAGTGATAGTTCTAAACTCAAGTAGAATATTCACTCTGCTTCATTTAAATAATAGACATTTTACAAAAATAATGATCTTTTGGCTGTATCGTAAATATTTTAGTGAATAAATAAATAAAATACATATGTATAATTTAATCATCGCAACTGGATAGCTGATTCTGTGGGTGAAGATAATGAATATTACTACAAACTGTTACAAAGATGGGGGACGCAGTGGCCCAGTGGAAGCCGGTGGGTGTAGCTAAGCAGCCTGTAGTGTTGTCAACGGCTCGGCTCACGACTCAGTCATCTCAACATACCGAGCCGGTTCGAGATCCATAAAAGTGATTAGATGCTAATACAATACGAAGTATATGTTCTATAAGCCTTTCCCACAATTCTATTGCTTTGGGCTGAAATCAGTCAATACTGAGGAAGTTAATTATTCGTCCCTGATTGAAAACTGTTCCGCGAAGACATCTTTAAACAAATCCCATTTTTATGAAACATAGTGAAATTGATCAAAGACAAGCGCTACAATTCGACTCAATTGACATTTGTGTGTATGTGCGGCCGTTTGCCTGTTCCACAACTATCTTTTATTGTTTTGGTTTCATTTTAATGAAAATTGGCTTATGGTTTCAACTAATAATCCTATTGTTTGGGATTTAACTATATCAAGAATAAGGGGTGAAAGCTAAAACACTCACCCTTTGCACATTCACATATATAACAATTTTGTGTTATAGGCAAAACAACTGTAGATCATTTGATTAGACAAAACATAGGCTATTTTTACTTTAGGCCATCCGCATCATTCGAATTTGTTGCGGGTGAAATTGGCAATGGATAAGCGCGTAAAAGGGACCAAGTTCCTCTGAACTTCAAAACTTGGTTATTTAAATATTATAATAAAATATGTTTAAAAATAACTTCCACCACATTGAGTCAATTTGATTCAATATGGCGTATATTTTCTTTGGGGCTTCTCGATCATCCCTATTAAACGAAGTCAATTGGGATCAAGAGAAAAATGAAATTAATTTGTTATTGGGAAACAGTAATGAAACTAGATAAGAATTTCATTACCTGGATCCGGTATGACCTAACAAACCTGGAGACGATGGAAATGGAAGTGTCTACGACACAGTTAAAGAAGCCCTAACCGTTCCTGTTGATCTAGTGGGTAGCGTGTGCGCCTGTGGTTCGTGCAGTCTGGGATTGGATTTTCGTTAGGAGATCATTAAAACTTTACTTCAAGAAACATTAGTTTCGTTGATGATCCGTCTCCTTTAGCCTAAAGGACTTTATCGTGGAACGTGAAACTAATTTTTCATTAATGTTCATTTAAGTTTTAAATGGAATTATAACAACACGATTCTGCTTTCTCTTCTTACTAAATTTATATTTGCCTTTCTTGTTTGATGAGTGCGTCTGTGTGTGTTAAAACATTGCACTGAAAGATAGCTGCAAGGTCTGTAAGAGTATAAGCGCTTGAGAATAACAGAAAAGATAAGTTATTTGATTTTAAGGGATTGTCAAAATTCAATCAAGCGAGCCAGTAGAATTTGTCTTGTAGAATGTACGGGGTGGGGAACGGGGGTTATTGCTACACGATCCTAATTAAGTGGTCAAAGCAAGGAAGTAATTTAACTGTTTACAATGAATTTTGAACATACGTAGTTAACACGTGGATTGACTGGGATAGCTTTTATCTTTCGCTGTTTTTCTGGGAGAGGAAAGGGGCTTAAATATTTCCCAAATAACATTTTCGTACACTTATTCTTCTCGTGTGGAGAATGGAAATTGTAATTAGTTGGTTGATAATTTTTAAACTGGTGTGAACAGTGAAAACGTGCTTTGAATATCCAGACGAATGTAACTATGTGTCTAATCATTTTTACATATTTATTTTTAAGCTCTGGGTTTACAGTTATACTCAGTCAATAATTTTAAATTAATTGTTGATTCTATTTCATGAGTTTTAGAATATATTTAACTTTTAGAGATGCGCACGAGACAAGATTTGAAGCTGTCTCGTCTCGAAAATGTGCTGTAAAAGTGATGTCTCGACTCGAAAAACGTATATTTTTCTATTGGAAGAGCTGTGTCTCGACTCTAATTTTCTCAGGAAAATTCTGTCTCGACTCGACTCGTGCGCATCCCTATTAACTACTTAGCCAAGCTTATATTAGGGACCCATAGGCCCAATTTTTAGAAGCTAAAAATCTGAAATTTAATTATAAGTCACGATGCTTCAGCGAGAAATCAACTTTTATATCCAGCATTGTGATTCCCATTGTGGCTTTTTTAATTGCAACACATCACGGATCACACCAATCACTTTCTCATAATACTATAAGCTCTAAGACTGATGGGTTGAATGGTTAGAATTTTAACTTAATTTGCAGCACCGAGACTATATGATACATGGGCCTACAGCCTAACATGTTGTCCCAAACCAGATAAACTCACACTAAAAATCGAACCCAGGTCTTCCGCACCGAAAACTAAGACAGAGCGTACTTCCATTTTTTCATTTATCGTTGCATAATCATAAAATGTTACATTTCCTCTGGATCTGACACGAACTTTTCCAGGTATAATACAAGGTTCCAGGA
This sequence comes from Thermobia domestica, assembly GCF_964235325.1. NCBI lineage: Eukaryota > Metazoa > Arthropoda > Insecta > Zygentoma > Lepismatidae > Thermobia > Thermobia domestica. Next base: position 219,487,764 of record NC_137462.1, on the reverse strand, counting down.
CACACACGGCCTTTAATGATAATAACGCTAGTTTATTAACCATATTTTGGTTAAATACAGGACATGGTTTATTTTTCCAACATGCTTAAAGATCTAATAGACTGACGCGGATAGCTCATATATTTTTCTTTCCTCTCTTTGTTTTCACAAACAGACCAATATTTCATTGACATAATGTGTCAGAACTTAGTAGAAGAAGCAAAATGCTTCACTTCACAGGTAAACCAAAGACAAGACACGCATTTCAAACGACCTTCAGGCGATATTGCTTTGCCTTTCTTTGCCTCTAGCGTTTAGTGATGATTCATTGAATAAGTAGTTGCTTACTACTGAAGGAAATTTCAATGGGTGAACAGCAGGGTGGATTGATTTAAATCAGTCTGATTTAAATCACGAATTTAATCAAGATTTAAGTCACTTGATTTTTTAAATAAAAGTCGTTGGTTTAAATCAAAATCCGAAATAAATTAAAGTGAAAATAAGTAAAATCCCGTTTCTGTTCTGTTATTTCGATTATGGAAGATAATAAGAAAATACAATGAGACTCAAATTATGTAAGCACAATATGAAAACGAGTATCATGCAGAGGATGATTAGAGAAAATCCCGTTTTGAACGGGTAACGGGTAAATCCTGCTTTCTTCTCTTTGTAACATAGGGTTTTTAAATCGTTAAAACTATTCCAACGGAGAAATCATCATGAAAATTTAAGACGAAAGTTCTTTTGTGCCCACGTCTATTTGTTTGTTTTCAGGTAATAAGGTCGTATTTAGGAAAGCTCGATCCCCTCTGCGAACAAAAAAAATAAAAAATAATAGAGTTTAAAACTTCAGGCGAAATTTATGTACTAAATACATAGAAGTTATTCGGGATCGTAATACGGCAAATTTTGGATGCGTTAAATAAATAATAATTCTTTTGATAAAGTGAATACTTTCAAATATCTAAGATCAATATTAACAGACGAAAACGATATTCACGAAGAAATTAAATGTCGACTAAAAGCAGGGAATTCATGTTATTATTTAGTTCAAAATCTCTTGTCGTCGCAAATTCTGCCGAGAAATTTGAAGCTTAAAATATATAAAACGATAATCATGCCTGTTGCTCTGTATGGTTGCGAAACATGGTCGCTTGCTATGAGGGAAGAGCATAGACTGAAAGTATTGGAGAACAAGATCCTCAGACGAATATTCGGACCTAAAAGGAACGGGAATGGGGAATGGTGGAAACTTCATAACGAGGAACTACATAATTTGTACGGTTTACCAAACATTGTTAGGGTCATCAGGTCTAGGAGACTCAGGTGGGCAGGTCATGTAGCCAGGATGGAAAAAAGTAGGAACGCTTTCAAAGTCTTAACTGGAAGACCAATCGGAAAACGACCATTAGGAAGACCTAGGCGCAGATGGGAGAACAACTTTTAGATGGATTTCGCAGATATAGGAATACAAAGTAGAAAATGGATCCAGTTGGCTAAGTATAGGGTGTCAGGGAAAGCTTTTGTGAACGTGGAATTGATCCTATGGGTTCCATACACCATAGAGTTAGTTAATTTTAGGCGAAATTTATGGACTTTATATGTATTTCGTGCAGCTAGCTAGTTTCGATTTTTTTTAAAATATGGCCCTGCCAAACATCAGTAACTTTCGCGAAAAGAAAAGTGTCATATTGATAAACGTTGCTGTAAGCTTTTTTCCTTAATGCTTGAGACACATTGTTTGGGATTGAAATAGGTAAACGATTGGGGATTAATTCAAAATTAAATCCCAATACTTCCACCTAAATGACATAATTAACATTTAATACTAATTTCTAATGTCTTTTCTGCAGTTCGCGACTTGTATTATACAAGGAGAAAGTTTTGATATAAATAAAAAAATCAACAAAAGTGATATTTTTTTTAAAAAAAGATCATGATTTTTTTTCACCCTGGTCAACAGTCTCACACCCAAAAACAAATAAAAAGATCCACACTCGTCATATTATTTTCTCAAAAATAGAAAAAGAGTTTAGTTAGAGTTATATTTATATTTGCGGGTAGTAACTTGCTTCTTTACAAAAATAAAATTAATAATACCCACAATGAACATGCATCAATAAATAAATCAACCCATAATATTACTCTGATTCTTATTACACGCCTTCACATTCATACATCCTGTGGAGTATTTTGTTTGTGATTCTAGTGTCAGCAAAAGTGTCTAGAACTAAAGTAGTGTCTGTGTTGAGAGACAAAGCTGTTGAACTAGGATGTTCACATAAGACAGTAAGGCAACGGTTTACTGCGGCTGGACTCCATCACGCACAACCAGCTATGAGAACTATTTTGACAGATTACCACAAGGAAAGGCGTTCAGAATGGGCTAAGAAGAACGTGAGTCTTCCACAAGCCTATTGGGATCTCGTCATCTGGTCTGATGAGAAGGTGTTCCTCTCTGATCTGCAACCGAGAATGTTATTATACAGGCCACGCGGGACACGATACTTCAACAACATGTCATTCGCACCGAACATTCAAGACCAGTTTCAGCTCATTTTTGGGGCTCTATGACAGCTGAAGGTCCGCGCGATATTATTCCTGTTCCTGGACGAATGACTAGTGCGACTTATATCCAAGTACTGGAGGATACACTGCTTCCGTCTCTACACGAAAAATTTCCAAAACAAGAGGAATTCGTGTTTATGGAAGACAACAGCGGTGTTCATACCTCGAGGCAATCTCAAGCATGGTTGGAAGATCATCCAGAGCTAATATGTATAGAATGGCCTTCTCGATCGCCAGATCTTAAGCCTATAGAACATCTTTGGGCGTTAATGGTTCAAGAATGGGAAGAACGTCGACAAGACCGTAACAAAGGCATTCTTGAGGCACATGAATAGAACTCTGGAATAATATCCAACAACATCCAACTATATTCTCGAATCTTGTAGCTAGTATACCTAATCGTTTGGGTGACGTTATAGAAGCAGAAGGTGACTAGACAAAATACTTGAATTCTTTCATTTCCAAATATTTGCCTTTTATTGATCTTTTCTTCTCTTGTTCAATGGTAAAGAACTTCTACATTTCATTTTTGTTCTCAATTAACCTAAAAGACATTTGAAGCTGGATTAAATGTCTTACGTTTTCTTCATCAAATTCAACTTTGATTTTGTTTTCATCCCAATTAATGTTCAAGAGACCTTTAGAGCTAAAGTTAAATATTTTATTTCGTTTTTAGAAAAATTAGTTTTAATTTTATTTTTTCCTAATTAATGCCCAAAAGACATTTGGGGCTAGAATTACATATTTTATTTCTTCTTTACAAAATAACGTTTTATCACTACTACTTGTTCTGTGTGTTAAAGAAGCGAGCGGATTTCTTTTCAACTTTTATATTTGCATTATCTTTCTCTTCATCAGCTTCAGTCTCTACCAACAATAGTAGTTCTTACACTTTCAAAAAAAAAAAAAGTTGCTTCATGAAATCAGGTTTAACAAAAGCACAAGAAAAACAAAAGAAGTTATCGTAAAATGTAATCTTGAAATTGGCTTAATTTCCCCAACTCTCATGCATAACAGCATAAACAATAGACCTAACTACAGCCTGAAAGAAAAAATACCGACTATTTCATGAAAATTGGGAACTTTGGAGAAAAAATGTTGTTAACAGTTTCAAGAAATGAAATTAATTCACCTTTTATTCCTCCAACTTCAACTAAAAACAATAACTTTATGCCTCTAATTTCAAACAAAACACATTATGTTTCACAAAACTCTAATTTGCACGAAATATTTCTTCTTACATGACAAGAGGAATAAAGTTTACTCCTTTATTATTGGTCAATTATAATTCCAAACAGCGGAGTTAATTGGGAACCTACAAAATATTTGGAATTTTGTAAAGGAACATAATTGGAAGGGGGCGATTGGTCATTCTTGACTGATTTTACCCCTAAAAGTGTGGCATGTTCATAAACTCCAAATTACACTCGCACCATATTCTTTAAAAATTAAATACTTTTTACAGAAGTTATACTGGATCTTTTTTAAACGGCAGGGTAAACTAATTCAACCTCTAATTCTTGATAGCCGGCGTACTTCCGTCTCCTCCTACATTATCATTCCACCAAGTCTACCATCATAATTCACATCCCTCAATCATCGCCCCCCTTTGTCTACAGGGCATAATCTTTGGACGTAAAACTGAAAAAGTTAATTTGATTTTTCTCTTGACCCCAATTGACTTCGTTTAATAGGGATGATCGAGAAGCCCCAAAGAAAATATACGCCATATTGAATCAAATTGACTCAATATGGTGGAAGTTATTTTTAAACATATTTTATTATAATATTTAAATAACCAAGTTTCGAAGTTCAGAGGAACTTGGTCCCTTTTACGCGCTTATCCATTGCCAATTTCACCCGCAATCAATTCGAATGATGCGGATGGCCTAAAGTAAAAATAGCCTATGTTTTGTTTAATCAAATGATCTTCAAGTTGTTTTGCCTATAACACAAAATTGTTTTATATGTGTATGTGCAAAGAGTGAGTGTTTTAGCTTTCACCCCTTATTCTTGATAGAGTTAAATCCCAAACAATAGGATTATTAGTTGAAACCATAAGCCAATTTTCATTAAAATGAAACCAAAACAATAAAAGATAGTTGTGGAACAGGCAAACGGCCGCACATACACAAATGTCAGTTGACTCGAATTGTAGCGCTTGTCTTTGATCAATTTCACTATGTTCCATAAAAATGGGATTTGTTTAAAGATGTCTTCGCGGAACAGTTTTCAATCAGGGACGAATAATTAACTTCCTCAGTATTGACTGATTTCAGAACCAAGCAGTAGAATTGTGGGAAAGGCTTATAGAACATATACTTCATATTGTATTAGCATTTAATCACTTTTATGGATCTCGAACCGGCTCGGTATGTTGAGGTGACTGAGTCGTGAGCCGAGCCGTTGACAACACTACAGGCTGCTTAGCTACACCCACCGGCTTCCACTGGGCCACTGCGTCCCCCATCTTTGTAACAGTTTGTAGTAATATTCATTATCTTCACCCACAGAATCAGCTATCCAGTTGCGATGATTAAATTATACATATGTATTTTATTTATTTATTTACTAAAATATTTACGATACAGCCAAAAGACCATTTTTGTAAAATGTCTATTATTTAAATGAAGCAGAGTGAATATTCTATTGAGCTTAGAACTATCACTTGCTACACTATTAATTGACAACTAATATAGTTTATGTTCATTATTTCTGACAATTTTCTACAAATTACTTGCAGAGACTATTCGGAGTAAACGTTTTACTTAGTTTAGTCATATTTTATTTTAATATATTTTAAATATATTTTATTTTATTCTTTTTGTTTGATAAATATAATTATATTTTTCTTTCTTCTTCAATGGGAATTTACAATTCTCATTTTTTCTTTTTATTATGGGAATAAGGAAAAATATTCTGAACAATTTTAAAGCACTTAACGCCAAGGCGTAGATAAATATGCTATTTTATTTCGTTATCTGTGTGATATATGAGATACTATATTTTTCTTTCATATATAGGAGAATTAACGTTTCTCTTTAGTCTCCTAAGGAAATTAGAAAAATGGATATTCATAACAGCATTGGTTTCAAACACTTAATGTCAAGGAGCAGATAGACTATTATATTTTGTTCTCCCCATGAAATAAGCATACCTTTTTCTTTCTTTCTTTCTGCATGGTGGCCCTTAAGACTTACCTAGTCGATAGCCAGAAGTTTGCCTGAAGGCATAACGTCGCGTAGCAAACAACTCGGTTCGACACGTGCCAATATACCTACCTTCTGAATAGAGTTGGAAGTCATTGTTTTTATTTTCATCATTTCATGTAAAGTTATATATATATATCTTCGCTTCTGTGCTACTACTACCACTACTAATCTCCCCAAAAGTAAGCAAATCTCCTTTTTGAGTACTTTTTTTTATCATATTTTATTGAAAAAAAGTGTTATGAACGATTTAAAAAAATAGAAAAATTTCCTTCGGCCGGATTTGAACTCACACCAAAAGCAATTCTTGTTACTAGCCTACAACGCTAGCGCACACGGCCACGAGGACCGATAGCAACAAGCGTATGATTTCTGTTATATACAGAGATACAGGCTACGTAGCAAGATACGGATAACGCCAACCAATCAGAATCGTGTATTTAGTTACTAGTACCGGGAGTACTCTCCCGAGCAAGATCTCAACAACCTAGTCCAAGCTAGAGGTTAACTATGCCAATAAAATTCATTTCAAACGGTTCAGCCATTTTTCGCTATGATAGACAACATATTTTTAATTTATATACTATGTAGATATACGTTAATAGTATTGTTACTGTCTTTTTATTTAAGTTATTTATTGATATAAAAATGATGTATTAACTTTAATATTTGACAGTATCATACAAATTCATCGTGCGTATGATGACGTGTCGTCGTCACCAGGTCTGTTCCGGTCATGCCGGGACACGAGTGTGATTGCTTCCAGGTCACGAAATCCGTAACCAATTATCACTGCTTCCAAATACCAGTATAATAATAGGGTATGTTCTAACCCCAACGGGTAGGAACTGACTGTGGTTAGATTTTTTCCTAAAAACGGAGCTCGATTCTCAGTAGAAGCCTATGGTTTCGCTGTAAGTCCATGTCTCATATAGCCTCGCTGCTGAATGGGAGGATAAAGTTAAAGCAACTACTACAACTAATAACAGACCTTCTACAAAGAGCTCTGCAGACCATTTTCTTCATAAGAAATATTTTTTTTTTCATATCAAACAGAGCAAACATAAATGTATAATTACAAGGATTCTGTTAAAATCTTCCGAAGTATTAAGAAACCTAAGAAGCCAAAAAAAGAAAAAAAAAACAAGAAACAAAAAAAAAAAAGATTTGATGTATGAACTTCTACCAAAGATAAGTTCTAGCAAGCGAAGTAGGCTATTTTTAGCACTATTCAATTTGATGAGTTGCTACATTTGCTAATAAAAAGTTGACGTAAAATGTTCTCCCTGAAATATACGTAAAGGAGAAAATACTTTTTGAACAAAGATCCGGCTTTAGATTGGTTGATTTATATAAAAAGAGTGAGTTTGTAACGTCACAATTACAACCATTGGATTCAAACTTGTGTTGCGTTATTCAAGGTTTAAAGTTCTTAACATATTTCAGATTCTATCGAGAATCAAATTCAAGGTGTATATTTCAAGGTGAAGTGTCCCTATCTGTTCAAGAAACTTGTATTTCAGAATCTACTGGCAATATTATCGCTAACTTCAAATACCCTGTATTTCATTCAGTTTAGTGTATTATAAAACATTGCTTAGTTCTATTATAAAATTGTTCATAATATCTGTCATATTATTTTCGATATTTTTAAGTATATATATATAGTTAATTTCATTTCTTTATATAATGAAATGTAATCCCATAGTGACAGTTTGAACAATAATCTCTGTTTTGTTAAAGACTAAAGGATGAGAATTTTATATATAAACGAAAAAAAAATTAGTGATATTTAGTTCCAGAAATAGGGATGATCGAAGTCAATGTGCTGATCACACACAAAACAGCTTAAATCCATTTCCTTGACCATAGCTAATTATGGACTACAATTGAAAAGAATTCAATTTATTTTGAGCTGTAATCTTATTCATAGTTCTTATTAACAAACAAATCGAGAAGTTTTATGCATGTAAAATTCTACTTCATTTTTCGCTTGACAAGAAAAAAATAAATAAATACTTGCAGAATATCGAATCACACCTTGAACTGTAACCATATGTTTCTTTCTACCGGAGTCCTATCTGATCAATAATAAAATAAAAATAAAAAATAACGAGGCGAAGATTCGAACCGGGATCGCGAGAATGGAAATTCTGCTCGGATCCAATGAGCTACGGAATAAGATACACGAAACATCTACGCTATAAGTATATGGGTATAATCGTAAGCTTCACGCTGTGAAAGAACTTTTTTTCCTTTTATTAAGTTTTACGATATTTCTATAGTGTTTTAAGTGAACTGCAAAGAGATAGATCACGCAATTATCAATTTGGTTAGGGATTGAGAATTAAAAACTTTTAAAACATTTAATTAAATCGCGATACGGTAGCAAGGAATGCGTAGCGATTTCATTCTAGTAGTAATGGGAAAAAGATAGTATCCCACGGAAAACATGCATTTTCTTATGTGTCAGAGAATATATCACTTTGTAGCAGGGGCGTAGCCAGGATTTGAATTCAGGAGGACCGCTGGCTAAACGTTCATTTGGGATGTGTCCAGGGATTCACCCCGGGAAAAAGTTTAAATAAAACCGCAATCTTAGGCCTTATATTAATAACTTCTACAAATGTCGGGCGTTCCAGACCTCCTGGCTACGCCACTGCTTGGTAGCATCCATTGTTCCTGATCATAATCAGTCTGATGATCAGTGATCATGATCATAATCACTTTCACCTTCAGCCATAATTTTATTCTTCCAAGCAAAAAAGAATGCCTTCGTTCTACGCATTTGGAGTTCTTAAAAGTAAAATTATAGCATAATTAAACGTGTGATTTTGCCATTTGAATGTAAATTTATGTCCCTTACTGACCAAAACAAATCTTATGGGCGCAATCTGCTTCCTAAGCCACGCGTGTGTGCTTCTCCCTGTTCCCAATAGAAAATTTAGTTTAGGTATTTTCTGCAAAACTATTCGCGAGATATAGAATTTCATACTCAGTACTTCTGTTTACTTGGTACGGGAATTCATAGAATTGGAAATAATTCCTTTGTGGAAGTATAATTATGCAGAACAGCGATGAATAAATGTTTTGTGTTGCTTAAAATGTATGAAAATTGTTAGGAAATTTTCTAGAGAGGTGGAAAATATTCTTCTCAGGCTGGGACAACAGTAATTAAGTTAGTGCCAAGGAAAGAAAAACTAGAGACGGGGAATTTCCCTAGCTTCCGCCTACAAATAAATCACTGGTCGTAACGAACGCTTTTCCTGACGTATGACCGTCTCTCACTGTGTGTGGCTCCGTGGATGAGTGAGCAAAGGCGTAATCATGGGGTTTAGGGTTCGAGTCCGGTCGAGGCAAGTTGGTATTTTTTTCCATTGTTCGTTCCCCATATCTTAAGATGTTTCTCTCCCTCCCTAATCATCTGATGCTCTCAACTGAGTTCTCCACTTGAATTCAACAATTGGTAATGGGATGCTCTCAAGTTCGGGTGAGCTTTTACATGTCTACTTACAAAATCAAAATTTTCGACGAAATATGGATGCTATCCGATCATTTTGTTTCCAATTCTGAATTTGCACATGTGAGTGTATTTCTCCTTCATCATATTTGCATCTCCCGTTCTCCTATGTTGTCAGTTGTGACAAAAGATGGCTTGGGCGCAAGATTTCAAATCATGAAAGTGCTATACCAATGGGCTCACTCTCGCTAAGCATTTGATTAAAAGTATGTTTTCATACTGTAGGAGGGGAGCATTCGCTCTTCCTAACCCCCCCTGAAGAGACAGAATATTTATTTAGGTTCTGCAAAGTCATTTCAGATCAAACGACTTAAAGAGAGTTCATTCCAACAGCAACAGGATTGGGCTTTCATTTGTTGTTGCACTTTATCTTCGCGAATAGGACAAATATCAAGTAGTATGTTTGGCATAAGAACTAAACGTCTAAGATTCATCTCATTTTGGAGAAATGATGCTGTAGACGGTAGTGGGAATTTCACCCAAGTGTACGGGAATTTTCAGTGCCTGGCGATTATGCCACCCGCCTTCTTTTTAAGTTAATTCGGTTGCAATACTTCCCGGCAAATACTTGGACTCAACTGGTGGAGCACTCTTGCCGTAAATCTCCAATCCAGAAGTGTCTCTCGCTGTACAAGTGCTCCTGAATGGCAGCTATCTTTGTTGTCGGTGGAGTGCCAATTTTTGCATTTGCAAGCGTTTACGAAAACTACAGTTACTCAGGATGTTCGAAGAGACGAACAACAAACAAAAACGAATGTTTACTGGAGAAACTAAGGTACACGGAGAATATATACTCTTGCTTCTAAATAAATATGCAAGGTTGCAAACCAATACATGAAATCACCAAAAAACGTACAGAAAATTGCACATTAAAAGGGGCTATATGTTGGAATGGCATAAAGTGCGGGGTTTATAAGTTTTGTGCTGAATACTATTGCATGATACTAGTAGCGCCGTAGATTTTTGGAGGTCCGAAAGTTGAAGTTTGTGATTTTGATGCTATTTTTGGGATGTAATATCTCAGGAGAGCAAAGTACTTAAGCTACAACGTAATTCTGTGTATGAATAAACTATTGCAAAAAATCAGGACTAATATTACATGGAAAAAAGAGATGAGGACATGGTAAAAATACGAAGAAAGCACGTGCGTGATGATGATCGTAGCCCGGAAACATCTAAATGTTTGGATATTTTTCATGCTAGATCTCAAAATCTACGCATGGATCAGCAATTAGGCCCATTTTCGTTTGCGCTCAGTACTGCAAAAGCTTGCGAGTGACGTTTGTTCCGTCTTTCTAGCTCCATGATCATTGCCATGTCTATATGGTAAGGGGGTTAGCTCCCCCTTGCAACCACGACACTCATTGTCTAACTGGACCGCGGTATTAAGGCACTCAATGTATCAACAAAGTGTCATTGAAATTCAATCCCAGTTACGGAAGTTAATACGTTCACAAGGTCGCATTATATAGGGTACATAGATGTAAAACAATCTTGTGAACACATGAACTTCCGTAACTGGGATTGGATTTCTATGACACTTTGCTGATACATTAAGTGTCTTAATATCGCGGTCCAGTTACGCGATGGGTGTCGTGGTTGCAAGGGGAGCTAACCCCCCTTACCTATAGATGTGACAATGATCAAGGAGCTAGAAAGACGGAACAAATGCCCCACGTAAGCTTTTGCACAGCTGAACGCAAACGAAAACGGGCCAAATTGCTGAACCATGCTTAGTTTTTGAGATCTAGCATGAAAAATATCCAAACACTTAGATTTTTCCGGCTACGACCATCGCCACGCACGTGCTTTCTTCGTATTGTTACCATGTCCTCACTTTTTCTCCGTGTAATATCAGTCATGATTTTTCTGCAATACTTTATTGACACACAGAATTACTTTGTGGCCCAAGCAGCAATTTTTTAGCACTTTGCCCTCCCGAGATATTACGCCCCAAACATAGCATCAAAATCACAAATTTCAATTTTCGGACCTCCAAAAATCTACAGTGCCAGTAGTAGGGGAGACCGGGGCTATTTGAGTACAGTAAGGGAAAACCCAAAATTTCCAAAACCGACGCACTTTAATTTAGAGTTCAAATAATTAGGCCATAATCTACGTACATTATTATAGTACAACATTTAAAGAATAAAGAACCTATTATATCATGGAAATTCAGGCAAGGAATTTAAAACAAAAATGACAAAATTCAAGACTAATAAAACTCAAGGGGCTATTTGGGTCGTTTATTGTATCAACATTGTTTACATTAATTACATTAGTGTTCGTATATATTCTTAAATTATACACTTTTTTAAATATAATTTGTAAAGAACATAACTTCATAGCGAAAGAAAATAAGTGGAGCAATACTCAGGGAAAGAGTGATAAGGATAAGCTTAAACTTCTTCAGCGTTGTAATAATTCAAGACTATTAATTTTCTTATTTGTTACATAATACCTTACACGTATAGATTCATCTTAGAATGGTTTGACTTATTCTTTTTGAATTAAACACTTGTAAAAACAAATGAAGAAAAAGAGAATTCCTGACAATAACATAAAAAGAAACTTCGAATAGTTTTACATTTTCTACATTAATTTTCGGTAAATAAAAAGAATACACAATATTGAAAAATGCAATTCAAATTTAACTATTAAAATAAAAATTAACACAATAAGATTTATTTTCAAAATCAATTTAACGAGTAGTCTTGTCAATCAAAATCTAAATGTATAGTAAGATAAAAATCAAAACTTGTGCTGGAAAAAGCAAAGTGCATGAAAATTACTCTTTATACAAACGTATGAGAAATCAATAATTTCTCAAACTTCTCAAGTACGAGACAATGAAAGTTATCAAGGAATGTGTAACGTAGAGGCACTGTTGCACACAAACTGTTTTTTCCCATAACTCATGTCTCATGGTACCACTGTTTACAATGTTGGCAGTGAATGCGTTCTTCTTTGTTCACTGAATCTTTAGAGTAATACTTCACCTTGCAGAATTCGCATGGTACATTGTTCTGGGATTCATAATAATAATTATCATCATCACGTGTAACATATGTAACATTGAAGGCACAGGCCTATTTATTTTTGTCTTCTTGATGGTTTTCGTCTTCGAGCAGGCTTTACCAGGTCCCTCCATCTATAATTTCCGTTTAGCGCGAAACTGTTGGACATTTTCGGGAGAAGTAAGTAGACCTATACTTTGCATCTTTTTCGTGGAGATACATTTGACATTTTATGTAACAGTGAGAAGAATTTGCACAATTCCATACTATATGATGAAATTGCTGCTCCATCATATGCTGTACATACCATGTTCTCTTAATTATATTTCCCAGACTGGATTTTTAAGGGGCCGCGGTGGCTCAGTGGTAGAGCGTTCACCTCTGGTGCTAGGGGTCCCGGGTTCGATCCCAGCCCCCGCCAAGTGAACTTTGTGGTGGACAAACACCGTGTGCGTGGGTTTTCTCGGGGTTCTCCCGTTTCCTCCCACTTTCTTCATTCCACCATTTCATTCATTACTCATCATCACCGTCTCCTTTAGCCTAACCGGCATAAATGTGGAACGTAAAACTCAAATATTTCATTTCATTTTTTTGATTTTTAAATTCGATTATCACTTGAATTTCCGGGCTCTGATGGAGTGAAAATACACTGCTCTATTCAGTGGATGTAATATTGTAATACATAAGTGGTGCGAGGTGGCAAGCACAAAAGTTCAATCCCATGTTGCTCACAAAATTTGAGAGCTTGTAGCGAACAGTGAGAAATATGTCCGTCCAAAATTAACAAACATTTTCCCTCAGCCCAGTTTGTTTGAAAAAAGTCAATCCACCGAACAAACTGCTCTTTATTATCGTAACCATAATCTGATAAGAGGACTCGAGAAGCCGGTGCTAGATTATTTACAAATTCCTCATTCATACGCTGATCTTTAAAATAATAAATCGTGGGATGTATTGTCCAACTGCGTTCCAAGCGACTATCACAGTGACATTTCCGCCTCTCTCAACGTAAATACCTTCCTTCTTGGCAATGATTTTGCTTCATCCACATCGTATAGACTATGCGCTGCTGTTTTTATGTTGAGATTAATCGTTGAAGTGACGGATTTCAAGAATTGAAAGTCGGACGCTCTTAGCACGAGCTCTTGAAAGTTTTTTAGGATTTCGTAATGATAAATTCAGATGTCTTTTCATCAAACTTGAAAACCAATCTTCAGCAGCTAGTTTCTCAAAGGTAGTGGAATTTGATTTATTGTTACATATCGATGCACAGCTTTACCAATCGTTTCATGGTGCAGCTTAATCATTTTTCCGTGAGAGTCATAATTCGCACCACCAACTTCCTACTGTTCTTCTGACAGTATTGTGGAGTATCCTATGACTTTCGGTTTTATAATTTGAACTGTTCCATTATTATCACCCAAGCTAGTCTGACATTTCGAACTGCACTTTCCTTCGCAAAGTGTCAAACGGAAAATTGCAGAGCTGTGAAGCTCCATGTAAACTCAAATAACTTTTTGTTACACTTTGCATGGGCTTCTCCATGTCTTCTTTATTCCATTTGCTGTATTTATGTTTTTATTTGTATGTTCATACCATCTAAAAAGAAAATGAAGTGTTTTATTTTACATATATGCATCACAGAGGAGGCTAAACCATAAATACAAAACTAAAATTTACAAATTAAAGATATTCACGTAAGTTTACACCTGACTCAAATAGTCCCAATTGGCTCAAATAGCCCCAATTGTTTCGACTCAAATAACCCCATTTTGCACATATTTACGTAGGAACGTACAATTTTCACATGAAACAGAGGAGAACACCAAACATGGTGGTTATAACATGCAGACATTCTGTTTTGCTCGTACGGTAATAATTTTACAAATATATGCATTTACATAGATTCAGCACCTTATATTATACAGACATTATTTTATATCAGACCAAAATATGAAGTATTGCAAGCTACCTTGCTCAGAGTAATCTCATATTTACAGCAACTGATAAGAAAGCAGCAGATCACCAACTCATATATTTTTATCAACCTTTCCTTTATCAACGAATTCACAAATGAATGCAAATTCAGTGCACTGATGCGCATATTAAGTGCGCAGTGACATTTTTATTAAGTTTGACTCAAATAGCCTCTTGACTCAAATAGCCCCGGTCTCCCCTATCATAGCTGTGGATATTTCTACAGACTATTTACATGAAATAATATTCAGCACAAAACTTTTGAACTCTGCACTTTATGCCATTCCAACATACAACCCCTTTGAAAGTGTAATTTTCTGTACTTTTTCATGTGAGTTCATGTATTAGCTTGCAACCGTCCATATTTATTTAGAAGCAAGAGTATATATTCTCCGTATACCTCAGTCTCTCCTCTAAACATTCGTTTTGTTTGATGTTTGTCTGCTTCATATGTCCTGAGTAACAGTAATTTTCGTAAACGCTTTCAAATTCAAAAATTGGCACTCCACCGACAACAAAGATGGCCACTATTCAAGAACACTTCGTCGGTCTAATGCCAAAACCACGAATGTGCAAATTTTGCCATTTTCACCTAAGTGCAGTTTCATGTTACTTGAGGCACACAGATTCCAATACCAAAGTCTCATTTGTGAAATATGACTATACTCGAAGTTATCGTCCGTTCCTAAAACACGAATGAGTTTCAGCCCGGGCCGGACTGGCTACTAGTTGGCCCCGGCGGCTGACATATTCAGTTGGTCCCAAATTCTCAATTCCCCAACCACCATTATAATAACCGTACACTGTTTTCCCACAATAGAAGTTATGGCGTTACAAGTCTGTTCGCTTATGTTAGATAAAGCATATTAATCTTTAGTGGCCATACCGTACATTATATCATAAAGATCATAATATAAAAGTAGTTGAGAATGCTCCATGAGCATTCTCAGAACAAACTTAGAAAGAATTAATTTTTCTTATTAACTTCTATAGGCTTTATAAAATTGTCCTATTGACTTTATTATTATAATCATTAAACAATTCTTGTAACATACGGTATCTATCCATTTATAATTCCCTAGAGTACTAAATTTTTTCCACATGTTTTGTTTAAGAGTTCTTTTAAAACGTTCTACGGTACGTTGTTTTACGAAGACATGCTCAAATTTGAAAAATTCGCAAAATATATTATCTCTATGATTTATGGTTCCAAAAATATTGGATCCTTAAATCTCCCGAAATCCGAACCTTTTTTTTTTTTTAACCAATATTTGAGGTATGGTGACAGTTGCCCAGTGGCCACCGATTACTATTTGGTACCAAAATGTTCACCATCCTCTTACGTATTGATTAACGCCAAATGATCTCTCTATGACTTACGGTTCCCGAGTTATGGTTCCTTAAATCTATCGAAATCGGAACTTTTTGGTCAGTATCTCGGGAATGGTAAGAGTGACGCGAAAAATTCCATCACTTTCTCAGATGGTTTTTGATGCTCTATCGAATGGAGGACTCAAAATTTTAAAAAAAAATCACAAATAACAGAAAGACAGACAGACAGACACACGTACATACATACATACATACATAAAGAAGTCAGTAACGAACTTTCTAAGTTCATTGATCAGGGTATATGTTATGTAACAATATTTATGAGAACAATACAGCCAGTAATTAATACTTTTTTTTTATATAGTAATTTAAAGTCAGCACTGGTGGTTTCAGTATTCGTGAACAAGGAGTACGATAAGCTGGAAAACAGCGCCTCTTGCAAATAGCCCAAAATATATTTCGGGGTGACACACACTGGAACAAGCACAACATAATCTTCTCGTAAGGACGTGAATGTCAGTAAGCACATGTGGTTCGCGACCTACGTCAAGTACCCAGACTGGGTGCAGGCACGTAGCCAGGATTTCGTGAAGGGGGGGGGGGGTCCGTGAAATAAATATTGTGGTCATCACAAAAGGGTCTCGATCATTCTAAACTATTTTACTGGAACATATATTGGTTCGTTTAGCCAGGATTTCGTAACGGGGGGGGGGAGGGGAAGTGACATGAAATTCTGAAGGCCCAGAAGCTCGATCAATCTAAATTACTTTACTATCAACATATATTGGATTGTTAGCACAATAAAATCAGGATATGTTGGCAAGTATTTTAATAAACTATGAAGAAATTTCGAGCAAAATAATAATAATAAAAAAAAGGATTGAAAAAGATTTTACAATATTTACGTCCTTCTCCTGTTTATTCAAATATAACAATTTTCCTTTAGTTTTGACCTCAATTATAATAAAAAGTACATACTAAATATTGTCTTGTAAACTATCTTCTAATATAAATAAAATAAAGAGTTTGTTTGTGTGTTTGTCTGTCTGTGTGCGGCCTGGGTCCAGACGAGTGGACCGAGAGTTACCAAATTTTGGATAGGGATACCTTGGCCCAGGCCTCAGATCAAGACGAAGCGTTTTTTTTTGAATTTCGAAACAGGGGGGTCTCAGGGGGGCGTTTACCGGAACCGGTTTGGGAACCAGACAAATTGACCGAGAGTTACCAAATTTTAGTCACGAATACCTTGGTCCAGGCTCCAGACCAGAGTTAAACGTTTTTGTCGAAATTCGAACCAGGCGGGGTCTCAGGGGGGCGTTTACCGGGACATGTAAAAGTAGTAGAAAATGACCGATATTTATTTATTTATTTATTTATTTAACAATCACCACATACAGCTCAGAGGCCATTTTACACTGGATATCCAAAAACATTAACAATGGAAAGGATTTAGGAAGGTATCAGCCAGGGCCTGTTTAGTAGGTGCCATCCCGGCATTTGCCTGGTAGGACTGAGGGAAACCCTGGAAAATCTCACTCAGGATGGTCGGCAGCGGGATTCGAAGCCACGACCTCCCGAATACGAAGCCAACGCTCTACCACTTGAGCTATTTGTGTCGAATTCATATTTTCGCGGTCGCTGAAATCAATAGTGAAACTCGGATCGCATAAACTTCCAAATTCACGCTATTCGGCTCCGGGCCTTGGGTCACCGGAGGGGGTGAGATACCAAGACATATAAAAGTAATCCAAAATGACCGATATTAGTGTCAAATCCATAGTTTTCGCGGTCGCTGAAATCAATGGTGACACTTCCATTAGCGATGACTTGTAAATTTAGTTACAATTGTATACGGGTCAGGAGCAGCGGGGGGTGGATACCGAGACATGTAAAAAATAGCCCAAAATGACCGATATTAGTATCAAATCCATAGTTTTCGCCGTCGCTGAGATCCATGGTGATACTCCCACAGGCGTTGACTTCCAAATACAGCCCCTGTGCGAAGCATGTGTATGTTCAATTAGTTTTACAATATATACGTTCCTTTCTCTGCTGAATCAAATGCTAACAGAACTTTCTTTCAACATAAATTTTTGTTTTTATTATTCCGTGAACTATTGTCGGCTCCAAATGACAGGTTAAAGGAGCAATAGAAAATTGTCCTTGAAATAACATGTTTGATACTGCAAGGATGCGATGACGAAAAATTATGATTTAAAATGTCCACGCTGTTACACAACGGCACTTATGCTTTTGAAAGCTTGAAATCTCCCTGACTAGTAGCAGAAATTCTGAGAATTCCATAACTTTTCTTGAAGTTTCAAATTCCCTGACTCTTCCAGAATATCTCGCTTACCTCGTCACCATATTGCAAGTAATACAAATCTTCTCATAAGAAAGAGTAAGCAAAAGCTTCCTGTAGTTTACATTTTAATTTTTAACGCTGATCCTTCTTTTCGTCATTTCATTATGTTTTATCCTTCCTTAATTTTTTTCATTTCTGGTCTCGAAGGAAGGGGGGGGGGTCCGGGGAGTCCGGACCTCCCCCCCCTTGGCTACGTGCCTGCTGGGTGTATTTACGCAAATTGTGTGCACATATAGACCTACAGGGTGGTCGTCATGGCTGCGACGTGATAAAAGATGGGAAATAAGTTATCAATAATAAATTAATATAGCCACCAGAAAATGGTGTAATGAATTTTCATTTCGATTTACTTAATTTTTTTTCGAAATTTGTATAGATCCAGTTCTTATTGTAATAGCAATTGTAGTGTATGAATACACAATAACAACCGTGAAGCCGGATTCAACAGCAGCCACAGTTTTATTTAAAAGAAATATTACGTACAAAGAATTTACTAATTTTTCACTTACCAATGCTGTAAACTCTAGAAGTACTAATTTATAATCCACTCGTTACAATAACACTAACCTCCGCTACCATGGTAATTTTCGAAATAACACGATAAGGACATACACTACCTCACAGTAACAGATGCTTTGAATAACTGACTGCGACTCGATTTCTTGGCTGATAAAATTGTCAACTACTGAGAGATGGAAGCAAATGTTCATGAGTGACTCGAGAATGCCAAAACCATGGGATCTTGTTACAGAGGCGACCCAGACGGCGCGACGCCGTGATATAAGTCACACAGATGATCTCGGCTTTCTGCTCGGTGTCAAATTATTTTTCCGGGGCCAAGAAACTAAACTCTTAAGAACTGTATTGTCAGGCCACTATACTTTCGGCTCTCTTTTATATTCCGCGATAGGAAGCATGTTGGATTTCACTACTATTTTTGCATACATCGACACGACTCTAAAGCTGGCATGGCCCATTCTTAATTTAACGGGACGTGAGTTGCAACAAAATTTTAACGAAACGCTCAAAGAGCTTGATTGCCACCGTGACTCTATTAAAATTTTCATTTGGCCCCTGTCTGAGCGGTGATCGTCACCTATCCACCTGGGCCAGTCCGGGCCTGGTTTCAGCACAAGATTCTGCAACGACGAAGCCATCAATGTACCACATTCGTGTGTTTGGCACTTTCATTTGCAACAAAAGAGCACATTCAACCAAGTGAGCTGAATTTCAGTGAATAATTCTACAAAGCCAAAGTGACGAATGTGCCACATTTGTGAGTTTGGCATTTGTATTTGTCACAAAGGAAGACATTCGTATCCAAAAGTCCTCTTATACACTTTCCACTATGGCTCATTTTCCCATACATGGGTATGCAAAAATGACCTGAAATGGAAAGTGAACAATGGTCGTTTTGGAAATGAACGTTTGGACTTTAAATCAAATGCGCTTTTTTGTCCTGTGGTATGTTGATTGTTCATTATTGCGCTTCCATTCCAATAATGACCCTTATTGTTAACTTTAATCAACAATGTTGTTAAAAATAGACTAACTCGAGTGTCGAATCATTAGTGCAGCAGTGTTGCCACACTTGGTACAATTGTACCAAATTCAGCTCTTTTTGTCATTCATCGGCCCGTTGGTACCATGCTGGTATTTTCAGCCCCTTTTGTGAAAAAGTTGGTACAATTCTACCCAATTCAGCACCATTTGACAAATACTTGTCATATTTTCAAAAGTGTCAGTAAAACTTCTTGCATCTTACGTTACTCATACTGTGTGTTGGACTCTTAAAGATGCTGTTGAACATTCATTCTGTGACGTTGCACCGCATAATGCTACGAACTTTGTGTGGAAAATTAGTAATTCGAACTATATCGGGAAGCAAATGGCGCTAGATGGGCACATCTGCGCCGCACATAAAGGAGACGAGAAAGAAGCAGTGTGGTGGAAATTTTAATACTCTGTTATACTTCCTACGTGCGAGATAAGTTTCATCTACATCCACGCTTGTTCGGGATCCTCCTATTTGGATGTTTTTAAAAAGTAGTTTTTAAAAAGAGCACTTTCTTGATTTGGACTCTTGGAAGGGGGGGGGGGAATGTTCTAGAACTTTACCTCTTTTAGTTTCGTGTTATAGAGCCATGTATTACACTAATATAAAATAATGAATTCAGCCCTTTTTGTTTCAATTTGGTACTATTTTTCAGCCCACTCCAGAGCTAGGACTGTGGCAACACTGTAGTGCAGCAAATATGGAACTGAGTAGAGATGCAAGATGTGTGGCTCTAGCCCTTGGTGCTTTGAATTGAAGAATTATGAGATTCAGGAAGTTCATACCACCCTGTAAATGATTGTTATTCAGATGATATTGTCAGTGAGGCTGAGGGGGCGTGTACAGATGATAAGCACAGTGATATACCAAAGAAGAAGAAAAGAAATTCCTCTCAGTGGAAGATTAATTTGAGGAAGGAAGGGCGGTTGAAAGGACAATCTTACAACGATCACCGTGGAATTCAGCATGTTGCTCGTCCTATGCTACCTATATCTTGTGCGGAGAAAAATCACAAATGCTCTGAATTTATCAGCGATGTTGATAGCAGTGGCGAAGCGTACTATGAGGCTCTGAGGTCGGGCCTGCCCTGTTTTCTATGTATATTTTCTTTATCTTTGATTTCTTATAAAATAATGTAAATACTGCAACATTTCGGTTTTTTCGGTAAAAAAGTAGTAGGTTGGAAACACTTGGAGACCCTTCCGTCTGAGCCTCACCAGCCCGCTAGATAGGCTTACGGGCTATGCTGCTCAGGGAGCGAAACTATTACCTCTGGGAATTGCACTCATTGTTGGGAAGGTGCGAAGGCTCGCCTCTAGGAGCTTAGTTTTAGCACTGAAGACATCTTTCAATGCTAATATGTTATTAAATGATTTCCTTAACATAGAGTAAGAAGTTTCTGTGTAGAATTGTGTATTTCTATTAGTGATAACTTGTTTAATTTTAGGTTTATACTCCCAGAAGTTATTCAGAGTAGCTGTTTTTTCCCCTACATGGGGCCTGGTCCATAATAGCTTGTAAAATCTAAGTCTGGTACATTAAACATATGTATAAATTTATCAGACGGTACCGTACAGGATAAAATAATAACATTCGTGTGTAATTTCAGTTAAGTTTTTCATTTCATAGAATCAGTGGTGTATTTATGATTTTGTTTCGAGGGGCTTTGCTTGTTTTGGAAGCGATTTGCTAACTTTATTCCTGGAAATGTAAAAATTCTGCACTACATATAAAACAATAAAAGATTGAGATAAAATTTCGGTGTGCGCTTAAGCCCTGGAGCCACCCCATTATATATACCACTGCATAGAATACAGTAGTAAATATCTTGCCTTCATTCAAATGAAGTTCCTTCTGAAAATGTTCAGAACATTTCAGCTGAAGTCATTATCACGTGATGCATTAATTAAATGTAGTATTGTACTTACTTTAAAGTGAAAGATACAAGTAAGAAACGCTTATCCAAGAAATTTGACAGCTAACTGTAAGAATGTACTTTCTTTTCTTTCTCTCCATTTTCAAATACGCAGAAAATGAAAACAGCAAGTGAGGAGGAAATTCCCCTCATCCCTCTGCAAATCCCAGACAGAAGAAAATATGAATTGCACTTCAAAATATTTTTACTGGAGCTAAGTGGGAATATAGTTTATCGGGCCTACTTTACTTGTGGGATTACGCTTTGCCACTGGTTGATAGAGAAAATTTGTATACACAGTTTCGGAATCTACCGACTATTGATGATGAGTGCCAGTTCATAAAGAACAACGTAGATCAGAAACCGAAATAACGAGCTACAAGAAACATTAAGAATTCTAGGCGAAATTTCTCTAACTATTATTCGTTTACAATTCAGGGCGTGAAAGACCAGTTTGCAGAGAGTTCTTCATGTCAACACTAAATATTACAGACGTATTAGCAAGAAGTTCCTTAACAAAATGTTCCCCAACAGGAATAATGGAAAAGTACATGAGAGAGAAGCACATGCCTCATAATAAGCTCGATATTTCTGAAGAAGAATATACGAAACCACATCACATCATTTCCAGCTTTGGAGTCTCATTATTGCAGAAAGTCAAGTTAAAAAAATACCTGGATTCTTCATTGAACATCTCTATTAGGTACAGGATGTATAAAGAAGAATGCGTTAAAGTCAATCGAAATGCACTGAGTTTAGAAAAATGCAGACAAATTTTTAATAAGTACAACATTGGTTTCTTCAAACCGAAAACGGATTTGAGTAAAAAATGTGGGGCTTATAACAATATGACTGAGGAAGAAAAAATATTGCATGATGTTGATTACAAACTGCATATGGAGAGAAAGAATTTTGCAAATGCTGCTAGAGATGAAGATAAAACATTGTCCCGTGAACACCCCCCAAATTTTGTCTTTTAATTTTGATCTCCAAGCTGTCTTACAAGTACCTAAGGGACAGGCTGGTCCAATATTTTATCTTGATGTATTCTTAGTCCGTATCTAACATGAAGAAATATACGAGAATGATTCGTTCATGTGAAAACATGCGCGCCGACTACGTGGGTGAATAATCTTATGAGTGCACCGCACCCACAAGATTTCTAGTTTGATAAAACAAAGTAAAATAAATAGATCTCACTTGCCACTATCAAAAACTAATAAGCAATTAAAACATTGTGATGAAAGCTAAAATTTCTAATTTCTAAAACATAATTGTCTTTGTTCAAAGGTAACCAAGCAACACACTTCTCAATAACACACACTGCCTGTCTCTGGCCTTTTATAGTCAAAGGCAGTCTACACAATAAAAAATGGAACTATATTTTTACGGGTGCTTAATTTGAAAAGAATTTTCAAAGAAAGCTGTGTTGTTAAAGAGAGATTTTTGGGATGTTTTTTAAGGGTAGAATGGGTTTTGGGACTGGACGACACCTGTTTAATTTTAAGAGAAATGAAAATAAGAATTTTAGCTTTTTTGGAGAAAGAGAGAGAATGGGTAGGTGAGAAATGAGGAAGAGGAAGGAAGAAATTTGATGTTATAGTACTTGTAGCTTTATTTTTTTTGCTGGGCTTTTTGTTATTTTTTGTTGTTTGTTTGATGTTTTGTATGTTGAAAATTGAATTATAGACTGTTTGGTTTGTTTTTTTAAGTTACTTTTGGAGTGCCCAATTGATTGCCGTGCACTCCCCGGACCGACTCCGTTGATAGTCTTTTGACAACTTTGCGACTGAGTTTTAAGATGACTTTGAAGACCGACTTTTGACTGGCTTTGGAGACTAACTTTGATAATTGACTTTAAAGTCTTTAAGCGACTTCAAAGGCTCCGTGTGACTTTTTGTTTTTGGGTTAGAGAGAGTATTTAAAGACAAAGATTTGCTGGTAATTTTGCTGACTTTAGGCACGTGTAGATGAGATGTTTATGATTTAACAGGTACTTATGACGTTAGAGATGGATAGATAGTTGGGGAAGGAGCTCTTTTAGCTTTATTATATAAAATATACATTGACATAATATATTATATAATATAAACAAACACTTTTATGATTTTGCTACTAAAACACAAAATTACGGAAGAAAAACGTTGACTAAATTTTCAGACATAAATGAATTTTATTAATTAAGACTTCCGAATGACTAGCGTTTTTTGACACATAAGAAATAGCTTTATGTAATTAGGAAGAAAAAAAGGAATAGATTTTTAACACCGATGATAATTTTTAAAGAATATTATGTTTTTTAAACAAACAATAAATGATTTTGTGGGAGATCAACGAAAGTTAATAAATAATGAATATTAGTCTCTTCACAATATTGTGAATAGAATAGAGTGCAGCTCTTTATGACAGTGTTCATAAAATATTTTAACTAGAAGGAAATCATTCAAAAAATATCAAGACTCCCCTGAAATCATATAACACTTTCCACCATTGATATGAACCCACATAAATTTTGGAAAATGGGCGCCATTATGTGAAACTGACCGTTCCTGTGTAGTATACGGTCAAACGATGCCCACAAAATGTCCAACGTCAGATAACTTGCTCTCCTAAAACATAAATAAAACGGTTTGTTCTTATGATCTTGTGACAATACTGATAATCCAACCATGGATGATTCGTCGATATTTTCCAATAAATACTTAACAAAAAATGACTGAACCCATCCAATAATATCTGTTCAACTACCAGAACTGTTAATTCTTAATTATAACATTTGTCCCTCTAGATGAAAACGTCTGTAATGTACATTGATTTCTATCAAGACAATGGATCTAGACGTAGTCATATTAAAACAAAAGATAGAATGAAACAAAATAATAACTAAAAGAAATTAAAATGTAAAATGTAGGTAAAGATAAATTTCTAAAACGAGAAAGAAAGAAATAAGAAACATAAATTAGAATTTTATTTCCCGTATCAGAGTTCGTTGCCTCTTAATATACACGTTCATCACAGAAGAAAGGGTCAAAATGAGAGAGAATATATTTAATAGCATCCAAAGATAATTTATTAATAGCTATACTATAAATCCTTAAACATTTTTCTTATCCTTGAAATTTCATAAACTCAGTAAAATGAAAACATGTTCTGACTCACAACAACAGTATACTTCAGGGAAATTCTCGTGAGTAGTTTTCGAAGAAAAAATAAATTTTGTAAAATCAACATTAATATTGAAGAAGAATCATACCACTCATGAAGATGAAACTGATACTGTGTTAAATTTGACCCAGTTATGAAATTTTCGAGGAAACGAATTAATTTTGTAAACTTAACTGAGGACAAGGCTCATGCTTAATATTCAAAATTTGTTGCATGTCATTTGATATTTTGACACAGTGGCACATATACTACATTTCAACAAATGTATCTTGAAAATAAAATTGGTTTCACGTCAAATTAACTTCTTTGAATTTAAAAAATAACTCGTTTAGTTGAATTTTAAAATTAACTTTGTTATATGTTGAAACAAACAATCGTTGATAAAATGCTCACAGAGTAAGGTCAACAGCCTTCACTGTTGTAAATTTCAAAAACGGACATAAATTATTTAACCACGATATCATACAATTGACTCGATATCTTTAGCAAGAATTGAAGTGATTCATAATAATGTAAAATATTCATTTTTCCAGGAGCAATGTCGTGATCATACCATTCAAAAGTGTACTGCCCAACGATATATATTATGAAAGTATATTTTTCATTACATTTCTTACTCATGATATAAATTCATATTCAATGAAGGTCGTATTTTTAAGCTTGAGCTTTAAAAATACATCTAGCAGTTTAATACTATCTCTTGAAAGCTGAGAAAAGAACACTGATGTAATAATTTAATGAATGAACATACGTCATTCAGACATTGTACTCTTCATGAAAACACATCCTGGTATATCACGAAATAAATATATATGAGCAACATTGAACGGAAGCGAGTAACGTATCGTGAACGATTCGACGTTTACTGTGTAAAATAATTATAAAAATTATTAATTTGTAGATTTACGAGTACTTTCTAACACAGAGACTATATATGACATAAACCTACTGAGAACTGATCCACATACGCTAGCACAGGAAATCGAACTGGGACTTTTTTTTTTTTTTGAAAACTACCATCAGGAATTGAGACCAGGGGCCTTACGATGTGATAATTTCCAGGGACCTTCCATTGTAATAACAACTACACCAACCATATAACGAAATATTATTATTTAGTAGATCTAGGATTATATAATTTATTAAATTGCCAAAGGAGTTTAACCGTATCAGATCCCAAAATTATTTTTAAAAGTGTTTCACCCATAAAAGTGTAAGAGATGAACCGACCGAACTTTATCATGGTAATATACTACATTTCCATGACAATTTCTAAATTTTATTGGTGCAAGCCTACATACTCTTTCCGAAAACTTAGAGTTATGCTTTAATGTATTCATGCCCTATGAAAGACAATGGGTGCCCCTATAGTCATCTGTTTAACCATGTAATGTATGTAACGTAATAAACCATCAGTAAAGAACAGGATACACGAGGTCAATATCGTTTCAAATTTATATTTTTGGTATTTTCTACCCATGAACGAGAACAAGATGAACCACTCAAATTTATTAGGTACGTGCTATATAGTCCTTTAGCATCATAACAAATTTTAATAACTGAGAATTTCCTAAATTTTAGGATAGACTCATATACTCCTCCTGAAATTTGAGAGAGAGGTACGTTAGTGTATAGCACTTCCTACGAGAGACAATGGTACTAAATAATCATTCAAGAGAATCCATGAGGTCAATAACCTTCCAAATTCATAATTTTGTGAATTTTTTACCCATGAAAAGGAACTAGGTGAGTCACTCATGTTTATGGGATACATACGATGGCCCTATGTTTCCATACCAAATTTTAAAATTTGACAATTTCCAGAATTTAAGAATAGGCCTATACATTTCCCCTTCCGAAATTTTAGAGGAGACGTTAATATAGCCCCATCCTATAAAAGGTGATGGACATCTATACTCATTCATTACGTGATTAAACCTCGTCAAAGGGGATACATTAGGTCAAAAACCTCTGAATTTTCAATGTTTGGAAATTTTATATCCATAAAACGGAATGATATCCAAACTTACAGAGGTAAACATTCCCAGTTCTATAAACCCTTCCAACGTTTCCACTGGCTTGGGGATTATCCTATTCAACCTTGGACCATCGCCTCTGAGCCACGGATCTGGGGCACAAAACTTCTGCCAACTGTCCCCAAACAACATTCGCAGATAGAAATTCGATCGAGTAAATGTTTTTGATTCAGATGCCAGAACGAAAGTGACTGAAGTATCTTTTCTCTGCTGCTCTTGACAACTTATCTTGCCATATACAGGGGAAATTTCTTCACAGGCTTAAGCAGCATTTGTGCATTTATCGAAATAAAATTTTAAAATGTAGCGGTTTCATGGAAAGTTACTCATATTCACGGCGGAATATCTTCCGTTTGATTATATTAATTCCAACACTTTTTACACATGTACTAGCTTCAGCTGTCGGCTGTCAAACGAGCTAGACCTTACTCGCTGTTACTCATATGCACTGAGATTTGGACATTAACGCAAAACACTCAATATCTTTCAGACTACTTCATAGTTACTTACATTTAATCTACATTGATCTTGTGTTTATATAATACTAACAAATTTATGGGAACAGGTTTGAGTTTCTGAAATGTGAACTTAATGTAAAGTTTAATGTTAACTGGATTAATTTCAGCGAATAGTAGTTTTAAATTGGAATAAATTATTATGACTATATGGCTATATGATCAAAGGAAACCACCTTTAAAGTTCTTGTTAATACTCCCTATACATATTTTTCAGAGGCATCGCGAAATTAAGAAGAAAAAGTTACTGGAGATGTGTACAGTAAGTTAGTTGTCGACTTACGACCGGTCGTATAAGATAGGTTAGTTGGTTAGGTTAGCTGGAGCACCATACAAAGCCAATAGAAATTGCTCGCCTGCTTCTGTTACTTCTTGAGCATTTGCATTGAGATGATTGAATACTGAAGTAATTTGTCGTAGATTAGGCTTGTTTGGACAAGTTGAAATGCTTTTTTCTTCCCTTGCCCAAACAAAGGTAAACTGGTATCACATTTGGAAATGGCATGTAGAAATAGCATCAGTTGACATAAATTTCCAAGTGCGTCTTGCAGAGAGTTAATATGGTAAGTCCGTGAAGGGCATTTCCCACAGATGACTTTTGAAAGTAAATGGGCACAATACCGAGAGCAAGTGTAATCTAACACGGGATGTACTTGAACCTGAACCCACAAAGTGGGGGTGATGTATATATTTCCTGAAAGCTTGGGTCAAGGTAAGATCAAAACCGGTTACCAAAATTGGGGAGGTCTCAAGCATTCCACTTGAGGACAGCACGTTACTCAGTTTTATTAACACCTTTATAGTCCTTGAGCCAGAGGGGGTGTCTGGTTTCATCTCGAGGGAGTAAATGCCACGTGCATTTCTGAGTAGCTAATATTCTGAACTTTCAGATTTGGCATGATACTTTTCTGAAAGCGGTAGCTTTCAGGGGGTAAACCCCCCAATTTAGAATCTTACAGACATTTTTTACTTAGCTCAGTGGTCTTTTGAAATACCTATATATCTGTCCACTTTAGTCACAGAACAATGAGTTATACCTCGTTTGATTTCGAATTAAATAGGCTTTAAAGTGATGTAACACACTTACCTATAGTACTGACGAAAGGGAAGTAATGAGGGAAAAATTAAGAAAAAATTCCCTAAAAATTCCCTTTTTACCATTTTCCTCTCTTATTACGTGGCAACACTGCATGAAGAGTAAAGGACACCTATATTTCAGAGTAGCGAATACTATAAGCTTTCATATATGGTATGATACTTCACTGTGGGTGGTAGCTTTCAGTTGCTAAAACCCCATTTTTAGATTTCTAATGAAAATGGTAACGAAATCCCGTGGTCTTTCGAAATTCCTCTAACTATGTTCGTTATGATCACAGAAGTAAAAATTACGTCTCTTTAGTTTTAGAATTATATAGGCTTTTAGATGATTAATACAGTTTTCAATAGTACTGACGAAAGGGAAACTATAAGCTTTCATATATGGTATGATACTTCACTGTGGGTGGTAGCTTTCAGTTGCTAAAACCCCATTTTTAGATTTCTAATGAAAATGGTAACGAAATCCCGTGGTCTTTCGAAATTCCTCTAACTATGTTCGTTATGATCACAGAAGTAAAAATTACGTCTCTTTAGTTTTAGAATTATATAGGCTTTTAGATGATTAATACAGTTTTCAATAGTACTGACGAAAGGGAAGTAATAAGGGAAAATGTAAGAAAAATTCCCTAAAAGTTCCCTTTTTACAATTTTCTTCTCTTATTACGTGGCAACACTGCATGAGGAGTGAAAAACTCCTATATTTCAGAGTAGCCAATACTGTAAGCTTTCAGATATGGTATGATACTTGCCTGTGGGCGGTAGCTTTCAAGGAATAAAACTCCCTTTTCAGATTCTTTAGTCCTTGAGAGGCAGAAAATTTAGTAATGATTTCGAGAAAAGTTGATGTAAAAAAAAAAAAAAAAAAAACTGTAATAAGTTTTCTGATCCTGGTTTTATATAATTGAATAACTGACCATGAAAGATCAGAAAATTCTAAAGTTTCTGTAGGAAAAGAGAAGCGGAGGCAGGAAGGGGGGCTATGTTTTTCAGTTTTTTTTTTTTTCACAGACCGTTCGTAAATTGCTTGATGTTTGAAGAGAACTGAATGGTGGAAGAGAATAGATCTATATGCTTTATAAACATTTCGAAAACATAATATTTTAACTTTGAAAATATTTTGATTGTAAAATATCATGGCGGTATGTAAGTTAAAGAGAAGTTCGTAACTCAGTATGGTAATGTTTACATCATAATTAGAAATATTCTTTACATATCAAGATCTAAATAACATTCTATTTACATTACATTAGTTATGTTGATCATCATTCAAATATGCCATGAAAATAATAATCACATGGAAAAATAGGCGTGTCTTATGATATAGTTTGTAGCCAATTGCATATTCACAGTATTTGTTGAATACTTATATCCTTTATTTTGATTCATTTATCTTCATCTAAGTCTACAACTTCGTCTAACAATTCAGATATTTCTTCATCTTGATAAGTGGCACATGTTTGGATTTTTCACATGTCAGTATACTTTAATTCATGTTTCATGCACTCACAATCGGATGGCACACAGTTCTTAGTACACGTACACGACAACAGCTCCATCACTTCTTCTGGTGCAGGCCGACAATCCATCCAATCGATATCAAGCTCACCCGATGCGTTTGTCTTCCAGCCATGAAGATTGGGACTTGGTATGTCAGGATTCGCTTCCAGTGCTTTCTTCCAAATGGTTGCTTGGTAGTTAGCTCTCTGGATATGTTTCTAAAGAGCCTTCTTGCATGGTGGTAGCAGATGGAATTCAACTAAACCTTTCTTTGCACAGAACAGCGAGTACCTTAATTCATTTACAGAGTTCACATTGTGACCATACAACCTACAAACGAATTTTTCTACTATATCCAACGTCTCTTTCTTGGGTTCAAAACTTTCTGACAGTTCCTTCAGTGCCTGTACAAACTCTCCCTTTTTAAAAAGTGTAAAAGCTTTACACTTTCCCTTACCAGCAAAAGCACTCACTGTATCACAGCCTGTGATAGCATGAAGTCCTGCTAAGGCTGCACAAATGTTTTCCCCATTTGCGTGATATTCTTGTTCATATCGTAGTAACAAAGACGGTTAGATGTTCCACTCTTCAGGAAAATGTCCTCCATGCTTTGTTAGTTCGTCAAAGGTGCTCAGTACTTTGACTGCAACATCTGTATCTTCACTGTTGATTATAATGGTAGAGCAGCCTGATCTAAGAGCATGAAACGCATGAAGCACAAGTCTTGTGTCTGCTTCCTCCTGTGAAGACCATAATTCTGTAATGTTTGTCACTGGTAATGTTGAAGACAGTTGACAGCACTCCTTCTCGCATGTTAAAAACACAATATTTTGTTACCCAGTTTTTGAGTATACTTTGAAAGCTGCCATTCTTTCCACAGAAACTGAATGAGCTCACATCTGTTATTAGTGTTGCTCAAGAATTTTCTCCAGTTTCTGACTGGATGTCCAGCCATGATGTTTTGAATATACATACTGTCCTCAGAGACCCTCCGCATTCTTTCTGCATTTTTTATAGACCTACTTTCATAGGTATCAAATATGATATCAACACGAGGACAACGACCAGAATCAAGTAATATTTTTGAAAGTAACTTTTCTGCTAGGAGGCCAAATGTTTTAGGTACTTCTATTAATTTGTGCACCTGGCTCATTGCGTCAACAATGTATGCTGAAGTCTCTTCCGGTATTGTTTCTGACTCGCAGTTTCTACTTAACATATGCATCAACTTTGACTTGACGGTTTTCCTAATGGTTCCCTGTGGCGTTGCTAGAGACCAAGGTAATGGTCCAAGAGGATAAACAAGCACTTCCCTCATGTTCAGATTCCTTTTTTGAGCTATTATAGCCATCTGGGCAAAAATACCCCTGCCTGCTTTCAGAATAACGTCTCTCCCTTTAACTTTAATAGTTTTACTTTTCTTTGAATGGGCAAACATCTTTAATCCTTGCTTACGCATTGGAGCGTGGAATGCCCCTGGCTGCACACCTTTCTGGAGGCGTTGCTCTTTAAAGTTCTTATGTGCTTTCTCTCCTTTCTCATAAGCATTAAGTAAGTTGTTTGTGGTGTCTACAGAAGCTACCATACCAGAAGATATATTTAGCAGATTAGATTCCTTAAAAGGATTTGTCCATTCCTTCATCAATATCTCAACCATCGACGAAACATTTTTTTCATCCTTCTTGATTCTCGATGGTGAAAGGTCATGATGAATGATTTTACTTTTTAGCGAAGAATTTGTGGCTTCTCTAAGGATACGTAGAAATTCTGCCCTTACATCTGAAACTAAATAGTACCTTTCAACAGCAGCTTGCCTGGTGCTATATTTGATTATTCCAGCAGGCCCTTGGGTATCTTTGTTGACAGTCTCTTCAATTACTTGGTCTGCAGGAATTTTCCCAAATGGATTGACTGTCCCCATTTGGACGGAGAACTCGCCTCTCTGAAATGCTTCATACACAGTTGGATGATTTTTCTCAAGACCTAACACTTCATTGTAATATACCGAAAGATAGCGTGCATAATTTAGATGGTCATATGCAAAACACCACGGGATCATCTTTCAAATACTTACCAGATAAAGCGGCCAGTTACCTTCTCTTGTTGCGCGAACTGTCATTAAAAGAACATCTACCATATCGACGTAGGATATCCAAAAGGAAGATAGGTCACCATTTTCGTGCCTTAGATGGTCCAGATATGCTTCAAACATTTTCCAAATTGTTACAAAAGACTGTTCTGACAAAATTTGATAACTGCTCAGTAGTGGCGTTTCCTAATTCCTCGAACAATTGAGATATGTTAGACTCAGCACAGGAAAGATATCTATGTACTCGGACTGTAACCATAACCGGAATTCATTGAGGATTATTCTCATCAGTGACTCAAATGCTAGCTTGTGCATATGAATAGCACGGTTATAGTGCTTCCCTTGTAAACTTCGAAATATGGATCCCTCTCAGCAACAGTTCCTGATTCGGATAAGAGCTCCAGCAAGCCAGAATCTTGAAATGGTCTACCGATTATGCCCATGAAGTTACAAATAGTATGCAATCCTCCAAGATTTAAAACTATTGTCCGGTACTTTTCAGTATTCTTGCATACAATTTCATTTGCTTTTGAGTAAATAGCTTGATCTGCAGTTAGAACTAAAGACTGAAGTTGTAGTTGCTTCTTTATGATGAGTGAACGATTTAGTATCTCATGTATTGTAGTCATACTGGTTGCTGGCGAATTTATTGTTGGTAGGTAGCTAATGCTTGTTGGTTGAATTTCACGATCCCTCAGTAGATTGATGTTGAATCCAGTCCAACTTGGAATTAGCTGATTCTGGGGATCTATACACCGCAAGATAATCCAAAATAAATTCTTAGACCTTGACGCTGCAACGAACTCTTCACAAATAGGATCATCATACCCAATTATAACTGAACCAACTCTTTTCTCAGGAATGTAAGGCGTTAGCTCTTTCGTGGCACCAACAAAAGTTCGTTGTCTTGTCTTTACTGCTATTTTTGTTGTAACCAGATTACTAATTTGTGACTTTGATTCTAACTGTATTGCTATTCCATTCACACGATGAGTGGTTCCCGCTCCAGACAGAGTCTCCTCCAACCTATCAATGTTATCGCAAGCAACTTGAGTAAATTTACCAGGCACAACATTTCCAGGTAGGGCTACACGATCATCTTTCTCTTTCGAAAGCCCACGGAACTTCGTTACCATTTACTTTAAGAATCTAAAAAGGGAGTTTTAGCAACTGAAAGCTACCACCCAGAGTGAAGTATCATACCATATCTGAAAGCTTACAGTATTGGCTACTCTGAAATATAGGAGTTTTTCACTCCTCATGCAGTGTTGCCACGTAATAAGAGAAGAAAATTGTAAAAAGGGAATTTTTAGGGAATTTTTCTTACATTTTCCCTTATTACTTTCCTTTCGTCAGTACTATTGAAAACTGTATTAATCATCTAAAAGCCTATATAATTCTAAAACTAAAGAGACGTAATTTTTACTTCTGTGATCATAACGAACATAGTTAGAGGAATTTCGAAAGACCACGGGATTTCGTTACCATTTTCATTAGAAATCTAAAAAGGGGCTTTTAGCAACTGAAAGCTACCACCCACAGTGAAGTATTATACCATATATGAAAGCTTATAGTATTCGTTACTCTGAAATATAGGTGTCCTTTATTCTTCATGCAGTGTTGCCACGTAATAAGAGAAAATGGTAAAAAGGGAATTTTTAGGGAATTTTTCTTAATTTTTCCCTCATTACTTCCCTTTCGTCAGTACTATAGGCAAGTGTGTTACATCACTTTAAAGCCTATTTAATTCCGAATCGAAAGAGGTATAACTCATTGTTCTATGACTAAAGTGGACAGATATATAGGTATTTCAAAAGACCACTGAGCTAAGTAAAAAATGTCTGTAACATTCTAAATTGGGGGGGTTTACCCCCTGAAAGCTACCGCTTTAAGAGAAGTATCATGTCAAATCTGAAAGTTCAGAATATTAGCTACTCAGAAATGCAGGTGACATTTACTCCCTCTAAATGAAACCAGACACCCCATTTTTCGGGGTCTGGCTCAAGGACTATTAAGCGTGTATTAAAGTCCGTTGCAACCAAGAAAAATCTGAAACGGTGAGACAAATATGAAAACATTAAAACATGTATTTCATCATTTCAAAAGTATAACGTATCAAAGCAAAATAAATTGTTCTAGGGTCCCAGACGGGGTCCAACTCAAAATTTTTAAATCAAAAGGGGAGTCAACTTGAATATCTGCGTCCTTCCACGTTTCAATTTTAAACCAACTGAAGAAACCAACTGTTTATATCTGTCACATTAGCGGCTCGAGAAGCTCGCCGCTTTCATAGACAAAAGCCGAAAGCAAGTAGGCCATTGTTGAATAATACGGTATTTAAATACGGAAAAGGGCAGAAATAGATAAAATTTAATTGAATCGGTGAGTGGAAAAACACTACTAGTCCACAAAACGCATTTTGAGGTATTTGAAGAAAGGACTTTCGTTTGTTAATGCCACAAATGTACAGTCGATATTATAGCATTCTGCTATAACGTGCGAGGTCTTGCAAATAAACAAAACATTTTTCGGTACAAACGATTTGCTTTCGAATGGTGTATTTCAATTTTTTGTGCTGTGATAGGGGGGGGGGGCTATCTTGGTGCCAAGATAGCCCCACCAGTTGACCTCTCAAGTAACCCTATAAGGAAAATGGTACAAACGATAATATTTTCGGTACAAACGGTACAAATGTAGTACAAACGAATGACCTAGTCATTGTTTCAATTTTCTAAAGTCGGGGGGCTATCTTGCCATACATCTCTACTCCACCTATGGGAGGAAGCATTTTGCTAAAAACTACATTGCATTGTTATCTTGGATGGTTATACCATGCCCAGCACAAAAAGTAAAGAGCACAGGCGTCGTCAGGCAAACTCTTAGTCACTTAGCACTCACTTCACAGAAAACATGATGTACACGGTACCCCAAGAGAAGTTTCTGAGCAATTCTAGAAATAAGGAACGGTTTTTGCTGGTTTAAGAAATTACCTTTAGTTTGGGAATATTTTGACGTGGCAAGCATAGTTTGATGCTGATACATTGGTAGTTAGGACAGCACTGGAGATGACGGAAGAGAAAGCAACTGTGGTGGTTGGCACAGATGTCAATTTACTCGTCCTTCTACTTACACGGAATGTACTTGAACCTGAACCCACAAAGTAGGGGTGATGTATATATTTCCTGAAAGCTTGGGTCATGGTAAGATGAAAACCGGTTACCAAAATTGGGGAGGTCTCAAGCATTCCGCTTGAGGGCAGCACGTTACTCAGTTTTATTAACACCTTTAAGCGTGTCTTAAAGTCCGTTGCAACCAAGAAAAATCTGAAACGGTGAGACAAATATGAAAACATTAAAACATGTATTTCATCATTTCAAAATTATAACGTATCAAAGTAAAATAAATTGTCCCAGGGTCCCCCGCAGGGTCCCAGATGGGGTCCAACTCAAACTTTTTAAATGGAAAGGGGAGTCAACTTGAATATCGTATGAAAGTTGGTGTTAAATAAAAGAAGATAAATCAAGTCGCGACTCTCTACGATAAGCCTGTGCAAAATAGCGGTGGGTCAAAATATCAACACAATCTTTGTTGCAAAGTCTATGGCCACTCGTATGTATCTTCAAACGGTGGAATAGGTGTAGAAACAAAAACACGGATATGTCATTATTTCAAAAGTATAATGATTGAAAGTAAAAAAAAAATGTTCCAGGGTCCGTCGCAGGGTCCTAGACGGGGTCAAACTCAAAATGTTGAAATAAGAAGGGGTTCAAATTGAGTATCTTATGAAAGCTTATGTTAAGTGAAAAAAGAGGAAACAAGTCTCGACTCTTGATGAAAAGGTCTATTGCCACTCCTATTAATCTGAAACGGTGAGGCAGGTGTAAAAAAACCTAGAATGTATCAAAGGAAAAAGAAATATCCCAGTTTCAACTGCAGGATCCCAGACGGGGTACAACTCAAAAGTTTCAAGTGCCAAGGGAGGTAAATAAGCACATCATGTGAAAGCTCGTGTTAAATGATAAAGAATTGGACATTGGACAAGTCTCGACTGTCGATAAGCATTGCAAAATGGCACGAATCATTTCCTTTGATACATTCTAGTTTTTTTTTTGTCGCCTGTCTCACCGCTTCAGATTAATAGGAGTGGCAATAGACTTTTTCATCAAGAGCCGAGACTTGTTTTCTCTTCTTTCACTTAACATAAGCTTTCATTCGATACTCAACTTGAACCCCTTTCTATTTCAACGTTTTGAGTTTGACCCCGTCTAGGACCCTGCGACGGACCCTGGAACATTTTTTTTTACTTTCAATCATTATACTTTTGAAATAATGACATATCCGTGTTTTTGTTTCTACACCTATTCCACCGTTTGAAGATACATACGAGTGGCCATAGACTTTGCAACAAAGATTGTGTTGATATTTTGACCCACCGCTATTTTGCACAGGCTTATCGTAGAGAGTCGCGACTTGATTTATCTTCTTTTATTTAACACCAACTTTCATACGATATTCAAGTTGACTCCCCTTTCCATTTAAAAAGTTTGAGTTGGACCCCATCTGGGACCCTGCGGGGGACCCTGGGACAATTTATTTTACTTTGATACGTTATAATTTTGAAATGATGAAATACATGTTTTAATGTTTTCATATTTGTCTCACCGTTTCAGATTTTTCTTGGTTGCAACGGACTTTAAGACACGCTTAAAGGTGTTAATAAAACTGAGTAACGTGCTGCCCTCAAGCGGAATGCTTGAGACCTCCCCAATTTTGGTAACCGGTTTTCATCTTACCATGACCCAAGCTTTCAGGAAATATATACATCACCCCTACTTTGTGGGTTCAGGTTCAAGTACATTCCGTGTAAGTAGAAGGACGAGTAAATTGACATCTGTGCCAACCACCACAGTTGCTTTCTCTTCCGTCATCTCCAGTGCTGTCCTAACTACCAATGTATCAGCATCAAACTATGCTTGCCACGTCAAAATATTCCCAAACTAAAGGTAATTTCTTAAACCAGCAAAAACCGTTCCTTATTTCTAGAATTGCTCAGAAACTTCTCTTGGGGTACCGTGTACATCATGTTTTCTGTGAAGTGAGTGCTAAGTGACTAAGAGTTTGCCTGACGACGCCTGTGCTCTTTACTTTTTGTGCTGGGCATGGTATAACCATCCAAGATAACAATGCAATGTAGTTTTTAGCAAAATGCTTCCTCCCATAGGTGGAGTAGAGATGTATGGC
This sequence comes from Thermobia domestica, assembly GCF_964235325.1. NCBI lineage: Eukaryota > Metazoa > Arthropoda > Insecta > Zygentoma > Lepismatidae > Thermobia > Thermobia domestica. The sequence continues at coordinate 219,450,686 of NC_137462.1, read as the reverse complement.
AAGATAGCCCCCCGACTTTAGAAAATTGAAACAATGACTAGGTCATTCGTTTGTACTACATTTGTACCGTTTGTACCGAAAATATTATCGTTTGTACCATTTTCCTTATAGGGTTACTTGAGAGGTCAACTGGTGGGGCTATCTTGGCACCAAGATAGCCCCCCCCTATCACAGCACAAAAAATTGAAATACACCATTCGAAAGCAAATCGTTTGTACCGAAAAATGTTTTGTTTATTTGCAAGACCTCGCACGTTATAGCAGAATGCTATAATATCGACTGTACATTTGTGGCATTAACAAACGAAAGTCCTTTCTTCAAATACCTCAAAATGCGTTTTGTGGACTAGTAGTGTTTTTCCACTCACCGATTCAATTAAATTTTATCTATTTCTACCCTTTTCCGTAAGTAAATACCGTATTATTCAACAATGGCCTACTTGCTTTCGGCTTTTGTCTATGAAAGCGGCGAGCTTCTCGAGCCGCTAATGTGACAGATATAAACAGTTGGTTTCTTCAGTTGGTTTAAAATTGAAACGTGGAAGGACGCAGTTTTGGTGAGTAAACATTTCATTTTTTATTTTTCTTTGTTTAAGATTATTTCTGTCAATCCAGTTTCTTTCTGAATTGTACACAGTTTGTTATACCTTTTACGGTATTTAGTTATGGAAAAGGGCAGAAATAGAGAAAATTTAATTGAATCGGTGAGTGGAAAAACACTACTATTCCACAAAACGCATTTTGAGATATTTGGAGAAAGAACTTTTGTTTGTTAATGCCACAAATGTACAGTCGACATTATAAAGCCATTCCACGTAAATATGAGCCTAAGGACAGAAAATTGTTTTAAATATATTTTGCTCGTTATTTATATAAAAATGACCAGAAAGGTTCAAAATTTACTATGCAGATCTATTTCTTGTTAAAACGTTTTAGTTTTTGTCTTTTTGAGCGATTGAAATTCTGCTGTACGAAGCCAGTCGAATGGAGAATTTACCAACAATATTGGACACCCCTAAACAACACATGATAAGCATTTGATTCAGTTGCACTGCGATGTAGACAAGCACGTACACCTTAGGAACTGAAGCTCAGAAGTTTTAAAGCTGTTAGTATATTAAGTAGTCTACTATTTGACTACTTTTGGTACCAATGTAATTATGTAACGCCCGTTACAAAAAAGATATATTTTTTCTATACAACTTGTACTAAAATTCAGAAGTAGTCTATCTTTTGCAAAAGTAAAAATGAGCACATGGCAATACAACAAGAAAATGAATATCATTATATTTATAATTTAATAGGCAAAAACTGCGTAAAGGGCGTTACATTGCCAATGTAACGGGTGTTACACGTGAATTGTTAGCTTGGTTTAAAAGTGATATTTTGTGCACTTAGGCTAGCTCTAAGGCTCTAAATAGTGAATTTGAAGTTAGTAAAGTTATAGAGGGTCCTCTTCTGAAGACATAAATTATGGTAAGGATGGGCAGTGGGCGAAATTAAGGGACATTATACCGGAGGTGATGAAATGCACTCCAGAGAATATAATATCTAGGAGATATCGTACGATGGGGGACTACCTCTCATTCCCCCGTTAAGTCGCATACTCAGGGTAGTGATTAAATAGCATAAAAGTGCCGTATTTTAATTGAGTACTCATTACATACCAGAAGTCTACTTCTTTATCAGAAGCCCAATACGCTGCTTTGGAAGTCTTCGTTTAGCAAATCATCAGAGGCTGCAGCGCGACAGATTTTCATTAAGAAACCAGAAAAACCTTACACTACAATGATGTGTACGCAGACTTCGAATGAAGTTGTGATTAGCCCTTTGCGGAAAGATGTTTGTGTTGGAATGTTGTCTTGCTGGCAATGAAAGATGAAATAAGTAACAAAGATTATCGTCAAGTTGGAATCTGTCAAGGATTTTCGGACGAAAATTGTGATGTTAGAATTACGTTCTTGAAATCTTGTGGCGAAAAGGAATTCGAACTACGCCGAAGTTTAGAAAGTATACTAGTGACGTGCCGTAAGGGGATTTAGTGGGGCGACGGCCCCGGGCGCCGAAGTAAGGGGGCAAAAAATTCGGTAGGAAAAGAAAAGGAAAGAAAAAAAAGAAAAAATACTTCACATATCAGTACAAATTAGTATGCACTTAAATCCTCTTCCTGTTTTAGTATTAGTCCTATAATGTTACTCATGTTAGTAAAATGCATGTGCACATATATAAAATGGTATACGGACAAAATCTCGCGGCCGAAACATCGCCGCCCAAAATCTCGCCGGCCAAAACCTCGTGGGACAAAATCTCGCCGGGCCAAAACCTCGCGTGGCCAAAACCTCGCCGCCCAAAACCTCGCGGGACAAAATCTCGCCGGGCCAAAACCTCGCGTGGCCAAAACCTCGCCGCCTAAAACCTCGCGTGGCCAAAACCTCGCCGCCCAAAACCTCGCGGGACAAAATCTCGCCGGGCCAAAACCTCGCCGCCCAAAATCTCGCCGTGCCAAAACCTCGCCGCGAATGAAACTTTTGTTTAAAATTTACCCAATGTGTTCCCTAATATGCAATTCCACATTACAAATAATAATAATAATAATAATAATATACAAAACATCGTGTGCGTGAGCTTTCTCGGGTTATTCCCGTTTTCTGCCACTTTCTTTAATCGATCATTTCCTTCATCCTGGTCATCTACGTCTCCTTTAACCTATAGGACATAATCAAGGGACGTCGTAAAAACTCATATATTGTTTCATATTTTCATAAATATTATTAGATTTTTGTTAAAATTTTAAGTCTTTGGATGTTCTAAAGTTCACGAAACTAACCTCGTTAGTTGTCATTACTTTCCTCATGCAGACTTTCTTTCCCTATAACCAGTTTAAAAACATCCTGTCGCCCTACCTTCACATTGAAATCCTCTAATACAGAAATAGAATTTTCATATGGTATCGCGGGACTTGGTCAAATACCCGTGATACTTCTTCTGAAACAGCGTCTTTTATACCGTCATTCTTATCATCTGTTGGAACATCTACATTTTGGTCAGGCGAGATTTTGGGTATGGCGATATTTTGGGGCGCGAGGTTTTGGCCCGGCGAGATTTTGGCCCGCGAGGTTTTGGGTGGCGAGGTTTTGGCCAGGCGAGGTTTTGGCCCCGCGAGATTTTGGCCCGCGACGTCTTGGGCGGCGAGGTTTTGGCCAGGCGGGGTTTTGGCCCGGCGAGATTTTGTCCCGCGAGGTTTTGGGCGGCGAGGTTTTGACCAGGCGAGGTTTCGGCCTGGCGAGATTTTGGGCCGCGAGGTTTTGGGAGGCGAGGTTTTGGCCAGGCGAGGTTTTGGTCCGCGAGGTTGTCGCCGCGAGGTTCTGGCCGCGAGGTTTTGTACCCAAACCATATAAAATAGAAGGAATAAAGTAATAAAAAATCCTCGAAAACAAGGAAAAGCAAGGTTTATTTTGGAAAAGTTTCTTACGGTTTGCTCCAACCATAGTGTCGCTTCGCGGCTGGTCTGTCGACCTGACTAATATGTACGGGGGCGCCGTCGTATACTCTCGCCCCGGGCGCTGATTTTTCCAGCACGACACAATATAATTCATTTTCATGACGTGATTGGTAAACTGCCAAATCCGATTATGAAAATTAAAGAATAACAAAGTTGTGTAGAAGTTTAGCTCCAGAGTTAATGTCACTGAAGCATAAGAAAAACAGACTTTTGTTGATGATCAGTGTATCAACAGACCTACATATTTAATACTGAAACTTCCTACATTCTTCTGATTTATATGTTTATTATTTTCTGTTTTTATTTCATACACTGTACTACATGATGTGTATTTGTTATCTATTAACATTGTAATATTTTGTTCTTTACATAATATGTTCATTAAAAGTGAAGTTGGTTTAAGTTCATTCGCACTGTGTAACACCCGTTACAATTTGTGTAACACCCGTTACGGTATTGAACATTTTTTTAAATAAAAGCCATTACACTTATGGAATTTCTGATTCCAATATTCACATCATACTTTCAGAAAAGTGCACACATAATTGGAAACAAATTCTGATCTGGACATTCGCAGAGTTTGGTTTAACTTTGCATGCATCTGAAAGTGCACGTCCAATTGCTGTAACACCCGTCACGCCACATTTTTCACTCTCACTGAGTTGTGGTATCATGTATATGTAACAAATTAAGTGTTTACTAAAATACACAGACAAACGGTGACGTTACGATGGAATGGCCGTATAGCATTCTGCTATAACGTGCGAGGTCTTGTAAATTGTACTGCTCTTCATTACAACTTGTAGTTCTATATCTTTGGTGTTATTTTTGCCTTTACCTCAAAATGGCTTATTTTGGACTCACACTGTTTTCCCACTCGCCGATTCAATTTTAACGTTGAGTTATTATCAAAAAGTTGTTTTTTTATTTGGATATGCAAAACCAGAGTTCTAAATGCACATAAATTCACATGAATAAACACATAATACTTATTAATGGGCATGGAAAAAGTACACATTACGGGGGCTATCTTGCGTACAATATAGCCCCCCTAAATGTCATCCCCTCTTTCTCGAAAACTATCAGGGTACAAACAAAACCTTTTTCGGTACAAACGGTACAAACGATTTGCTTTCAAATGGTGTGTTTTAATTTTTGGTGCTGTGATAGGGGGAGTTATTTGGCGCCAAGATACCACCCCAAATGTCATCCCCTCTTTCTCGAAAACTTTCAGGGTACAAACAAAACTTTTTTCGGTACAAACGGTACAAACGATTTGCTTTCGAATGGTGTATTTCAATTTTTTGTGCTGTGATGCGAGGGGCTATCTTCACTGAGAAAAATCCGTTCTCCTGACAGCGGTATATTGTACAAATATACGGAATCCTCTTGCTTACTACACAAATCAGTACGGATCATACGTTATCCATATGCTACATACGCACTGCCCTTATAGTTGTTACATCATGCCATTGCAGGATGTCTGAAATCAAACAGTTTTTCGTATGTTACATACATATATGTATGTTACCTTCGTCAGCTATATGTTTTATACGTCCATTTGTATGTGAGATCCTGACCGCCTATATTGTTTCATATGGAGAGTACGTATAAATGAACACTTATACGGAAAGTATTATAAAACATGCGTTTTCAGTTATACGGTACGTCTGTTGTACGTTAAGTCCAAAAACTATAGGAATTACGCATGTAACCTACATTTTAAAGTACGCCACCTGCAATTTTTGTCTCAGTGTTGGCGCCAATATACCCCCCCCTTCCAGCCGACCTCTCAAGTGATCCTATAAGGAAAATGGTACAAACGAAAATATTTTCGGTACAAACGGTACAAACGTAGTACAAACGAATGACCTAGTCATTGTTTCAATTTTCTAAAGTCGGAGGCTATCTTGCCAGACGTGAGTAGAGTCCATATAATTCTTTGTAAGTCATTCATTGTGACCAAACAACTCTTCGCAATAACTATCCACCATCTACAACATAGGCATGCTCTCGAGGAGGACATAGATACTTGTTACTTTCGATACAATTATCTATTATATCATACAATATGGATTTCGATGATTTTCTCATGTAAGAATCATCAAACAGAGATAAGGGTTGATTTGTTAGTTCATGGTTTAAACACTTCTGGAGGTCCTCATCGGTTTTCGCAATACAACTTACTCTGTAGAATAACTGCATGGTGTTTATAGGAGTAGCCACGTCATCGTTAATCTTGACAACGCTAGTTTTATGTGCTAATGTGCGTACTCTGTAATTTTGATGTAAATGAACTTCCTTAAAATATTTCCCTACAATTCGTCCCTCTGCAGCTTTTCCGACATTAATTGCGTCGTCACAATTAATAGTCTCACTTGCTGTAATACTACTTGATAAAGATATGAGCTCAGAACGATTTGTGAGCGGAGAATAAGATGGAAACGACGCCATCACTTTTGAACAATTGCTATAATCTCGTACTTGTTCTGACTTCCTAAGCTGAATGTGCTGTTCAGAGGAGGTTAGTTCAATACCACAAAACTTCTCAAAGTGCTTAATGAGCTCTAAACATGCATACATCCCCTATTCTTTATCCCATGTCCATGCGTCAGACCGCTAGATGATTAGAACGATCTCATCAATACTTGTCCTATCGTCATGTCACTCCAGTTACCAGCCCACATTTTTTCGGTACGTCTAATTGCAAACTGTCCTGCGGTAACAAATTTTTGAACTCTTCTGGTGTCAGTCTTTCTTCTAGTGTTGGCACCTGTTGTAGGTATAAATGTGCACATTTTGCATATGCAAGATGGCCAGCTGCATGAAAAAAAGAAATCATATTTTTCATCATCTCCAGATCCAATCCAAATTCTCCAGTGCGTTCCGCACATACAAACAGCCTCATGATGCTATCGTGTTCATAGTACTGCACCAAAAGTGTGTAGTTTTTTCATTGTCGTCATTATTGTGGGAATAGCGGGGAAATATTCAATGGCTTGGACGTTGACTAATGTGGCTGTGTGGTTTGCAGGTTTTTAGATATAATTTGGTCAACATCCAGATTCTGCATGAGATGAATTCCAAGGCTGAGCTGAGTGAGAAAATGAGCTCGTAATGAGCACGCAAAGGAATGAATAAAAATATTTTATTAATTACTTTGAAACCTGAAAAATACAAAAGATAGTACATTATTTTAATTATGGTATAGACCAACATTGAAAGTATACACAGAAACATGTCAACATAAATAAACGGTTTACAAATTTGTATTCTATTCATTGTTTAAAAAGTTAGAAAGTTTACAATAAAATTTACAATAATATAATATTGTGGACATTTTGGATGCACAAATTTTCTGTTAGTCTAGTAAATACACACAACGAATCGGAAAATCCCAAGTGGTAATTTCAGTATCATTTTCCAATTAAAATAACAATCTCTCAAAACTCTTATCTGTAAAGCTTTTAATTCAAATTTACTGAATACTTTTGGTGTTGTTTAAGGTATTCATACGGTTTCTTGGTGAGATGCGGTCAATGGTTTGAGAAACATTCTTGTAATGAACTAAATATGTTTCTAACTATTCCGGGAGAATATTCGTATGTACTGGAGACTCTTGAGATAAGATATAAAAATATCTGTTTGAGAAACTCTAAGAAAATTGTATTACAGAACGTGTTTGGCTAATGAATAATCACACCTTACGGTAAATAATTTCATATAACTCCCTCATTATTATTGATAGAAAAACCTATTGGTACCGTTTTACAGCTGTAAGAATGTCTTACATAAGTGAGGAGAAAAGATGTCACTTTGCTGCATTTCTAGCTCGTTATTTATAGAAAAACTTTAAAAAAGAAAGATTGAAGAAATGACATTTTCTCATTTTTGATTGATGTAACTCAGAAGAAATGTTAGATATATGTAAGATATTGAAATATAAATATTTGTCAACTATTTCTCTGTTATTTGTTGTGAAAATTACGTTTCTACGTTAATTCCATGAGAGTTTATAGGTATTTAAATTTTACCTTAGAAATTCTTACGGCGGCCATATTGATGACGTCATAACTCCGATTCCATAAGCCGGAGCATTGGGGACTTTTAGTATGTTAACTAGGACATGAAACTAAGGCTATTGCAAGAGGTTTCATCTCTCCCCTTTTTTCCCAATTCATTGCATAAATGTCCTGGATTAGGAAATGAAATCTTTGAGTTTTACGTCCCACATTTATGCCGGTTAGGCTAAAGGAGACGGTGATGATGAGTAATGAATGAACTGGTGGAATGAAGAAAGTGAGAGGAAACGGGAGAACCCCGAGAAAACCCACGCACACGGTGTTTGTCCACCACAAAGTTCACTTGGCGAGGGCTGGGATCAAATCCGGGGTCCCAAGCACCAGAGGTGAACGCTCTACCACTGAGCCACCGCGGCCCTGTCCTGGATTAGGATGGAATATTTTTCAATAAAAGCTGGATTTTTTTTTAAAATAAAGAACGATAATGTTCGCTTACTTGACTTTATGAATTTCTTATCTAAGTACCAAGTTTGTTTTCCTATAATGAGTTCTACAATTAAAATATGTCCTTACAACATTCATTATTTGTGAGTTACGTATATATATATATATCGGGTTTAGAGAACATTTATCAAATTTTGATTTTCTAAATTTCCCAAATTTAAGGGGTGATCCTATGCACCTCTCCCAAGATTAAAAAAAAAGCGTCAATGTACTTATATGCTATGAAAGACAATGTACTTCTATACTCAACTATAAACTATATAACGTGATAAAGCCTCATGAAAGATAATAAAATACATTACAAACCTCCAAAACCCTAAATTTTTTTACACATAAAACGGAAACGAGAAGTGATGCTATGCACCCATCAAAATTTGAGAGGATGAACCAGTGTATCCATTGCCAACATTTAGAGGAGGTAGTCCTACGTATGCGTGGTCCGTGGATGGCCCCTGAGCCAGGGATCCAGAGTCATAAAAGTTGGTTTAACTTGCAACCTTACTACTACTTTGCTTTGGTATAAAATTTCCCTTACAACTTGGTTTTTGTTAGGGAAACATTTTACTAAGAACCAAAGATAGGTTCAGTTTACAACGTTGAAACCATAAACAGCCATTTTGGGCATTATATTTTATCGTGTCAATATGTTTGAAGTAAAAATGTTTTGATAACATTGTTCAACTCTCTCCCGTTCGAAGTTTAACGGCCTTAATAAATTAATTTTGCAAGTATATAATATATTTCTTCCACATATGCTCCTACATAAAAAGTGACTCTAGCTGCTACAATATTACTAAATGAAATTTTAGTTTATTTATGTATTGAATGGGAATTCTATGAAATCTAACTGTAACATTTTCAGGAAGTTTATTGTTAGCACAATTAAAGCGACTATTTATTTTTATTTTATTTTATTTATTATTTTTTTTTGGGAATTGAAGGTTACTCTAAATATTTGATTGGAATAAAAAATACAGCGTTTACAGAAATGTCTTTTTAGTGACCGATTTCCTTTGGTTCATGATCTTTTTGTTCTATGTGTGAGTCATGATCTCTTTATTGTATTTCTATAGAATGAGTTGAGCGGTCCCTGGTTCGATTTCCTGTTCTGATACTTAGTCGAAAAGATATAACAGCTTTATTAAATCAGCTATTCTGAGTGATGCTTTTCTAAGGTTTGCTCATTCACACCAGGTAAAAGTGGAGATAGTACCTAACATAAAGGCCCCAGGGCGCTACCAGTATTCCCTATTCCATTCTTCCTTCCCCTTAAACGGATAGTGTGTTCGCCGAAAGAGGTCATCCTTTATACGTAACGGATAGATGCTAGAAATGACCAGAAATATCACAAATAAATAAATCTTCAGAATGTAGTAATGAAATGCATTGGGTAAACAAGACTACTTCATTAAAATTGAAATGTAAAAAAACAAAGCGGAGAAATTTTGTTTTTTACGCAAAATGCCTTGTTTCCCTAGCCCTTGCATCTCTAGTTCTACCATGAGCTACCGCCGTTCACTAAGTCGGTCATAAGTCGACGAGTAAGTGTACTTACATATTACTAATGTTACTTAAATACTTACTGTTGTCGAGAGACTATGAGTTCCATTGTCAGAGAATGTTATTCAATTAACAAATACTCATTGATGAGGAATCCTCAATAATAAATAATAATAAACAGAACTTCCAAAACAATATTTTAAATAGTATCTTTAACAAGCATTAAATATTTCTATACATTTGTTTATTTTTAAATTTTTGAACGGTATAAAATCGATGAACGTCTTAGGCTTATTTACGAAAAATTGCTGAGATACTGGAAATTTTCTTGCAATGTAAGTGTCGTGACTTCATGGAAGCTCAAGTGTCCGTTGCAGATTTTTAATGGATGCTGATTGCTGCTGCGCATTTGGGTTGAAAGTAAGTTCGAATTTACACTTTGATGCCGTGAAGAAAAATTATTGCATCTGACTTAATATAGGAATGCATTAAATAATTATATTTTGCAATATTTACTTTAGCATCTGTAGGTAGTGAATGTGACACGTCTAACATAGAGTGATGTAATAATAATAATAATAATAATAATAATAATAATAATAATAATAATAATAATTGTAATTCATATTCACAAGCTGCTATAAAGAAAATTATTCTTTAAAGAGTTTGGAGTTTGATGCCGTTATTTGTGTTTTTCTAATTGTAAAAGTCATTCATGTAAATTAAATTTGTATAAATTACTTGACAGTTGAGTCATTTTTAGTTTTCATATAAATTATTCCAAGATGTTATAGAATGTTGAATGAAAATACTATTACCTTCTCATTTAGTTTAGTAATTTCTTCTCCGTTGATTATCTCTCAAGTCTTTCAGAAGAGTCCTTTAGTTTGGAAACCGCTAATCTCTTCTATCTGTAAAATATTTGAATATAAGACGAGACGCTGTTATTTACCTAATTAGTACCAAAGTGTGAGCACCAATAGAGAAAATTAAACTCGTAACAATATATGAATGATAACAAAACCTCTTTTGAAGCTGGCACTAGTACGAACGAAAGACACATTACTCGGTTCCTTTTTTATTTTGCTTGGGCAATGCTATTGGTGAAATTACCGGTAGCAACAAAGGACTAGCATTGAATGGAATTGGCAAACTGCTCAGACACATGAACGATATACACTTGAAGGAACTTATAAAATACGTATTTTATAAGGTCAATTCGTACCCACTTAGCGATATAGGTCTGGAGATGAATGTAGATAATAGAAAGTTTATCGTCTATAGTCACAAAACATAATCATTAATAATTATGTAAGTCTTGTTCAAAAGAAGCTGGTCTCTTACCTTTCTTCAAAGAGCTCTAATTTTTACCTATAGTTGGAATTAAATCAAACACTTGTAGAGTACCTTCGGTCAATTGAGAATTTTATTTAGAGCCAAAAAATTAACATTTCTTACCTAACATCACGCGAATATGGCCTTCTAAATAAAGTGAGGAGCCAAGATTTTTTGAACAAGATTATACATAAGCCAGTCAAATAAACACATACACCCTAAGTGTATTCTTTTGGTAAAAACGAATTCAATGAAGAAATGAAGAAGTATTTAAAGTCATGGGGGGAAACTGATCATGTGTTAAAACCTTTCCCTCTTCCTTCATTTCTAATTTATTTCCTCAGGCAAAGCTTGAGGTGGTGAAAATAGTTCAAATTCTGATAAATTTGTTTTCAGTGAAAATGTTGTTCATTTTTTTCTTTGGATAGGCTTTCATTTTATAAACCACTGTTCACCATCCCCTTGAATTTGTGTGATTTTTTTCTCCAAATTACACTTTCGTTACTGCTTGCTGAGGAAAAAGACTCAAAGATGATTTCTAGACTGGATTGCGTACTGTAAATGTTAGCTTTGTATCTATCAGTGGCAAGAAATTGCAGATAATGAAGTCAAAATTTTAAACTTAGGGTCCAAATTCTCTATAGGTTGATGGCAAAATTCTTTTGATACTGCGACAAATACAAAAGGTGCTACGAGGTCATTAACACGAAAGAGGAAACTCTCAAGATGTAACATACTAGCTGATTTTTAAGTTTTTTAGTCAATAAATTCATTTGTATTCAAAATCATCAGTAGTACTAGTACTACATTTGTTAACATTCGGCTTGAATTGTAAAAATGTTAGTCTAATATGTGCCCTTTGGCACAAGTGTTATATGAGATATGGTGATAGAGCTTAACATGACAACACCAAATGCGTGTATCCTAACTATAGAATACGAAAGACCTCCTAGGCCAATTTAGGGTTTTCCATATTCTATAGAAGAAAAAAAACGAATTGCCACCTTCTCTAGTGTACTACCTTAATGGTTTCGCCCATTTAAATCAGTTCAATAGGCTAGAAACTGCCTGACAAGTAAAGGGTCAAAATGGATGAATCGAGTTGAGGGATGAGACATAGTGCCCTTGATAGAGGATGTGAAACTATGTGTATGTGCGAAGTTATAGCGGCTGAGCGCCATAAGATACGGAGGTGTAGGGAGTCAAAGTTGGTGGGAGAAGTGCTATGCTATGTTATAGAAATACATCAAATAAACTGTTAAATCGTAAAAATAATGAAAGATATACAATGCAAACGGTAGTAGTTTCACATATTGGCAAAAGAAGAATTGGCAAAGTAGATCGCAAACCTCCGCCGCCATCTTGAAATCTCCCATTTTGAAATATGTGATATTTTTTTAAATGGAAAGGTAGTCATGTACTATAAAATTTGGGTCAGAATGTTGTCAAAAAGTCAATTATGAACTTTAATTATCATTATCTGTACTTATTTGGAAGATGTAAGATCATCTTTATAGTTATTTACGAAAATCTAGGAGACTGATACTTGTAAGTTGAAAGTTTGGTTCGTAATTGATTCGCCTTCGATTATTGTGACAATGTTAGTTCGCGAATTCGGAACTTGCAATGATGATCCATCGTCGGAGGACACAATAATCGTATCCTGTGCTAACATTGTCACAATAATCGAAGGCTTCATATTTCAAACAAACCAATCAAATATAATGCGACACGATAGACTCTCGAGGAAGCCACCTCACCCGCTAACTTGGGCCGCGGTGGCTCAGTGGTAAAGCGTTCACCTCTGGTGCTTGGGGTCTCGGGTTCGATCCCAGCCCCCGCCAAGTGAACTTTGTGGTGGACAAACACCGTGGGTTTTCTTGGGGTTCTCCCGTTTCCTCCCGCTTTCTTCATTCCACCATTTCATTCATTACTCATCATCACCGTCTCCTTTAGCCTCACCGGCATAACCGTGGGACGTAAAACTCAAAGATTTCATTTCATTTCACCCGCTAACTTATTTTCCGCTACAACTTCACTGCTGTATTCGACTGCAGTAGTCCACTTTTCATTTAGATATCACATGCTACGCTCGTTCCAAGTTGCTATTGCTTACGAAGGTGGACAAAGTTCAGTGAAAAATATAGCAAATAGTTAAAAATATTGTGGTTTACGTACAGTACGTAATAATTGCATTCCAATCTATCAGATTTTATTGTGTTATGGTCTATATTAGTAAGTATGTTTTTAACAAAATGTAGCTATATAAATTCAACAAAAACGTCAAGCGAAAGCGGTTCTTCCAGATCGGAACAGTTCTCTTCGGCACTATATGAAGCAAATTGGAAGTAATGTCATAAATAATACTGCAATAATATACAATGTAGATATCAAATTTCACTTTTAGTTTTATTTAATTTAACTTACTTATGTTTTCATGATAATCCAAACTTTCAACATACGAGTATCAGTCTCCTAGATTTTCGTAAATAACTATAAAGATGATCTTACATTTCCAAATAAGTACAGATAATGATCATTAAAGTTCATAATTGATTTTTTGAGAACATTCTGGCCCTAATTGATATATCACATGACTACCTTTTTATTTCAAAAGATATCACATATTTCAAAATGGCGGATTTCAAGATGGCGGCAGTGGTTCATTATCTACTCCGCCAATTCTTCTTTTGACAGTATGTGAAACTACCACCGTTTGCATCGTATATCTTGCATTATTTTTACGATTTAACAGTTTATTTGAAGAATTTCTATAATATAGCATAGCCCTTCTCCCACCAACTTTGAGCCCCTCCCCCTTCGTTTC